>NW_025999968.1:43127621-43137060 GCF_001458135.2 Marmota marmota marmota | reverse complement strand
ATTTTTATATACACACACACACACACACACACACACACAATGGAATATTACTCAGCAATAAAAGAGAATAAAATCATGGCATTTGCAGGTAAATGGATGGAGTTGGAGAAGATAGTGCTAATTGAAGTTAGCCAATCCCCAAAAAACAAATGTCAAGTGTTTTTTCTGATATAAGGAAGTTGATTCATAATGAGGTAAGGAGGGGAGGCAGGAGCGGGAGAGCAGGGGAAGAATAGAGGAACTCTAGATAGAGCAGAGGGTTGGGAGGGGAAGAGAGGGGTCAGGGGGTTAGAAATGTTGGTGGAATGTGATGGACATCATTATCCAAAGTACATGTATAAAGACATGAATTGGTGTGAATATACTTTGCATACAACCATAGACATGAAAAATTGTGCTCTATATAGTGCTCTATATGTATAATAAAAATTGTAATGCATTCTACTGTCATATACATATATGTCATATATATGAAAGAGCTAAAGCAGGCATAGAAAAGAGTATGTGTGAGAAGATTTCATCAGACACCAAATTTTACCAATGCCTTGTCCTTAGACTTTCCAGTCTCTAGACTATGCCGGGCAAATTTATGTTAATTATTAGTTTCAGAATACAAGGCATTTTTTATAGCAGCCAGAATGGTGCAATGCAAGTTGTCAACTTTCTCTGATATTATGCTGAATTAGCAACACATCTAGAACCCTGTAAATTCTTTTAAATTTCATCTTTCTTTTGGTTTCCCTTGATTGCCAAATACAGATCATTATTATATTGATCTTTTCATAGCATTTGAACACTTATGTGTATGTTTTCTCATCACAAGTACTTACACTAACTCTGAATAATTCTTTTTGTCTTTATTTATTCATATACTTTTAAGTTTACTGATCAAACTTAAGTAGTCCAGGAATCTTTTCTTGATTTTCCCATTTCTACTTTTACTATTCTCCAAAGAGGTGTTTATTCAATTCTAAAATATCAATGGAAAATATTTCCTTCAAACTTACCCAGTTCATGATACTTCTTACAAGTCCCAGAAACCTAGATCCCATTATTAATTGGGCATTTCAACCAAATCTCATAAGCTAATAACACAACACAGCAAACCCTTCATACATTCACCAAATGCATCTAAAACAACTACAATAGTCTTATATATACATATTTGGGAGAATATATATATATATATATATATATATATATATATATATATATATACACATACATACATACATACATACATATATACTCAAACATACTAAAGTAATGTCCACTTGTTGCAATGAATGGTAATATATTTAAATAACAATACTATGTTAAATAATAGTATAAAATAATATGTGATTATGTATACACTTCCTTTTTGCACTAGTGGACACTACTTTAGATGTTTGTATATTTACATAACTGGGCTACTTGGAAAAATACAGAAAGTGACCATTTCCCCATATCTAATGTTATGTTAAAAATCAGTCTCCGGAATATTGGCAGGGCACTTGAATGGATTAAGTTGCTCTATGGCTAAAATAAACCTAAACTTCACTCTGTATAACAGGCAGAACATAAGCATGTTTTTAAGAATATCCATAATTAGATCTCTCACTACCTCTCTATTCATGGCACCCACCATGGGACCCATCACACAATACACTCCAGGTTTCCACTATGGGCCTCCTTTCTTAGTATTGTCCACCCTGCCATAGAATTGTGCTTTTTGTACAAGTGTCATCTTGATCCTTTCAATATTTCCTGTCTTCTTTTTGCACCTGTTTCTACTGACTTATTATTATCCAATTGCAAAGCTAATTCATATCTGAAGCTTCCCCCAGGAGCTTCAGTGAGAATTCAATTTTGTGTTCTCAGGACTTTGATTTACACTTCTACTACAACCCTTAATTTTGAACTGCAGATGCTTTATATATTATTCATCTTCAGATTCCCAAGATCTAGAACAGTGTCAGGAGCTTAATAAAACTCACTAATATATTTTTTTCTATTAGTATGAATATCACTGTTCATCTCATGATTTCTGGGAAATTTTTTAAAAAATGAACAAGATGTAGAGTTTTCCAGGATAGATCATTTCAGAGAAACATGACTTTATATTCAGGCGAAGAGAATGTGTTTTCAAAAGAGCTAATGTTAACCTGCTTCTGAATAAGATACCATCTTAGTACAAGTATTGGCTATAGTTCCCTATCTAGAAAATTTTGGTCAATTGATCAAGTTTAACCTATAATCAGATCTCTGTTCTCAAAAGTGACTTTTATAGCCTTTTTCATGACTTAACTGAAAGTACAGATGACTGCTTCATGATATTTGTGAATTAAGTCAATCTTGGAAAGAAACCTAAAATATTGGATTTGACAGGGTCTTAGTAGGTTAAAAAGATGAGTCAAAACTGTCAAGCTGAGATTTAATAGTTATAAGTATCATGTCCTGAGTTAAGGTTAAAAACAAAATCAATTCTCAAACACCCTTAATAGTGGGAAAAAATATGTAGAACAAGGTACTAGAAGGGAAAAAAAATAAAATAGAGATTATATTAATTAATAGAAACACACTGCCCAGATTAAGCAAGACTTAATTTCATTTTATTACTCATTGGTATAAGATGTCTAGATCTTTGTATTACAACTAAAAAGACATCAACATACTATATATATGTAAAAGCAAATAATACAATCTAAAATTTGGCCATAATAACAGTCAATTAATATTTTGTGGGTATTTGCCATATACTGGATATTTCAAACATATTAACTCACATAGCCATTACAACATTTTCATCAGGTAGATCTCAGAGTACTTGCTATGGAACATGGCACAGAAACCACAAAGGACTGAGGTATGTACTACCAGCCACAGTGTGTAGTACGTGATGGCAGTTCATAGATGAGGCCCTCCCACAAAATTGCCCAGGAGAAGGTGACATTATCACAAAACTGTGTTAATTATGCAAAAATGGGATCATTGTTCTAAGGTTAAGGTAGGAGTATTTCAATATTTAAAACTGAAATACAGCACAAAAAATAAGATTTTTAAATAAATGAATGACATTATTTGATAATAAATTTTAAAAGATTAGAATATTGTTTTTTTAAAATAATTGAAAACAAAAATATGCAGTGCACCTTGTCAAAAGATCACAATCTTTAGTAGGTAGAAAAATATAAGGAAGGAATAACACTATGTAGGTAAAATTTTACTTCTAATGTGTTCTACAACCATAATTCATGATTATGGATGTAAATATACATACAAGATATGCATGTGAGCACTAAAAGAAAGTATAGCCTCTAGTTAGAAAATAGGAATATGGCCTAGAAGACCTGTTTATGAAACATTTCATGGGGAAATCTTTAGAATATGTATTGTTGTATTTCTTGTTATATTTTAATATTTGGATTAAAAAGTTAAAAATTAGTAAGTATACATTATCATCTTTCCATAGAATCATAGAATTTTTTAAAAAATTTCAACTGACAGGACAAAAACTAAACAAGTCTGAATCAATTGTTGCTCAAGGAATATAAATCCAGGGTTTAATAGATAATGTTTAAAGATTTTTTGATATCAATACAAGTGTGTGTGTGTGAGTATGGATATATATATATATATATATATATATATATATAGAGAGAGAGAGAGAGAGAGAGAGAGAGAGAGAGAGAGATTATTTTTAAAAATTCATTTGAGAAAAACAATAATTGTTGGAATTATTTGCAAGAATGTAAAAGTAATAGGATGAAAAAGTAAAAATTTTTTCTACTATTTCACAATCCAGCGAGGTGATTTAGTTTACATAAATTTATTACATATTTTCTTTTTTATGTTTTTCATTAATTTGTCCTTTGTTGTTCTTTTTCATATACATGATCCTAGAATGCATTTTGACATATCATACATACATGGAGTATAATTTCCCATTCTTGTGGTTGTACATGATATGGAGATACACAGGTTGTGTATTCATACAATTACATATGTAAGTTATGCCCAATTCATTCTACTGTCTTTCCCATTCCCCAAACCCGCTCCCTTCCCTTCATTCTCCTCTGCCCAATTCAGTGGTCCTCTACTCCTCCTTGTCCCCGCCTCTTCCCTATTATGAGTCAGCATCCACATATCAGAGAGAACATTTGACTACTGATTTTTCGGGATTGGCTTATTTTACTTAGCATGATAGTCTCCAGTTCTGTCCATTTACCAGCAAGTGCCATACTTTCATTCTTTTCTATGGGTGAGTAATATTCCATTATGTATATATACTACTTTTTCTTTATCCATTCATTTTTTGGGCACCGAGGCTGGTTCCACTGGTTAGTTATTATGAATTGAGCTGCTATGAACATTGATGTGGCTGTGTGACTATAATAAGCTTATTTTAAGTCTTTTAGATATATGCCAACGAGTGGAGTAACATGGTCAAATGGTGGTACTATTCCAAGTTTTCCCAGGAACCTCCGTACTGCTTTCCAGAATGTTTGTACCAATTTGCAGTCCCACCAGCAATGTATGAGCATACCATTTTCCTCACATCTTCTCCAACAATTATTGTTACTTGTTTTTTTTTTTAAATTTTTAATTTTTTTTAATTGTTACTTGGATTCTTGATAATTGCCATTCTGACTGGAGTTAAATGAAATCTCAGTATAGCTTTAATTTTCATTTTTACAATTGCTAATATTGAACATTTTTCATAGATTTATTAACCATTTGTATTTCTTCTTTTGTGATGTGACTGTTTGATTGCTTTGGCCATTTATTGATTTTTTTTGAGCTAAGTTTTTTGAGTTCTATATATATCCTGGAGATTAATGCTCTATCTGAGGTGCAGGTGGCAAAGATTTTCACCCATTCTGTAGGCTCTCTGTTCGCATTTCTTATTTATTCCTTTGCTGTGAAAAGCTTTTTTACTTTAACACAATCCATTTTATTGATTATTTATTTTCCTTCTTGTGCTTTAAGAGTTTTATTGAGGAATTTTTTTCCTAAAATGACATTTTGGAGATTGGAGCCTACTTTTCTTTCTAGTGGGCATAGGGTCTCTGTACTAATGCCTAGTCCTTGATCCACTTTGAGGTGACTTTTGTGCAGGGTGAGATATAGGGATATAAGTTCATTCTACTACATATGGATTCCCAGTTTTCCCAGCACCATTTCTGAAGAGACTATCTTTTCTCCAATGTATGTTTATGGTGCCTTTGTCTCATATGAGACAACTGTGTTTATGTGGGTTTGTCTCTGTTTCTTCCATTCTGTACTACTAGTGCATGTGTCTATTTTGGAGCCAATACCATGCTATTTTTGTTACTATAGCTCTGTAGTATAATTTAAGGTCTGGTATTGTGATGCCTCCTGCTTTACTTTTCCTGCTGAGTATTGCTTTGGCTATTCTGTGTATCATATTTTTTGAAATGAATTTCCTGATTGCTTTTTCTATTTTTATGAAGAATGTCATTAGGATTTTAAAGTGGACTGCATTAAATATGTAAAATGATTTTAGTAGTATGGCCATTTTGACAATATTAATTCTGCCCATCCAAGAGCATGGGAGATCGTCCCATCCTCTAAGGTCTTCTTCTATTTATTTATTTTTTTTTAGTGTTTTGTAGTTTTCATTGTAGAGATTATTCACTTCTTTTGTTAAATCAATTCCCAAATATTTTTTGAGTATATTGTGAATAGCATGGTTTCCCTAATTTCTTTTTCAGTGGATTCATCACTGATGTATAAAAGAACAGTTGATTTTTATATCCTGCTACCTTGTTGAGTCCATTTATTAGTTTGAGAATTTCTCCAGTGGAACTTTTTGGATCTTCTAAATATAGAATCGTGTCATTAGCAAATAGAGATATTTGAGTTCTTCTTTTCCTATTTGTATCCTTTTAATTTCTGTCTTCTGTTTAATTGCTCTGGCTAGAGTTTCAAGTATGGTGTTGAATAGAAGTGGTGAAAGAGGGAATCTCTGTGCTTGTTCCAGTTTTAGAGGGAATACTTTCACTTTTTCTACATTTAGAATGATGTTGGCCTTTGGTTTAGCATATATAGCTTTTATATGATGAAGTATGTTCTTATTATTCATAGTTTTTCTAGGGTTTTGAGCGTGAAGGGGTGCTGAATTTTGGCAAATTCTTTTTCTGCATCTGTTGTAATGATCATTATGATTTTTGTCTTTAAGCCTATTAATGTGATGAAATATGTTTATTGATTTCTGTATGTTGAAACAACCTTGCATCCTTGGGAAAAACCCGACTTGATCATAGTGAACTATCTTTTTAATTTTTTATGTGATTTGTTGGTGTTCTATTAAGAATTTTTGCATCTATGTTTATTAGGGATATTGGTCTTAAATTTTGTTTCCTTGATGTGTCTTTGTCTGTATCAGGGTGACACTCATTTCATAGAATGATTTTGAAAGAGTTCCCTCTTTTTCTATATCATAAAACAATTTGAGGAGTATAGGTGTCATACATTGATAAAGATGCTGCAAATCAGTGCAACCACTAGGGAAAGCAGCATAGAGATTCCTCCGAGAACTTGGAATGGAACCATCATTTGACCCAGTTATCCCACTCCTTGGCATATATATAGAGGACTTAAAATCAGCATACTACAGTGACACCATCACATCAATATTCACAATAGCTAAACTATGGAATCAACCTAGATAACCTTCAACAAATGAATGGCTAAACAAAATGTGGTATATATATTCAATAGGATACTACTCAGCCTTAAAGAAGAATAAAATTATGGCATGGCAGGTAAATGGACGGAACTGGACAATATTATGCTAAGCGAAATAAGCCAATCCCAAAGAACCAAAGGCCAATTGTTTTCTCTGGTATATGAATGATAATTCACAATAAGGTGGAGGGGGGGAAGAAGGAATAAAGGTACTTTTGATTAAGAGAGGGGACTGAAGGGAGAAAAGGGAATATGAGGGAAGGGAGGAGAGTAAAATGAATTGGACATTATTAACCTATGTGCCATATAATTACACTACTGGTATAATTCTATCTGTTGCACAATCAGAAGAATGAGAAGTTACACTTCATTTATGTATGATATGTCAAAATACATCCTACTGTAATGTATAACTAATCAGTTCTAATTAAAAAAATTAAAAATAACATAAAAAATAAAATAAAATAAACAAATTGAAAGAAAACAAAAAAGTTCTCATGTGAGTAATGGTATAACAAAATGATGTGTCTTCAAGCTGATTCTGCTCAAGGAATTCCCTGATGTAGTCAGTATTAATAACACTAGATGTAATAACAATAAACTATATATATGTTATTCCATAATGTATGGACCTGTGTTCTCTCTCTGTTAGACTGATATAAATACCTCATATGTTTCCTTAAGGTATTAGAATTGTGATGACAACTATGCATGATTCGATTTAGTAGATAATGCCTTTCAATCTTACTATACTTTATCAAGTTGCTCCTCTTGATACAGATAATGGCAAACTGGAGTGAGGCATGAAATATCGAGCTCATGAATATATGATGCCCAAGTTTGTATGTCTAAATTCCACAATATAATTGTACTGATATGAATTAAGGATTATCTCTTCATTGTTATAGTAAATGCTGTCAGTATATTTATTAAAAGATTTCATCTAGGAATTGTTATATTTTAGAATAAAATGTATTTCCACATATTAGAAAGTATTTGTTGTCTTTGACTAAATTATAATATAGTATAAAAATATTCCTTATAATATATTACTATCATCTGTAAAGTCACATATCAGTCTATATACACACACACAAAAAAGATGTAGATTAGTTTTATCAGTAGAGGTAAGTATTTACTACCAAAAACATACCAGTATATAAAATCCATAAAATTATTAAGCTGTCATCTATCCATAGACTATAATCAAAATTTATTCACCACACCTTTAACATTCTTTAAAGCAAAATGATATAGTTTAGAACCTTGTCTGACATGTATTTGTCAAGTCTCTACAAACATTTCTTCTGAGAATTCTCTAACCAGTCCTTATTTTTCATGTAAGGTATTCTGAAGGTTAGTTAGTCAGTAGTAGATGGTTCCTCAATTTGAATTTGTTACAAATATCCTCAAATTGAATTCTAATTATGTTCTTTGGGAGCAGCAACACAGAAAATATTGAAAGGCGTTTTTCCATTTGAGCTATGAAAAACTACATTTGAAAACGGTATTTCCAAATTTCTAATCAGTCTTGTCAAGCCTAATAAATTCTATAAATACATACTTCAATAAGATCATAGCCTAATTACCAGTTAAAATTAATTTTTATTCTTTGTTTTATTATTTCTATATATTTAAGAATTAGAAGCAGAACAGGTATATTTATGCACATTAACTATAATGTTTTAAATAAAAGTTATGTAACTTTATATTTTCTGTTAAAAATGATTTCATTTTTTATTTTAATGACCAAAAGTTAAAAATATATAAATAATATTTTATTTTCTTCCATTTTTTAATTTTTAAATTACTTTGACTAGATTTTTACTTTATTTAAAGTATAATATGATTTCATAAAGCATATGTTGTATAATTCACAAATATTTAATTTATACATTTGGGCAAATTAGATTCAAAATTAAAAATAACTTTGATCAGTAAATATTGTTCAAGTCCTCACTGTGCACCACTGGTTCAGATTTTCAGGCAACAGCCTATGATTTATGAAAATGTTAAATATTTGTTGACATGTAGAATTAAATGATGCCATTTTATCAGTTTAAAATTTCGTTTCTTAGAGATACATTTTGTGAAATCTCAAAAAATTATTATGCCAGACTTACCAGCTAACGCTAGAATATATTCTTGAAATCTTGTTCCTATACGGTTAGTGGCTGTGCAGTTATATCTCCCAAAGTCATTGTCTGATGTAGGTGCAATCTAAAATAATAAATTGTAAAAGATACAATACTGAAACATCAAAGAAGTTAAAAGAGACTTTAGTATGCTTACCCCTTGCACATAAGTTCAATCATTCACTTCCTTGCACTTTTCTTAATCAAGTATTAATACATATTATTAATTCTTTTAAATGTAATCTGTAAAACTGCATTATCCATAGGACTAGGTAAATCATGGTTTACCTAATAATTCATTAACTGGATAAATGTTTTGGTACATCTATCAATAGCAAAATCATTAAACTTTCCTATAGGTAAAACATAAAAAAATGACCAAAATAAAGGTTGCAACCAGTAGGGGTGTGAACGTGAAAATAGGAAGTTGCACCAAAAGCAGTGTTAACTTTGCTTTCTGTTTTAACCTCAGACCAGGCTAATTTAAAGTCCAAAAAAGGCTAAAAATATCTAAGTTTTTTTCTCGTTTCTTGAGTCTATGAACAAAAATACTGACATTAGATGAGGAATCATTCTCAAAAAGTCTTTCCAGGAAAGTATTTTGCAAAAAA
>NW_025999968.1:43112996-43127598 GCF_001458135.2 Marmota marmota marmota | reverse complement strand
AAAAAAAAAAAAAAAAAAAAAAAAAAAAAAAAAATATATATATATATATATATATATATATATATATATAATTCTTGTGCAAATATCTGTAGACAGGCATTTTTTCTTCATATTTAATAACAGTATCTTGCTTCCTTGTCCATTCAATTCCTATCATTCTCTTTTAGTTTAGGTGGAAAATAGCTGACCTCGATCTTTACACATTTGAAATCCATAATTAAGTTAACCTTTGGGGGTTCTACTGGTGAAGAGTGGGACCAACCCTGTAATTCTAATGTACAGAAATCCTGAAGTATCAATTCAGGAAAGAGATTTGATGATGATAATAGATATAATTTTCAATTTCAGTAACTATTTTTAAGATAGAATATGCTTACAATAAGAGAGGCTGTTAATTTCAACTTTATCCCAAAAGAGAGAAAAATGATTTTGTGGTAATGGGAGGCTATTAACTAAGAGAGCAATTTTGAGGTCCATTGAAGATGATGATTCTGAGCAAGTACAAAAAAGCTGTTTCATTCATTTTCTAGTCAGCTGTCTATATAGGAACAAATCAAGCTAAAGGCCCAGAAGTTTTAACAGCTCTTACGTAAGTACTTCTAAGTGATTCAAATATGGATTTTTCTTATATCTACCATTTAATAAAACAGGCTAATTTAACTCTAAAGTAATTCTACGGTCTTTCATATTCTCCAGTCATATGAAAAAGATTTGGATATTCCATAAAGCAGAATGTTATTTATTGAATCAATACAATGCAGAGGCAGGGTGGCCACAACAAAGAATTGTGCCACCTGCATAGCTCCTTAAGATTAATAATTTAAATATAGACTTTTACATTGAAACCATTCTTAAAAAGGCTCAGTCCACTTTTTTTTTTTTTTTTCCCTCCAGGGAGTTCAATTGCCAACAGGCAAAAAGCTTTACAAGTACCTTAAATAAGTAATTCCTTTATCATATTGTACTGTTAACAAATATAGAAAATACCCATCATAGCAAAGCATAGCTCTAGATTTAACCTGGAACATATTTGATGTATTCTAAGGAATTTAATATGAAACTGAAGTCCAGTGTTTTGATATGCAAACTTAGCATTCTAAAATATTAAAAAAATATCAAAATATAATCCACATATCTGTGTTTATTATAAAGCACTAAGTAAAAAATATTCACATATTTAAAATGTGCAAAGTCCTGATAATATTTATTAAGAAAGTACTGAGAATATGTACTCATAAAACTTTTTAAAATTTTTTAAAATATATAGTTCAAATACAATTAATTAATTCAATTAATTTTTTAAAATATACAGTTCAAATACAATTAATTTATTAGTATTTGACCTAATACAGTTAAAAATTACTCTTGAATATCAAAATAAAAGTTGATAACTCAATATTAATATAGGGAGTTGGCTTATTTTTCCTAAGTCTGTACAAATGGATTTATTCTTTCTATGTATTGTACGGTGATACAATCTTATATAAAATAGTCAGAATCTTCTACTGAGGACATGATGCAGATGATCTAAAACTGAATATTATTCCAAAAAACTTATTAGAATTTCCTGCTATCGATTTTGGCCGAAAATCTGTTGAGCACCTCAGGATATGTTTGCATAAAAAGAAAAATACTTAAAAAATGTATAACCTTTTCAGGTGTATTTTTTGGCAATAACCCAAATGACTCATATGGTCATATGTAAAAATTCACCCATTTAAAAGGTTAAGTGTATGCAACTTTAGAAGAAAAGGAAAAGTTAAAAAATCAAGAGGTCTATTATTGACCAATTATTATTAAGTTTAAAATTGATTTATTTTTCTATATTTTATTATATATTTTTTTAAATTAGCACTTACATGGCTACTGTAATCATTATAAAGTAAAGATGATGAAAGGTATTATCCCAAGCAACTATGTATGCTAACAACTAAAAATTAATGATGTATTTTGTTCCTCTTTCTTTTGGGTTATTGTTATATTTTGCTTTCAAATTGTGAAAGTTCCACATCTGTATTTTTTTATTCAAGATTTACATTTAATTTGTGTACACAGTATACGCATAAATCAATGTTTGTTCAAAGCCAGTGCTTTAACTGAAAACTCCCTGGCTGAATATAAAAAAAAAAAATTACATTTTTTTTTTCACATTGTTCTGGGGAGAAAAACCATTTAGACAGAATTTTAAATAGCATGACATCTTTACATAAATAAAATAATTAAATGTTGTATTTATAAAATGTTTCTTGACTTTAACAATGGAAATTTATGAGGTGCCTCCACAAACTCAATGTGTCAAAATGACTAAAGCAGAAATTAACAACAGCCTGTCATTAAGAATGAACTTAAATCTATCTGCTGTGTACTTGAAAGAGTTAAAGAGGTACTATCACAAAATATGCAAAATTGGTATATTGATTATTTCAAGCTGAAATCACTTGAGGAACTGGAACTTCAGGAAGAGCCATATACCTGTATTTTTGCACATGCAGGAAGTCAAAAAGATTTTTTGAGGAGAGATGACCTTCAATATCAAAAATGGAAAATAGCCTTAATCACTAGAGACTGGGAAATGAACCTGAATATATAAACTATTTAAAGTATTTTTTATCTTTCAATAGCTTTTATTTCTCCATATATCTTCAGTTATATTGATAGAATTAATTACCTAGTCCACTGTCGTGCTGCCTTCACAAAATTATTATTATTATTATTATTATTATTATTATTTTGCAAGCAGAGAGAAGGAGTGGAGAGAGTGCAGTGAAGTGGTGAAGAAAAAGTGCAGAAGTAAAGTCTATTGTTCTTTCTCTAAATTTATAAAAGTAGTGCCATGCTTCAGAAGTTTGTGAAGATCCACATATACATGTAAAATTAATAAAACTTTTACATTTATCTCTTGCTAATCTACTCATGTATGGGTTGGGTTCTGAGAGTCTTCCAAAGAGCCCACATAAGAACTAAAGGATTCAAGTAAAGGGGATCTCTCTCTCCCCTACAGAGTGCATGTGCTCCCCTCAACTTCATGTCTACTGAATCCCTAATTCCCAGTGTGACTATATTTGGATATAGAGACTATAGGGAGGTAATTTAGGTTAATATGGTCATAAGGTTGGGGCTTAATCTAATAGGACAGGTATTCTGATGAGAGGAATAGGCAACAGAAAGATCTCTATTTCTCTATTCCTGTCTGTCTTCCTTCCTCTTTCTGTGTGTATATGAGGAAGAAAGACAAAGTGAGGACATGGCAGGAAAATAGCCAGCTACAGAATAAAGAGTGAGTCCTCTCCAGAATCAATTTCTGCCGGCACATTGATCTTGGACTTCCAGCTTCTAGATACAAGAAAATGCATTTCTGTTGCTTTGTCATCTAGTCTGTGATATTATATTGTGACAGAGGAGAAAACAAATCTACTACCCCAAACTGAAGTTAATTTAACCTGTTTAGAATTAAAAAAAAAAACCTGTTCAAAAGTCTTTGTGAAATTGCTATCCACATCAATTCACCAAAAGCTAGTTCTTCTAATACAATTTTAAAGAAACTGATCTAAATTGAATTAGCTTATACAAATAGATTTATTATCAGTTTACTTTTCCAAATATAAGAAGATGTGATGGTCAAATCATTCTAGCAACCAAACATTTTATTAAATCCAGCTACCAGGTAGAAGAGATACTGTGGTACCAATGAGAACACCATAAGTTACAACAGTATGAATATCAGGTATTAAAATGTACATTAAAAAGGTGCATTGCTTTTAATTTATGTAAACTGAATTAGTGGAAAATGTATCAGTTTTCATCTGAACAAGTTTGTAACAAGATCACCAATTTTTCCAGCAGCATCACAAATTAGAAAGGATGATAATCATTGTCATAGACTTGTAGAAGCATTGGGCATTAATACATACACACACAAATCTGCAATTACTAAATAAAAAGAATATGATTCAAACAGTTCTTAAAATCCAGTCACCTGCCATTATAAAAGAGTTCTCTCAAATCAGAAATATTAAATAAAATAAAATAAGTAAACTTGGATTATTCAGGAACCTATATCAGAATTATAAATGTACAGCTATCAGATAAAACATATACTAGTCAGAAAAGAGCACAATTACTGAATAAGTGAAAAGAATAAGTGAAAGCATAAAAACTAAGGCTGAACTCCTGCCCTTGAAAATTGTCAAATTATTAATTTTTTCTGATATTTTTCCTAATAATGTTTTTCTCTCTAAAAATAAATCCATGAAAAATAGGTATTTGCAATATAAACATATTTATATACAAGTAAATGTTAAAATAGTCATAATAAACACATCATTATCCAAATATATAAAATTTACCTTTAATAAATAAAAATGTGAAATATACAAATGATGATGTCATTATATATGTAAATATTTAAAATAATAGATACATGCTAAAATAACATAGGTTACTGATGTTCACATTAAGACTTACCTCTAAGATCATCTTTCTTCCTGCACTATACGTCTTTAAGTTAGTGGTATTTCTAGCTGGTAAGACTAAATTCTCTTTCCGCCAATGGATTGATGCTGGTGGATTTGAGTTCACATCACAACTTATATTGATTGGATTTCCTTCCCAAGAGTAATAAATTGTTTGGTTTGATATAAACTTAGGGGCATCTGTAAAATAAAACATATATAGATTTGTTTCCTTTAAGATAATTTCTAAATTAGTATAAATATTAGCAAATTTTATTTTATTACAAAACAGCCATAACTCTAATTTTATATACTCAATACATGACATTGGAACTCATGAAAATATATAATATTTGAATATTTCACCACACAATTTTCATATTATGAATGTGACCAATATCGTGGCCAATTATTAAAACATTAAACAATAGAGTTGAATTCCCTCTTACCAATTTAATAAGAATATTTATTAATGAAATTAATAACTACCTACATAGAAAGTGTTTCTGGAGCAATGCATACTATAAAGAGCAAGTTTAGGATAAATTTAATAAAACCAATGGTTACTGAGTCATTATTTAATCATATCTTCTTCATAACAATCTTTTTATAAAACATTGTGAATTAGGTATGAAATCCTTTGACAATACAAGTGAACTTATGAATGAAGACACGAATTGGTGTGAATATACTATGTATACAACCAGAGATATGAAAAATCGTGCTCTATATATGTAATAAGAATTGTAATACATTCCACTGTTATATATAAATTTAAAAAGTAAAAAAAACAAGTGAACAAATATTATTTTTTAAAGTATCATATATTTAATTTTTATTGAAATGAATATTCTAAATAAATTCATTATAATTAATTAAAATTAACCAGTCCCTATAATTTCCCATATTTTCTATGACAGAAGTTAAGGGAAAACAGACACTATATGGGAGTATTTTAGAAATGTTCTCAAAATATTCCCAAGTGCTATACTGATGTCACATGAGGAACTTACTGCAGGAAGGATCATCCTACTTGTCTATCTCTACAAGAAGCAAGTCACCAAGATTTTTTTCAGGGGAGATATCCTCTGCATACCAAAGTTGGAAAATATTCTAAATTACCACAGTGTAGTGATTGTGGCTGCAATTAACTTAAATAATAAAACTGTGAAGGACCCTATATTCTATTAGTTTCTAATCTAGAACTTTCCAGGCTAGATCAGATAGCCATTCATTCTGTCATTCCTTCACAAATTTATTGTATTTTGACTATTATATATAAAACATCATGCTTTAAAACTTCATTATTTAAAATTTGTTTTTTTTTAATGAAGAACCCTATGTACATGTAAATTAACAAAACTTTTATGTTTCTATCATGTTAATCAGCTATTCTATAAATTGAGTTCCTAGATTAATGAAAGAGCCCACAAAAGATTTAAGAAAGATAGAGGGTCTCTCTCTCTTTTCTTTCTCTCTCTCTCTCTTCCACTATAATTTTACATCATTTTATTGCAAGATCCTAATTTTGAAGATACACAAATAGAGTAACCTCTTTTATTCTTAATTTACTGACTGTATAGTTATCTGAGAGGAATAATTATTTATTTCAAAATAAAAACATATTTCCAATTTAGATTGTAGTTTAAATTGTATGTAAATACTTATTACTGTTAGCAATACTAGCTCTTAGAACTTAACAATCCATCATAAATTATCGATTTTCATTGTCCTAACTTTGAGCATTTTGTTTACTGCCCATCTATATTCTGTTTGGTTAAATTTGCTTATTATATTTCAGATGTGTAATATAAGAATTATAACCTATAGTACAAATCCACTTTCAGAATCCATCACATTCCTTTTTAAAATTTAGATTAATTTATATTAAAATTTATGAGTAAAAACATAAAAATATCATGTATGAATGAGTACTATATGATGCTTTAATAAATGTAAATATTTTATGATGTTTAAATCATGTCATTCATATATATATATATATATATATATATATATATATATATATATATATATATTATTCCTTTATGGTGGAAACAGTCAAACTTTTTCTTCCAGCTTTATGAAATATACACTACCTTAATTGTTACCAATAATCATCCTAGTGTGTAATGACACACTGGAATTTCTTAATCCTACTTAATTGTAACTCAGTTACCAAATGATCAAGCTTTTCAAGTTACTTCCTCTACCCACCCTCTCTCATTTCTTGTAACCACCATTCTACTCTCAACTTTCACGATAGAAACTGTTTTAGATTCCTCATATGAGTGATATTATGTTTTACTTTTCTGTTCCTAGACCATTTCACTTAACAAACTGACCATCAGTTTATCCCTGTTTTAGAAAATGAGATTTCATCCATATTTAGGCCTAAGACTATTCACTGTGTATATTTACCATATTATCTTTATCTTCTTATCAGTTAATATACAGCTTGGTTTTTCCAATTTCCTCTCTGTTGTGAATAATGCTACAATGAACATGAGAATATAAATGTTTATTTACTGATTTGATTTTCATTAGGTAGTAGGACTGCTGGATCATATGGTAGTTATTAAAAAAATTTGTAGACTATCCTTACTATTTTCCACAATGGATATGCTAATTTACATTCCCACCAAAAATTGTGTAAAGATTACTATTTCTCCATATTCTCAATACCACTTTTGTAAGTTTTAAAACAACCATTCTTATTGAAATGAGGTGATATCTTAGTCTGGTTTTGATATGAATTTCCCTGATGATTAGTGATGGGCAGAAAGTTTTCCATGCTGTGCAGAAACTTTTTAGTTTGATGTAATCCCATTTGTCTGCTTTTGCTATGGTTTAGAATCTTATACCAAAAACCTCAATGTTCCCATTTCAATGTCCTGAAGCATTTTTTCTAGTAATTTCATAGTTTTGGATCTTACATATTAGTCTTTTGTTAATTTAGATTTGACTTTTATAAAAAATAATTGAGAGAGATTTAGTTTCATTATTTGGCATACGTATATCAACGTTTCCCAATATGCTAAATTCAAAACACTGTATTCTCTAATGAGTATTCTTAGTACCTTTATAGAAAGCAGTTGGCTGTCATGTGTGGGTGGATTTCTAGGCTCCTTTTCTGTGACATTTATCTATGTCTGGTTTTACACAATGCCATGTTGTTCTGATTACTGCAGTAATGTAATATACTTTGAAGTAAGGTAATATACTGTCCGTCATTTTCTTCTTTTTTCTTAAAATTGTTTTGGTTCACACACACGCACACACACACATTTAAACGTGTGTGTGTGTGTGTGTTTCTATAAATTTTTTTTAAAAAACTCTGTGAATAATGATATTTTTATTTTAATGGGTATTTTCCTGAACCTGTAAATAATTTAGGGTACTATAAATGTTTTTAACACCATTGATTCTTCAAACCATGATCATGAAATGTTTTCCATATATTTATGTCTTTTGTGGTTTAATTCTTCATTGTAAATATTTCACTTTTTAGTTAAATTAATTTCTAGGTAGTTTTATAGCTATTACAACAGACTGCTTTTTCAAATTTAAAACCAGATATTAATTGTTAGTACATAGCAGCACTACTGAATTTTGTATGCAGATTTGTATTCTAAAATTTTTCTATATTTATCTATTAATTCATAAGCTTTTTGGTAAAGTCTCTGGTGTTTCCTATCATTTAAACATAAATAAAAAGATCATCTTAAAGATTCATGATAACCACGAAGCAAAAATCTGTGATAGTCAAATAACAAAATAGTGAACAAGGAAACAAAACACTCTATTAGAATAAATCACTTAACCACAAGAAGACTGCCAAGGAAGGACAAAGAAAAAGAATACAATAGAATAATAAAATAGGTTTCAAAATGCTTACAGTAAGTTCTTAAATATTGATATATTACATTCAAAATAAATTGGTTAAATTATCTACTTAAAATGACTAAGTTGATTTTAAAAATAGTGTCAACTGTATGTTTCTTGTCAACAAGAAACCCATTTCATTTCTTTTTTAAAAAATCTTTATTTTATTCATTTATTTTTATGTGGTGCTGAGGATTGAACCCAGTGCCTCATACGTGCTAGGTGAGTGCTGTACCACTGAGCTACAACCCCAGCCCAAACCCATTTCATTTCTAAGGATAGAATCTGAAAATGAAAGGATGGAATAAGGTAATCCATGGTAATGGAATGAAAATGAAAAAAAAAAAAAAAAAACTAGAAGCTATACCTTGATAAAACAGACTGTAAATCAAAAGCAGTAAAAAAAGAGAGGGAGGGTCATTATATAATGATAAAGGGCCAACTTAGATAGAAGAGATAACAATTCTAAATATGTATGTATCCAATATAAGAACACAAAATCTATACAGCAAGTAATAGACATGATGGGACAGATAAACTCTAGTATAATAATGGGTGATTTAACATCTAATTTTAGCAATGGACAGAACAGCCAAACAGAAAATCATAAACAGTAGACTCCCACACTCCCAGAAATTCTCAAGCACCAAGCACACAGAGCAGCAAAAGGACAGACAGGCCCCAGTATAGCTCAGCCCTCACCTCCAGGGATATATATTGACTCCTCCATCAATCAACTGGTATGATGGAGTGCACTGAACTGTTTAGGCTACTTCTTTCTTAGCCTGGCCACAGATCTACTTCTGGATCCATTTTTTGGGGGAATGGAATATAGCAGTTGAAAGGAAGCCACACTATCAAGGCAGCTTCAAAAGATTAAATCAAAATAGAAATTCAATACTAATAAATTGAGTCTACAAAGCTGAGATGAACAAAGGACATTTTCACTTGAAATAGGTGATCTGAGTCCTGAGAATAATTGCTGGCTAACACTGTGGAGGTGGTACACTGAGACAAGTTAAATTTTTATCAAATCTGGTGTACCCTTAGTCATTTCTTCCAAGCCTAGAAAGGACAGAAGAATAGGCTAATGCATTCCACTCTCCAAACCGTGGCACATGATCTGTGACTCTGGAAAAAGAGAGAGCATCATGGATGTCCAACCAAGAATGGAATGAAACCCTGCAGTGAAAGTATGCTTATAGACTTCCTAAAAGTTTGACCACTTTGGTTTAGAGCTAAGGATAAATGAACTGCACAATAACTGAAAACTCTCCCCAGAAAATAAACAAACAAACAAAAAACATCCTGACCAAGAAAAATAGATTAGTAGGCTACTCAAAATCATTGTTAATAATTTTTAAATGATTTATTAGTATGAGGCATTGCTATGAAATGGCTGTAATTACTGGAATATTAGTTTCACCTCTTAACCTGTTGTTAGATACTGGACATGGTAAACTTTTCAAATTGAGTGAAAATATTGACACCAAGACATTTTCCCAGCCCAGGACACAAAGTAAAGAAAAGGCAGCTCACTATAAAGTGTCCTTATATAAAAGGAGAAGAAATAATTATTCCAGAAGAAGGTTAGAAATTATAACACTATGAGCTGGGCATGGTGGTGCACACCTAGCAGCTTGAAAGGCTAAGGCAAGAGGATCACAAGTTCAAAGCCAGCCTCAGGAATTTAGCAAGGTCCTAAGCAACTAATTGAGATCCTGTTTCTAAATAAAATACAAAAATAAATAAACAAACAAACAAACAAACAAATAAATAAAAGAAAAGGGGCTGGGGATGTGGCTCAGTGCATAAGCACCTCTGGGTTCAATCCCTGTTATCAAAATAAAATAAAATAAATTAAAATACTAACAATATGAAAAATCAAGGGAATAAGCCACCCCAATAGCTCATAGCACAACTGACCCCAATACACCACAGTGGAGAAAATGTTAGAATAATTATTTAGAAAGTGGATAATTAAATGTTCAATGAATTAAAAGAAGATCTAAGAAATGAATTGAGAGTGAATGTACAGAAAAATGAAAAAACACTTTAATAAAAAAGATAGAGATTATAAAAACAAAACAGAAATTCTGGAAATGAACAACTCAATAAATTTTTAAAAATCAGTTTAAAGCATCAACGTTAGATTACACCACATTGAAGATAGGTTTTCACATATCAAATCAAAGTATTTAATCTTGAAAATCGAGTCAATAATAAAGAATACATGTTTAGAGACTATGACCAGAATACTTAATCAATCTGGGTAACATTAGGAGACCAAATATAAGAATTATTGACTTAGAAGGAAGCACTGAAATACAAATTAAAAGAAGGAAAACCTTTTCAATAAAATTATACCAGAAAAATTACCAAATCTTAAGGATGAAATGGAAATCCAAATAGAAGAGACATCTAGAATCCCAAATAAACAAGGTTGAAAATGATACTCTCCAAGATATATTATGACAAAATGCCTAATAAACTGAACAAGAATATAATTCTAAAAGGTGTAAGAGAAAATCAACAGGTCACATTTAGAGGTAAGTCAATTAAAATTACTACTGATTTCTCATTTCATACCCTCAAATTCAGGATCAGTTGAAATACTATATACAGGCTCCTGAAAGATAATATGTTTCAACCAAAATTGTCATATCCAAAAAGACTATCCTTCATAATTGGAGATAAAATTTAAAATTTTCTAGGATAAATCAGCATGAAAAAACATAATTAATGAGATATTTCACAGAGAATAAATGGAAAATAAATATCAGAACCAATGCATGGATGAACATAACCAGTAAAATTATTAAAAGAGAATCAAATCTGAATTAAGCATCAGAAACAAACCAAAACTATAGGGATAAAAATGATCTCTCTACAATAGCACTGAATGTCAGTGGTCAAAACTTGCCAATTAAAATGCTTAGACTGGCACAATGGATCAAACAAAAACACCCAACCATTTGTTGCTTACAAGGGACTCACCTTACAGACTATGACAACAGGCAGAAGGTGAAAGGTTTAAAAAAATATACAATGAAAAAGAAGATGAAAAGCAATCAGTTGTAGCTATTCTATCTGACACAATGGACTTCAAGCCAAAATTAATCTGAAGAGACAAAGAAGTTCATTTAATATTGGTTATTAATATAAGGGAATCACCCAGAAAGACATAATCACTAAAAATATTTATGTTTCTAAAATTGGTGCACTGTGTACATAAAACAAATCCTACTCAATATAAAGAATCAAATAGACAAAAGATATAAACCTTTTTTTTTGAAAATAATAAAGACAAATGACCAACATCCATAGCAATCAGGCAAATTTAAATCAAATTAACACTGAGAATGTCAATCACAGTCAGAATGGCAATCAAGAACACATATTAATGTTGGCAAGGATGTGGGGAAAAGGTACACCCATTGTTGATGGGACTGACAATTATAACAATCATTTCAGAAAGCAGTATGAAGATTCCTCCAAAGACTAGGAATAGAACCACCATATGACCCAGTTATCCCACACCTTGTTATCTATCTCCCACAAACCCTAAAATTAGCATACTATTGTGATACAACCACTTAAATGTTTATAGCAGTGTAATTCACAATGGCCAAGTTATGGAACCAGTAAAGGTGCCCCTTAACAGATGAAAGGATTCAGAAATGTGCATAGATACACAATGGAGTTTTACTCAGCCCCCCAAAATAATAAAATAATGGCATTTTCTGGTTGATGGGTGGAACTGAGGAAGATCATACTAAGTGTAAAAACCCAGGCTCAGAAATAAAAGGTCATTATTTTCTCTCATGGGCAGAAATTAGAGGATAATAAAGGAAACCGGGAAGGGTGGGCAGCATGGAAATAAAGGGAAAGCAATGGAATAATGGGAGATGACTGAGGGGGAAGAAGGAGGATAGGAGAAGGAAGGAATTGTGGAGCGAAATTGACCAAATTATGTTGTGCATATATATGAATATAGCCCAGTGGATCTCACCTTTATGCATACATGTAAAGCATCAATTAAAAAAAAATCAATCAATAAATAGAAGAAAGACCAATAGAGAAGTGAAAGAGAGTATGGACAGAAAGGAGTGAAGGGAAAGAGGAGGTGCTTGGAAATGAAGTGAAGCAAATTATATCCCATGCATGTATGATTATGTAAAAATGATTCTCATATTATGTATAATTATAATGCTCAAATGTGAGCATTAAAAATCCAGAAGATTTAAATTTTATCCTAGACAAAATGGATCTAACATTACATCTATAGATCCTTCTCTGCAACAATTTCAGAGTCACACATTCCTGCCAAACACACATGAATATTCTCTGGGATACACTATAAAAATGTCTCAAAACTAGTGTCAGCCAGGTATAAGGCACACACCTGTAATCTCTGCAACTTTGAAAGCTGAGGCAAGAAGATCACAAGTTCAAGGCCAGTCTCAGCAACTTAGCAGGGCTCTAAGCAATTTAGTGAGACCCTGTTTCTAAATAAAATTTAAGAAGTACTAAAGATATAGCTCAGTGGTAAAGCACCTCTGAGTTCATTCCCCAATACTCTGTCTCCAAAAAAGTGTGCATTAAAAATAATAAAAAAATATTTTGAGTATTTTTTCTGAAATTTCTTGAAATAAATGAAAATGGAAACAGAACATTCCAAACCCTATAGAATGAAGCAAAAACAGTTTTAAGAAAAATGTTTATGGCATTCAATGTCTATATCAAAAAAATGGAGAGATCTCACACTACCTATAACTATACCTCAAGAAACTAGAGAAACAAGAAAACCAAAATTAGTAGGAGAAAAGAAATTCAAACCTTTGATAGTTTAACCAAGACAATGAAAGAAGATTAAAGTAAATATAATTAGAAATAAAAAGGGAGATATTACAATGGACACTACAGAAATACAAAGGATCATTAGAGATTACTGGGAACCACTATGCAACAACAAATTTGATGACCTAGAAGAAATTGACAATTTCCTGGATCATACAACCTACCAAGATGGAATTTTGAGGAAATATAAATCTTGAACTGACCAATAATGTGTAACAAAACTATTATCTAATTTTAATGCCAAACTTACATGCAGGTATAAAATACTTATTAAATGGTTTCTATATGACAGCAAGTTTATATATTTTATTATATTGAATATTTATTTTGATAATCTTTTGAACAGGTAATCTTTGCTTGATAAATAAGGGATTATGTTTAAGAGAGGTCTAGTTCATTCTATTACTATGTTGTAGGGATGGATAATAATTTAGGACTATTGTAACCAACATCCACAAATTCCCAATTTAAACCCAAAATAAAAATTTAATATTAAAGAGTAGGAACATTTGGTGATGGGGACACTATCATACAACAGTGAGGGAAATATAATTGGGATAATACTTCAGGAAGATAAAGAATCTTAAAAAGCTTAATAATCTTGATTCTGTAATCATGTCTTCCTTATCCAGTGGAAATAATAAAAAAATATTATCCAATTTTCACATAAAGAACACTTATTAATTTTATTTAAATAATAAAACTCAAAGCAACTTAATATTCCACAGGTGAAAACTTAATGGTATGTCTCTTTAATTATGTATGCTAAATATCATACACCCATATTTGTCTATGGTTTTCCATAAGCATGGCAAGTGTTGTCCTTCCCTTTGTATAACTGCCTTTAATACTAGTCTCTACACATTCTGATCAAAGTCTTTCCACAAACTTGGCTTTTCAGTGAGGTTCTCTGTTTTGTATTTTCATAGCATTGTTTATTCTCCCCAATTGTGGTCATAACATATTGGAAGGATCTCTTAGATTGTTTCTTCAGCAAATGATCTGCCTTTGCAGATTACTATGTGACGCAGTGAAACATTTATATAATGGATTGCATTGCATTTTTAAAAGTCAAAACTATACATTGAACTAACTGGAAATTAAAGTCAATTATATATTTCAATCCAGCTTTTCAGTTAAATTGAAAGCAAGTTATTTCTAAAAGTAAAAAGAAGTCAAAATCTCTTTCAAGGGCCAGAGGTAAAGAATCTAATATATAACTAATAAAAAAGCAACTATAAAAGCTATGATTTTTGACATTAGAAGTCAAAAGTGAAGTGTCTGTCTATAACTGAAAATGTTTTATTACTTCTTTATATATATATATATATATATATATATATATACTATTCATATACTTATATACTATATATATGTGTGTATGTATGTGTGTGTGTGTATATATA
>NW_025999968.1:43068510-43112975 GCF_001458135.2 Marmota marmota marmota | reverse complement strand
ATATATATATATATATATATATATATATACTATTTTGTTTAGCATTATATTATTTTAGGAAAAAATACATATAATTTACATATAAATATATCTAGAAAAAAGTTACACATGCTAATGAAACTACTGAAAGCTGTCATAGTCATATTCTCTGATATGGTTATCTATATGAATATTGTATTATTATAATTTAACTATAATCTAGTGGTAAATTTGTTTTTTTGTATGAAGTAGAGCAATTGCCACTAACTGCTTGCCTGATGGTCTCAGTGGGAACTGAATTCAAAACCAATGGTGCTGAATTATGTATGCACTATGTGCCATAGGCAATACATGCTCTACTGAAAGCCACACTGAAAATGTATTTATGGTGTGAGGCAAGAAGGCATTTAAAACCCCTGAACTCAATAAAATAGAATATTTTTAAAACATCAAAATAGTAGCAAGGCAGGAATTTTCACTGACACAATGTTAGCATGCTAATGAAATTGAAGAATTGGGTTTGAGCCATGATGTAAAGAAGGCCATGACTCTGGCAGAGCAACATGTGAGGTGGCTAAAAAGTGTTTTATAATTTATAGAGATAAAAGATGAATTGTAATTATCTTTATATCATGAAAGGCTTCAAATATTATGAGAAGAAATAAACATTGATGATTTTAAATAATCAGAAGGAAGGCAAAAAGACAAAAATAGGCAGAAGCCAAGATGGAAAGGAATAAATTTACCATTGAAGTTATATTTTCTGCCTAATTCTTTTGTCCCATATTTTGTACATAAAAAAGTTATCCCCTAACTACAGGGAATATAAATTTATGTTAACATCTCTTAAGGGATTAAGTATTCTTCAAATCCTATGAAAGTTCATATTAAAATATCATTCTAAAAACTACAACATATAGAAATAACATTATTGGAAGAACAATTTTTTTTTAAATTTGGGCTGTGCAGTGAAGAAAAATCAGAAAAATCTGAATATTGAAAAGATGCCAATATTTCATTAATTGGATGAGGAGGGAAAATTTGTATTTCAGAAAACCTCTGCTGTCTAAGAGAAACTTTTGAAAAGTATCAAAGATTCCCTTTTTTATTTTTGGTACTGGGCATGGAATTCAGGGGCACTTAATCACTGACCCACATTCCCAGCCCTATTTTATTTTTTATCTTGAGACAGGGTCTCACTAAATTGCTTAGGTCCTTGCTAAATTGCTGAGGCTGGCTTTGAACTTTTGATCCTTCTGCCTCAGCCTCCAAAACCTCTGGGATTAGAGGTGTGTGCCACAAGGCCCAGCCCCAAAACATCCTCTACAAACTTTAGTGAGGCTCTTCAAAACCCATTTCTCCATTATGCCTTCTCTTTGGCCTTTCTCTGTCTTGCCTTAGCAAAGCATCCTGCTAAATTCAAGCAGACGGAACTCCCTCGTTCTTTTTTTTTTTTTTTCTTTCTTTTTAAAAAAATTTTATTTTTATTTTATTTTTTATTTATTTCATACATACATGCCAATAGTGTTCTTGATTACTCTCACCCTTGATGTTTTACCAAATTCATCATCCACTACTTCCAGGGTTGAAGTTTGTGGTCCTACTTTGTCAGAAGAATCCTGTTAGGATAGTTTAGCAAGAATGCAGGCACCCTTGAAGTTTAATTTCTAAGTATTTTCCATCTCCTGACCCAATCCCTCAAATTCACACACTGCTAATTGACTATAAATTCCCATTTTCCCCTTCTTTTTGGAGTTGAGCTCACCCTTTCCCCTATTGTGAAAGTTCTGAGCACTATTTGCTGCAGTTTTAAGTAATGTCTTCCTTAAAATTTTAATGTGTCAGAATAATTTCTATTTTGTAAGAGATGATTTCCCCAAGAAAAGGCATTAAGTAAAAACCTTTTTCTCACTTTCATAGACAATGACAGAAATAGACCTGAGCCAAATATGGCAATGATAAGAAATGATGGATCATTTTCTATAAATTTTATAAATTTGAAATGTAAGAATTAAAATAGAACCCTAAAAGACTATTTAAGAATGTGATCAAATCAGTGCATTCATTTTGTTATTTTAAGAAAATCAAAGACAATTCTCTAGGTTCAGTATAAGACTATAAAATACCCTCCATTTTGAATTAACAGAAAATGTTAGGCCAGTGTAGAAAGTTTTTCATTATTACTTATGTAAAAAATTTAGATTTCTAAGGTAATTTCAAAAATGTATTTTCTAGTCCTCTTGTGATTAATTTTGAATAACCTAACTCTGAAATTTTGATCTTGACCATGAAAAGTAATTTCTGCATTAAATAAAATTGCCTAAAACACTGTAAGATACCATTTGATATTTATGGAACATACACTAATGTTTTAAAATACAATAACTAATTATAAACAATTTTTAAATTTATTTATGTGAACATACATAAGGAATTCACCAGTTAGGACATTTATGAAGAAATTAAATTGTTATCTTAGTATGAAGATTAAAAGAGGTGACAATATGCTTGCAGCAAAAAAAAAAAAAAAAAAAAAAAAAGATGTTTAAGCCGAATTCTTATTCTGATTTTGAAACTCTGGGGAAGGCAGTCACTCCCAATTCATTGTCCAAAATTGTCAATAATCATCTATTTCATGCTTATCACTGTTTTAATATGAGGGATGCATATTCATCTATAAGAATAAGTTTCTAACAGAATAAGTTTATTATTACATAACTAGCTGAATAAAAAGTATCCTACAAGAGCATGTAAGTCAATTTCTCACATATTTTCATGACTTAAAATATGTCACACAATGTAAGTGCTTCCCATGGATTGTCATTATAGTAAGTCTTTATGATAAGAATCTTGTGGCATTTCAAGATCAAGAAAATGAACAGCCTGATTTAAAAAATGGACAAAATATCAAAATAGATATATCTCAAAAGCAGACAAACTTTCAATAGATAAATTTAAAAATTCTCAATATCCCATATTATTGAAATAATGCAAATTAATTCCACAATGATATATCACCTCAAACCTGTTAGAATGGCTATTATCAAAAGAAACAAGGTAAGTGATGGTGAGGTTATGGAAAAATGTGAATCCTTATATACTGTTGGTGAGAATATAAGTACAGTGTTCATTCGGAACTTTATGGAGGGTCTCCCAGAAAATTAAAAGTTAAATAATGTACAATCTTACAATCCTATTCTTAGACATCTATCCAAAGAAACTGAAATTAATATGATAAAATTTATTGGTATTTCCATGTTTATTTCAGCATTATTCACAAGCAAAGATATGGAATCAACCTAAATATCCTTAGGGAGGTGAATAAAAATAAAAATAAAAATGTGGCAGGGCCGGAGTTGTGGCTCAGCGGTAGAGCACTCGTGGGGCCCTGGGTTCAATCCTCAGCACCACATAAAAGTAAATAAATAAATAAAATAAAGGTATTATGTCCGACTACAACTTAAAAATAAATATTTAAAACAATGCGGTATATATATATATATAATGGAATATTATTTAGCCATTAAAAAGAAAATTCTGTCATCTGTGATGAAAATGGAATGCATTATGATAAGTGAAATATACAAAGCATGGAGAGACAGTGTATTATCTCACTCATACACAGAATCTAGAATTGTGAAACTGAAGGAAAAGAGCAATAGGATGTTAGTTACCCAAGGCTGTAGTGGGAGTAAGGGGAACAAGATCTAATGGAGTTCAAAGGCAAATGGGTTCAAAGATTCACTTAGACAACATAATAAATTTTTGGTATTTGTTATGATTTAGATGTTGTGTCCCCTGAAAGCTCACATGTGAGACAATGCAAGAACATTTGGAGTAGAAATGATGGGGTTGTAAGAGTCTTAACCCAATCAGTAAATTAATCCCTTGATAGGGATTAACTGAGTGGTAACTGAAGTTGTAGGGTGTGGCTGCAGGACGTGGGAATTAGGTGTGGCTGTGGGGTATATATTTGTATCTGCAGAGTGGAGTTCCTCTGATCTTCCTGTGAGCTGCTTCCCTCTGCCACACGCTTCCACCAGGATGTACTGCCTCACCTTGAGCCCCAAGAGTCCTCCCCAAAAAGTTTTCTTTCTTTATTAGTTGTTCTGGTCGGATCTTTCAGTCACAGGAGTGAAAAAGCTAACTAAAAGTGTCTATGACACACTATGGCGACTATAGTTAATAATCATGTATCATATGTATATCTTAATTGCTATAAAAGCTAATTTCAAATGTTCTCACCAAAAAGCTGATAAGTACATGATATCACATATATGTTAATTGGTTTGATTAAATCATCTCACACTCTATTCCATATAGCAAAAGATTATATTGTGTCAGAGAGCTCACAATAGCCCACACCCAGATCCAGGATTTCAGTAGGCTGGGTTCATCCCTCCCACTTCAGGGCAGACACTGCAGAGCCTAGCCTAGCCTTTGGCACAAGACCGCCCCTTCCTACCAGCAGACTACTGTGGGAGGTCAAGCCCAGCAGCCCAGATCCAGCCACAGGGGCCTCTGCAGGGCCCAAGTGCACAGCAGGCCAGGTCAACCCCTATCCCAGTAGGGCATATACTTGCCAAAGCCTACTCTCTTGTGCAGGACCACCCCTTCTGACCAGTGCACTTCTGATCAGTGCACTACTACCGAGATCCACCCCAGATGGCTCACAACAGCCCTCGCAGGATGCAGGATTTCACTAGGCCCAGTTCACCCCTCCCCCTGGTGGGGCAGACACTGCCAGAGCTAAGCCTTTGGTGCAGGACCACCCCTTCCTACCAGCAAACTACTGTGGGAGGTCAAGCCCAGTGGTCCAGACCCAACCACTCCAACTTACTCAGGTCCCATACAGGATGCAGTAGCATCCATTGAGGGACACTAACAGGGTCTGGAAGCCCAACAGCAAGGTGAGTTACAGACAATCTGCACAGGTACTACAAGACTATAGGGAAGAAACAGTAATATTTCAGATCCACACTGCAAGAAAGGAAGACACATAGACAACATAAAAAAACAAGGGAGGAGGTGCCTCAAACAAACCAGGGCACTATAATAATAAAACCTAAGGACAGCGAAGTTGATGAAATGTCAGAGAAGGAGTTCAGATGGTTAATAATTAAAATGATCTGTGAATTAAAGAATGACCTAAATGAGTAAATACAAGCAAAAATTGATCACTCCAACAATGAGATAAGAGAGCAAATACAGGTAGCAAAAGATTACTTCAAATGAGATAGAGACCCTGAAAGAAAAAAAGCCAGTCAGAAATCCTTGTAATGAAAGATACAATATATCAAATAAAAAACTCAATAGAAAGCATAACCAAAAGAATAGATCACTTGGAAGAAAAACATCAGATAATGCAGACAAAGCATACAAGCTGGAAAATAAAGTTGATCACACAGTGAAGAATGTTAGAAATCATGAATAGAACACCCAAGAATTGTGGGACAGCATCAAAAGACCAAATCTAAAAGTTATTGGGATAGAGGAAGCACAGAGTTTCAAACCAAAGGAAGGCACAGTCTCTTCAATGAGATAATATCAGAAAATTTCCCGAGCATGAAGAATGAATTGGAAAACCAAAGATAAGAGGTTTACAGGATATCACATGTACAAAATTACAACAGAACTATACCAATGCACATTATAATGAAAATGCCTAGCATACAGAATAAGGATAGAATCTTAAAAGCCCAAGAGAGAGAAATCAGATCACACATATTTGGGGAGACCAATTTGTATCTCAGCAGATATTTCAAACCAGACCCTGAAAGCCAGGAGATTGTGAAACAACATATACCAAGCTCTGAAAGAAAATGGATGTCAACCAAGTATCTTATACCCAGCAAAACTAAGCTTTAGATTTGATGATGAAATAAAAACCTTCCATGATAAACAAAAGTTAAAAGAATTTACAATGAAAAAGCCTGCACGATAGAACATCCTCAGCAAAATATTCCAAAAAGAGAAAATGAAAAACAATGATAAAAATCAGCAGAGGGAGGGATTACACTAAAGGAAAATCTAATCAGAGGAGAAACCAAGTCACATTAAATACCAAAAATAAACAAAAATGGCTGGGGATACAAATCATGTCTCAATAATAACCCTGAATGTTAATGGCCTAAATTCACCAATCAAAAGACATAGACTAGCAGATTGGATTAAAAAAAGAGATAGACCCAGAAATATGTTGTCTCCAAGAGACACCTCTCATAGAAAAAGACATTCTCAGACTGAAGGTAAGGGTTTGGGAAAATCATACCACTCACATAGACTGTGGAAGCAAGTAGGGGTTTCCATCCTCATATCAAATAAAGTATACTTCAAACTAAAATTAATCAAAAAGGATAAAAAGGACACTACATACTGATCAAGGGAACCATACACCAACAAGATTTAATAATTATAAATATATATGCCCCAAACAATGGAGCAGTTATGTTCATCATACAAATTCTTCTCAAGTTCCAAGAGTCAAATAGACCAGAACACAATAATTTTGGGTGACTTTAACAAACCTCTTTCATCACTAGATAGATCTTCCAATAAAAGCTGAACAAAGAAACTATAGAACTCAATAATACAATCAACAATTTAGACTTAACTGACATATATAGAATATTCCAACCTTCAATGAGAGAATATACTTTTTTCTCAGCAGCACATGGATCCTTCTGTAAAATAGACCATACACTATTCCACAAAGCAACTCTTAGCAAATATAAAAATGTAGGGATACTACCCTACATTCTGTCAGATCATAATGGAATGAAATTAGAAATCAATGATAAAATAAGAAATAAAATCCACTCCAATACCTGAAGACTAAATAATATGCTACTGAATAAACAATGGGCTACAGAAGACATCAAGGAGGAGACTAAAAAGTTTTTAGAGGTGAATGAGAAAACAGATACAACATATTGAAATCTCTGGGACACTATGAAAGCAGTTCATTGCATGGAATTCATTCCTTAAAAGAAGAAAAAGTCAACACAATAAATGACTTAAGACTACATCTCAAAGCTCTAGAAAAAGAAGAACAAATCAACACCAAAAGCAACAGAAAAAAAGGAAATAATTAAAATCAGAGCTGAAATCAATGAAATTGAAACAAAAGAAACAATTGAAAAAATCGACAGAACAAAAAGTTGGTTCTTTGAAAAAATAAATGAAATTGACAGACCCTTAGCCATGCTAATGAAGAGAAGGAGAGAGAAAATTCAAGTCACTAACATATGTGATGAGAAACAAAATATCAGAACAGACACTACAGAAATACAGAAGATAATTAGAATTATTTTGAAAACCTGCACTATAATAAAATAGAAAATATCAAGGCATCAATACATTTCTAGTCATATAATTTGCCCAAACTGAATCAGAATGATATACACAATTTAAACAGAGGAAATGATGAAATAGCAGGCGCCATCAAAAGTCTACCAACCAAGAAAAGCCCAGGACAGGACAGATACACAGGTGAGTTCTACAAGACCTTTAAAGAAGAACTAATAGCAATACTATCCAATTTATTTCAGGAAATAGAAAAAGAGGGAGCATTTCTAAACTCATTCTCTGAGGCCAATATCACTCTGATTCCAAAACTAGACCAATATCTCTAATGAACATAGATGCAAAAATTCTCAATAAAATTCTGGCAAATTGAATACAAAAACATGTCAAAAAGATAGTGCACCATGATCAAGTGGGATTCATCCCAGGGATGTAAGGTTGGTTCAACATGCAGAAATCAATAAATGTAATTCATCTCATCAATAGACTTAAAGATAAGAATCATATGATCATCTCAATAGATGCAGAAAAAGCATCTGACAAAATACTACACCCTTTATGTTCAAAACACCAGAAAAACTAGGGATAAGAGGAATATATCTCAACATCATAAAGGCTATCTAAGCTAAGGCCCAGGCCAACATCATTCCAAATGGAGAAAAATTGAAGGCATTCCCTCTAAAATCTGGAACAAGAGAGAGATGCCCTATTTCACCACTCCTATTTAACATAGTTCTTGAAACACTGATCAGAGCAATTAGATGAAAGAAATTAAAGGGATACACATAGGAAAAGAAAAACTCAAATTGGCACTATTTCCTGATAATATGATTTTATACCAGGAAGACCCTAAAAGTTCCACGAGAAAACTCTTAGAATTAGTAAATGAATTTAGCAAAGTAGCAGGATATAAAATCAACACCCATAATTCAAAGGCATTTCTGTATACCAGTGACAAATCCTTAGAAAGGGAAATGAGGAAAAGTGCCCCATTCTTAATAGCCTCAAAACAAAAATGAAATAGTTGGGAATCAACTTAACAAAATAGGTGAAAGGTCTATATAATGAAAATTACAGAAACCTAAAGAAAGAAATCAAAGAAGATGTTAGAATATGGAAAGATATACCTTGCTCTTAGATAGGCATAATTAATATTATCAAAATGACCATATTTCCAAAAACACTATATAGATTTAATGCAATTCTGATTAAAATTCCAAAGACATTTCTCATAGAAACACAAAAAGCAATCATGAATTTCATCTGGAAAAAATAAGAAACCCAGAATAGCTAAAGCAATCCTTAGCCGGAATTGAAGTAGGTGGCATCACTATACCAGATTTTTAACTATACTACAGAGCAATAGTAACAAAAAGCATAGTATTGGTGCCAAAACAGAGTAGTAAACCAATGGTACAGAATAGAGGACACAGAGACTAACCCACAAAACTACAATTATCTTATATTAGACAAAGATGCCAAGAACAAGCATTGGAGAAATGATAGGCTCTTCAAAAAATGGTGCAGGGGAAAACTGGAAATCCACATGCAACAAAATGAAATTAAACCCCCATCTCTCACCATGCACATAACTCAACTCAAAATGGATCAAGGACTTAGGAATACAACCAGAGACCCTATGTCTAATAGAAGAAAACGTAGGCCCTAATCTCTAACACGTGGGATTAGGCCACAACTTCCTTAATAAGACTCCTATGTACAAGAATTAAAATGACTCCTATGTACAAGAATTAAAATCAACAATCAATAAATGGGATGGACTCAAATTAAAAAGCTTCTTCTCAGCAAAAGAAACAACCTGTGAGGTGAATAGAGAGCCTAAATCTTGGGAGCAAATCTTTACCCCTCACACATCAGATAGAGCACTAAACACTAGCGTATATAAAGAACTCAGAAAAGCTAAACACCAAAAAACAAATAACCCAATCAATAAATGGGCCAAGGACCCAAAGAGACGCTTCTCAGAAGATGATATACAATCAACCAACAAATTCATGAAAAAATGTTCATCATCACTATCAATTAGAGAAATGCAAATTAAAACCACTCTAAGATTTCATCTCAGTGCAGTCAAAATGGCAGCTATCATGTATACAAACAACAATAAGTGTTGGCGAGGATGTGGCAAAAAGGTACACTCATACACTGCTGGTGGGACTTCAATTTGCAGCCAATATGGAAAGCAGTATGGAGTTTTCTTGGAAAATTGGGGATGGAACCACCATTTGACCCAGCTGTTCCTCTCCTGGGTCTATACACAAAGGATTTAAAAACAGCATGCTACAGGGACACAGCCACATCAATGTTTATAGCAGCACAATTCACAATAGCTAAACTGTGGAACCAACCATAGATGGCCTTCAAGAGATGAATGGATAAAAGGCCCCTGCCCCTCCCCCCCATCTGAAGTGACTCAAGCTTGAGGCGCACAGGGCTGGAGATGCTGCAGATCCGCAACTGGAGCATCAGAGGTGGTGATTATAGCTCTTCAAGTCTGCAATTTAAAAAAATGTCCTCCAATAAGACTACATTGCAAAAAATGGGAAAGAAAGAGAATGGAAAGAGTAAAAAATTTGAATAGGCAGAGCCTGAAGAATTTGTGGTAGAAAAAGTCCTAGACTGACGTGTAGTAAATAGAAAGGTTAATACTTTCTGAAGTGGAAGGGATTTACAGGTGCTGACAATACTTGGGAACCTGAAGAAAATTTAGATTGTCCAGAGTGAATTGAAGCATTTCTTAATTCTCAAAAAGCTGGTAAAGAAAAAGATGGTACCAAAAGAAAATCTTTATCTGACAGTGAATCTGATGATAGCAAGTCAAAGAAGAAAAGAGATGCTGCTGACAAACCAAGAGGCTTTGCCAGAGGTTTTGATCCTGAACGAATAATTGATGCCACAGACAGCAGTGGAGAATTGATGTTTCTTATGAAATGGAAAGATTCAGATGAGGCAGACTTGGTGCTGGCAAAAGAAGCAAATATGAAGTGTCCTCAAATTGTAATTGCTTTTTATGAAGAGAGACTAACTTGGCATTCTTGTCCAGAAGATGAAGCTCAATAACTATTTGCATTGTTATATATATATATATTATATATTATATATAATATATATATTATATATGTATGTATGTATGTAAGTAAATATACATACATACATACATAATAAATAAATATAAAATCTGGGTCTTGGTTTTTGATTTAGTAGTGTGAAAAAATAACTACATTCTAATGAAAATCAAGTTTGATATGTTGGTTTTAAAAGTAGTATTGGGGAGTTGTTGGGGTGTTTTTGTTTTGCATCAATAGCACTGGTTACTTTGAACAAATAAAAGCTTTCTGTAGTTGCTTTCTTTATCAGAAAAGAGCATTTGATATGATGGTATATTTCCTCTGCTTTTCTAAAAGTTGGGGAAATTTCTGTAGTTATTACTCAGAACTTGTTTTTTAACTCATATGCCTAAGGACCATTCTGGGGTTTTTGTTTATTTGTGTGTGTGTGTGTGTGCATGTGTAGATAAAATGCTTACATAATGATTTTGGTTTTTTAAACATTCACCAACACAAAAACAATGGGTAGTAAACCCATGTTCCTGAGATGCCATCATCCTCTGCAACCTAAGAAATGTCACTTCAAGTTAAATTGAAATTTTCCCTAAACTTAACCTTTCAGATTAAATAAGTGATTCTGTAGTTAATTGGACACTTTAAATTATATAATTAAAAGCACATTAAATTTACATCTGTTGTCACATAAACACAACAGTTTTATTTGCAAAATTCCTGAAAGGAAAAATACTATCACTATACAACTTCTGTACCCGGGCAAGTAAATTAGACAAATCCTAGTTTGTCTTAAAATTATTGAAGAATGAAGTAGGCATGTTAATAGTTCCTCTAGTTAGCCATTCCTTTTTTAAAAGTTGAAATATGTGTACTAAAAGGTCATGATTCATGGAATGTCTTAAGATTTGGCTCATGGAAACCTGATCAGATGGCTAGAGATGTTGGCAATTTATAGCCTGCTCACATAAATTGGTGAGGGAATTTTTACAGTCTAAACTATTGACCTGCATGTGTTTTCTTCACCCCAGTTCATCCTTAACATGTAGGCTCAATCTTTTCAGTATTTGGATTACTGGTTCAACACAAGCTAGGAAAATAACTTTGTAGTAATTAGAAAGTTACCCAACTGTATATTGTTTACTTTATTGTAAATACTGTTGAACAATGGTCAATAAATAGTTTTATATTCCTTTAAAAAATGAATGGGTAAAAAAATGTGGCATATATACTCAAAGGAATATTACTCATAACAGAGAATAAAATCATGGCATTTGCAGGTAAATGGATGGAATTAGAGAAGATAATGCTAAGTGAAGTTAGCAAATCCTCAAAAACAAATGGAGAATATATTTTTTGATATAAGGAGGCTGATTCACAGTGGGTTAGGGAGCAGGAGCATGGGAGGAATAGATAAACTCTAGATAGGGCAGAGGGGATAGAGGGAAAAAGAGGGGGGAATGCTGGTGGAATATGATGATCATTACTATCCAAAGTATGAAGACAGGAATTTGTGTGAATATACTATGTATACAACCAGAGATATGAAACATTGTGCTCTATATGTGTAATAAGAATTGTAATACATTCTGTTGTCATATATAAATTTAAAAATTTATATTAAAAAAAGATCACACTTTACCTCATATGAGACTTCAAAAAATAAAAGAGAGAGGGAATCTGGCCACATGCATATACTTATGTACATACACACACTGACAGAATAGCAGATGAAAACAATGTAAAAGAATTTTGCACTTGTCAAGACCTTGATGTTCTGTAGCAGTTTGGATGTTCTCTTTTGTTTTCTTTCTTTCTTTTTTCTTTTCTTTTTTTTTTAAGAATTAAGTTGAACTTGATAATTGGTTTCTAAATTCCTTAAACTCTAAGATAATTTAGGAAAGGACACAGGAATTTGAGTTTTATATTTTATATTTAAATATAATTTCTACCATTTATAAAATGCATTGGACCATATAAAATGTGACATTCGTTTTTGGCAAAATTGTATAAATTTTTTGGAACAGTGCTATTTATTCCATGTATAGGAAAGCCTCTTTACAAACAGAGATTCTATAAGGAAAAATACTATAGTAGTTCTTGGTGGTAAAAATAAATATTGATTTATTTTTAGTCCCAAATCTTCTTGATGATTAAATGTTAATAAAATTGTATGAATTGATTCAGCTTAAACTGTAAGAATAGGGATATTTCAAAGAGGAAATAATACAAATGCAGACTTTAAAAAAATTCAAGGAACCATTTTTCTTTCACCTACTATTGCCGTGAAATGTTCCCTAAGGAGAAATTATTTAGATTTAATTAAACAGCAGCTGTACAAGCAGAAGGCTGAGCTAGAACATTTAAACAATTCTTATGTCCATGACCTTGACTGAATTTCTGATTTAGAGTTACCAGAATCATAAGAGACAGTGAGGTTTGCCTGTGTCTCAATCTGTCACCTTCTTCAATGTTGTGTTCAGAACAAACTTTTTCCATGCCCAACCCTGTTAATACCTGGAAATACAAAAGAAACTTCCACGTCTGATCTCAGAGTTGGTAACTAGTTGTACCTGTTTTGATAAATATCACCTTTTGTTTTCTTTTTTATTCTTTCTTGCTGAGATGTAGATCTGGACTTATAGCTGCTATTCATTACTGCATTCTGTCATTGTATGAGATTTTCTGACTTGATTACTTGCTTAATGCAAACCATACTCTTTCTCTTGTCATTTCTGCTCAGGCTTTGAAATCTATCTTCTGAACATGATTTATTTGCAGTTGGTATGTGTGACATAAGCACAGTCTTAGTGCTTCCTGTATTCTGACCTGTACCTGAATTCTGACAGCTCAAAAGCAAGCTAAAGGTGATAACAAGCACACCATTGGCTCTGGGAATTGAAATATGAAATCTTTGACCTAAATCTGCCATAGGTCATGAATAATATTATCAGGCAATTCACCACAGGAACTTGGACTCTCCACTTACTGAATCAAATAGAAAAGGTATTATTTGAAAAATGAATGAAAACCAATGAAAAATAAATTTAAGTCTTTTAAAATCACATTGATGATATCATGTGTTTTATCCTGTAAACAACACTGAGGATGAGAGCAAGGCTCTTTACTGGGCTTGATGCTCTGTGAAGTGCAGTTCTCAAATTTGTTTCTTTAGCATTTTAACAACCACAAATAATAGTAACAGATTTTGTAATGTGTAATGGAGGTTTTATTTTTCAAGTTTTGCCATTCAGTTCTCACTACTGAAACACAATCTAAAGGAACATCTTTCCCTTTTCTCAGTATCTACTCTTAGCTCTCCTATCTAGGTCATGGTCACCACCTGGTCTATTTTAGAAGCCCCTTACTAGCTTACAGACATACCTGTTTCTACATTAAGCTAATGTTAGTACCCAACTTTTATTATGGTTTCAGAGATGAATATAAATTGACCAATGCCTATCTTTGTGACTTTTTCTCCAGTTAGCTTAACTGTGCTCCTTAAATCCTAGCTACCCATAAACCTTTCCTCCTTTTAATCATTTGCTTCGCCCCATTTTGAGAAAATTATAACATCTATTTAGTGAATCAAATGAAAGGATATTATAAAATAAATGAAAAATGAATTTAAATATTTTAGAATCACAAAGATAATATATGTATTGTTCTGCACAACATAACTACAGGACATAATTGTATTTTAGTTAAATACAGACCTTTTATACAATGGCGGTCATGTAGGATTTTATGCCTAGTGACATTTTAGCCTCTTTAGTTGATCTACAGACACTCTGTGATGTTCACATAATGATGGAATCACCTAATGAGGCATTTATTAGAAGCATCATATAAATAATCAGATAGTTTCATGTTCTGTCTCCTTAATTGAAGGGTGGGTACTTTCCTTGTAGTTCTATATACAGCAACTAAATTTCTACTTGACACACAATAGGTGCTCCATATATAATTATAAAATTAATGACTGGAGGATAAGTATATATTCTAACTGTTGTCAATTATTTAGCAGAAGAGGAAACATATATCTTCATTTGTATTATGTTTCAAAAGTTTGGACTCCATTCTAGGTTTTATTTATTTATTTTTCTATTGTAATACATTATCATATTAAAACTCTGCCTATCTTGTGAAGATGTTAGCTCCTTAAATTAGTTGAGAATTAACTGCAATAAAAAATTGAAACACCTTAACATTTTTTTCCAAGCGTTCGAATTTTCTCATTTGATTTATTCAGAAGGAAACTACCAAGGGAGTAAAACCTAATATATCCTTTGGCACATTTAGAGGATAATTCAATTAATGATTTCATAGATCCAGTACTGTATGTTCAGTCATATGCAGAATCAGCTATGGCAATTAACTGGATTCAGTCCATGTACCATGGGAATTCAAATGGCCACATGGAATACTAAATTAGATGAATGCTTATTGCCAATTAGCTGTAACACTTGATGTGCATTTTTTTGTATTAAATTTCAACAACCAAGTTATGCATAAATCTTGGCATATTTTATGACCCTCAAGTCAAATCATATTAAGAAATGCCTGTGTATGACTTCTTAGAATATACCAGGTTTCCCTTTAATTTAATGTTTATTAGTGATATAATCATTCTGACCATAATAGAAGATTTGTTATAAGTAAGGTGACTTATTCATCTTACTAATATTAATCTTTCTCTTTATCAAATATGTCTTTCCTCATATGACACATGAAGTACAAAAACATTATGTTGTAATGGCTATTTTTTTACCTTTATATAATTTTCCATAAATAACTGTTATTATTAGGCATAATTTCACGTAGACATCCAGATTTCAGATATTAATCTCCATAAAAATTTCTAAGTTATCAAAGAAAGAATGATTGCTTTTGTAGACATATAGAAGTGTTAAAGTTCTTTTATTAATAAAAAAGTCAGTTTCCTTAGAAATGAAGTATTAAAATAGATATGCATTTATTCAAATGAAATTATAAATTTGCTTATTAATATATGACCAGAAATGTTTATATATATAATGTTTATTATATAAATGAAGTTTTTAAAACAAGTAAAATAAGCAGTCATAAAATTAAATGTTGGTCAGGGTAAGAAAAAATGCATATAACTCCTGTTTTAGCATTAATAAATGAAGAGCAATTGAGACAAAAATCAATCATTTTACTAAGTCTGAAAAAAATCACAGAAATAAAATAAAATATAAAGTTTTATAAAAGTCTTTTTGACATTGAGCAGACCACACCGATAGCTACTCTTATAATCTTAGAAAAATTTTATCTAGACACAAAAAATCAGATTGTCTAAACAAAAAGAAATGTCTTCAAATGCCTTGTATGTAATAAATAATATTATTTATTTATTTATTTATTTATTGCATTGCTGAGGACTGAACCCAACCTCATGCATGTTGAGCAAACATTTTACTGCTGAGTTTGTTCCCAAGCTTTATTTATAATTAAATAAAGATTTAATTATTGCTGCATGTTAAAGCATTTTAAGATTCATGAGTGTTAAAAGCAGTCCTTGGGAGAAGTGAATTTCTCTCATCAAAACTTCATCTCCATCCCAAGGACGTAGATGGTTTATTGTGTCCATAATATTAGAACATAGAAAGGTAACACTTGATGTGCATTTTTTGTATTAAATAGTTTTTTGTATTGAAATAAATGGATTACTGTGAATATATGCTGTCCTATCAGTCACTGTATTTTCACTATACAGATTCCATATTATATTTTTCTTAGTTTCTACATCTTTAAAAACTGTGGAGATTTTACTTCTTAAAGATTTTTTTTACACTTGCTGCTCATTTTTGTACTCTAAGAGACATATGCAATTATAAGTACATTAAATTATATGTTATTGTATAATACTTTCTAAGCTGATCTAGTAAGTAGACTCTCACTCCCGATACTTGGTGCAATATTTGCTTTCAATCATTTGCATGTTTGAAAAGCACTGATGCCACTCTATTTCTAGTTATACGATAAAAAATATTAAACTGAATAATTATAATTTATGGTTTTTAAAGGAAGATACAGAAATCCCATTTACTCCTTTAATCAATTTAAAACAACTTATTGACAATTATGTTTTTTTCTCATTCAATATGTAATGATTATTCAAGCATGTTGAATCCACTTAGAGAAAATATAAATATGCATATTTTCGCAAATCTAAATAGTATACTAAAACTAAGCAATATTACCCTTTTGACCATATAATTAGAAAAAAAGTCCAATTTTACATTACACTTAGGAATGTAATATCCCTATATCCCTGTAATTCATGTTTTTTCTTGCAATGTTGCACTGCATATATTCCTTAAGAATATGGCTAGCACAATTTCTTAACACAAAATCATGAATATCATTTGAGATAATCTAAGAAAAACACAACACACATACAATAATTTAATACTAAATTCGGTTTCAGGTTTTATATAATCTATTAAAATTGCTGCATGTTGAATATGCTATTTATTCTTTCTTATAAAGGTTGTGCCCCGATACTTATATAAGTGTATGTTGAAGTGATGTCAATAAATTAAAATCACACCATAAAATTAGCTTCATTTATTTCAATACTGGTCCCCCTGTTCCCACTTTTATATCCCTTTCAACCTATTCTTAATACCACATCCAGGGGCATTTCTGTAAACTTTAGTTTGGGCAGTTTATTCTCTGCTCAAAACCTTTAGATAGCTTTCCATAATTTCTAAAGAACCCCTTAAGATTATGAACGTCTATATAGTGCTGTCCATTGGAAGTGCAATTTTCTTTGATGCATGGACAACCACAGATTAGATGTCCAATGTATATTTTTCTAAGAGCTATATTAAAAATGAATAGGTCCATTTAATTGTGATAATGCATTTTAAACCAATATACTACTCTGGACAAGGTGCATCTGCATTATTCATAAATCCAAAAACATCCTGAGGAGGAAGAAGAAAGAGTGGGGGTAACAAGCAATGTGTCACATATGCTAGATGTGTCTTATTGTGTCAAAAGGCTAAATATCAGGGAAGTCATTGAAGTCCAAAAATGTGTATGTTACAACCCCAATTCTTACTATGATGGAATGTGGAAGTGAAGCATTGGGATATACTAAGATTTTCTTGAAGTCACAGGGTGGAATTGTTAAAATGGGATTAATGCTCTTGTAAAAAGAGACAATAAATTTGTGGTTGTGCATTCACCAAGGAAAGGCCATGTGAGGACATATGGAGGAACTGCATCCCCACAAAGCACCTCACCATGCTCCCATCCTGATCTCACACTTCCAGACATGACAACTGCAAGATGACATGTCTGTTGTTTAAATCACTCCGCCAATGACACCTCACTACAGAACCCTAACCTGAAATGCACCTTGACTGTCCTAGTGACAACTGGAATCCTTATGGCAAGGTGTTCATTCCTGAGTAAGAACAGAAAGGTAAACCAAGGTGGAGATAAGGTTTAGTGTTTTTCTGTTAGAGTTAGAATAGGTGTCACAACACAGTGAGGAATCCAGTAGTTATAAAAAATCATGTTTCCAGTTGTTTGTTTGGTGTTCATTCATTTCTAAGGTTTAGCCTCACAAGAATTAGATGTTTTTTAAAATACTAAAAACATCGCACCACTTAATCTCTGAAATACATTTTAACAACAAGTTTTGATCTGGATTAGTATATGTCAGAGAGAGACAAATTGTAATAAAAGTAGAATAAGCAACAGAATCTGTGCACAGAAGAGAGAGAGAGAGAGAGAGAGAGAGAGAGAGAGAAATTTGATATTTGACATTTCCCCAGGAAGCTCATGCAAGGATTGGGTTAAAAAATACTGTTGAGCAATTAAAGGCTTTTCATGTTTCTTTTAAAATGTTCTCTTTTAATCTTCTGCATGAAGAGATGTTTTACATTCTCTTTTTCTGTCCTTGAAATTACCATACTTGGTATAAAATCTAAATAGTTGCAGATAGAGGAACCAAATTTTATCTGCAAATGAGACATTCTCTTTAAAGTTTTAAACATCCTAAATATATTATGGTGTGTATAAAAGTCAGGATCATAAGACAAGATTTTAGTCACAGATATAAAATGTGTATCTGCTATGACCAAGGAATTTTTGCAATTTCTAAAAGCTTACTAAATTTTCATTTAATGTTAAATTCATGTTCCCATCTTATCTACCTTATAAGGTAGAATCACGATTATATTGAGAGACTTTAAAACTTGCATAAAGAATTATTGGACAAAGCACACATCTATTAATTCCATTGAATTCTTGTAAATATGGAAGAAACATGAATCAGTATCACAAGATTAGTTAGTATTCCCAAAACCTTAGTATATATTTGATATTGCTAAGTACCTCTTTTATATTAAAGAGACAGCACATTTACAAGTTGCTATTATGTCTAATATTAATTAAAAATCAGCTGCAGCAAACTCAATTAGAAAAAATGTGAGTGAAAAAATTCAATATTTCTTAACATGCATTGTTACCATGTTACTGTTAAATTAAATTTATCACATAAAATAATTAAGTCTAATTAATAGTTAATATGTAATGACTACCTACTCACAAAACTTAATGATATTCTAATTATAATCAAACATACTGTGTAATTGGTGCTTATTGCATTAAACTACCTATCACATGCCTGTTATCTCTTTGTTTTCTAAATTGGAACTTTAGTTCGACTCCTGCTTCTTAGTAAGGTAACACCTTTGAAACAGTGAAAATGAACTGGCAATATGCCAAGGAATCTGCTTAAGCTGAACAACAAAAGAAGTTTGGAGCAAAAAGGCTTAATCTTTTAACACCTTAACTTTAGTATTATTATAGTAAATGAGGCTGCTATCAAGTTATAAATGGTTTGATTCTTTCCCACTAACTCTTAGCAACATTATAGTGTAGTTGCTCAGTTCAGGTGGTAAAAATTCTTAGAATAAGAGGTTTTGTGACACCGTGCAATGTCTCTTTAATTTTTATAGTCTTTATAAATGGTTTTTGATAAGAAAAATGCATAATAAAAGTATTTTAGGCATATCTAATATGTATGTGTTTAATTACAATAATAGCTTTCCATTGTTTTTTCATGTAATGTACTAAGAAGTACATCACTATTAAACATTTCTAAATATCTTATTTAATGCAAATTAGGTTTCAATTGCCAAAAAGGAAGGTTATTAAATAGCTTCCATCCATATTATGATTATTTAGTTGTAATAAAAGACTAAATTAATTAACAGATGCAAATCCTAAAATGACCAAGAGGATGAATTTATCTCTCAGTAGATTTAGAGCAGAGATTTTAGAATTCATTATCCATGGTTCATGGGGTAAAGAAAATGAATGAAAAGTATAAATTGTGAGCAAAGAGAAGACACAAAACACAAAAAATTGAAACTTTACAACTAAAACATAATAATTTCTGAATTAAAACACTTATTCTATAGGCTCAATTGCAGAAAATAGACGATGCAGTAAAGAGTTACAGGGAAACAACAAAAATGATGTGGTGTCAAAAGCACTGGGACATGAGTCTATGAGATGTCTCTCTACCTCTGAGATAATTTTGAAAGGTCTCATGTATAAGTAAAGTCACAGTGTGATGAAAAGATTAGAGAGAAAAAAAATTGAAGAAATAATGACCCCAAACTGTTCAAGTCTATTGACAAACATGAATCTACAGCTTGAAGAAGCTCAGCATACACTGAACAGAAACATTTAAAGAAAATCATATCTAGACACATTATAATTAAACTGGAAAATAACAAAGATAAACAAAATAGCTTGAAACAGCTAGATAAAAATGATACATGACACAGAAATGAAAAACAATACAAATTACATAGATTTCTCTTAGGGAAAAAAAAAAAAAAAAAACCTTACAAGAATGTGAAAACAAATCTAAAGAAATGTCAACCCAGAACTCTCACCAACAAAAATTTCATAAATAGAATGGTGCAGGAGTTGATCTTTCTACATGAAAAAAAATCTAATACACTTTATTACAAGAAAATCTGCTATAAAAGAAATAAAGATATTTTGGGGAGTTAATAGAAAATTTAGGTTTTCAAGGAAAATGGAAAAGCAAAAGGAATGATATTTAAATGAATAAATACAAAAAAAATTTCTCTCCAGTTTTAAAAAATCTTCGTAACTACGTGAAACTAATGTTATTATTATTTTCAGTTAGATTGTGGATGGATGTGGATGTAATATATAATGACATTAATAATAAAAAGGTCAGTTGATAAGGGTGACTGTAAAGGGACACATGTGATAACAAGAATGCAGCACATCATAATTTGGTAAACACAAATAAAGCAAAGTGCAGCAGGACAGGTGAGTTTTACATGACTTGTTAAAAACATATAAAATACCTAAAATAAATTCCCTAAGAGTTCACTTTAAAAATTCATAAATAAAGAGAAAAGTCAATGCAAAACATATAAGAGACAGGAAATAAAGAAAGCAAAACAGAAAATGTCAAACTAGAATACAGATAAATGATGGAAATTATAAATTTTAAAAAACTAAAAGCTAAAACTTGGAACAGATCAATAATTTCGGCAAATGCCTAGCTAGATAAAGTAAAATATTTTATCAATATGTGGTGCAATATCTACTAGATATATAAATGGAAATATAATAAACAAATCCAAAAAATGGACTCAAAATAGACTTAGAAGACCTTAATGTAAAACTTAAGTCCACAAAGTTTAAAATGCAAGCATATGCAGAAGTCTCCCAGACCTTTTACTAGGTAATGGTTTCTTAAAAAGAATATAAGCTGTATGACCTTAAAAGTCCAAATTTATGTATTTGATAAACTGGAATTAGTGAAAACTTAAAACTTTACCTTTTCAAATTCTACATTAAGATGCCACAAGAGTTAGGCATTATGGGAGGCCAACCTTACCAGTGACTGAGTTACACTCCCCAGCTGGGTGCTGAGGAGCTCAGTCACAGAAATGGGTGTGTCTTGCTACAGCCCCATGGGTGAAGCTATGCTCACCTGTTCCTTTGTAATATAACCCCTTGCCCTGTTAAGGATAGAATCTTCCATGGAAGTGCCTTGTGTGTGTCCCCTCCTCTTACTGTGCCCTTGGGTGTGGCCTACCCAGGTGTCAGTCAACCTGCTGACAGTGGACATCATGAAGATAGACTCAGCCCCCTGAAACCTGACCCCTTGCCTCATTTAAAGGCTTCTCCTCAATAAAAGGGGTCAGCGCATGCTCGCTCTCTCTCTTTCTGCGGACACTTAAGGTCAGAGGAGCCGTCACAGCAACCCCAAAGAGAAAGGTATGTGTGTCTCTTGTGTAGTTATTTTGTGCAGCCCAGTTAGCCCAGTTCAACCAAAGTAACCCCTGAGCCTTTTAGTCGCGGGAACAGAAACCCGGCAAGGCATGGTGGTGGCTTGGGAGGCTGGGGCAGGAGGATCACAAGTTCAATGTCAGCTTCAGCAATTTAGCTAGGCCTTAAGCAACTCAGTGAGACCCTATCTCTAAATAAAATATTAAAAAAGGACTGGGATGTTGCTCAGTGGTTAAGAACCCCTGGGTTCAATCCCTGGTATTAAAAAAAAAAAAGCCAAAGAAAATTGAAAGTGGGCATGACTGCACATGTCTGTAATCCTAGCTGCTTGGGAGGCTGAGACAGGAGAATTTCTCAAGCTCAAGGCCAGTTGAACAGTTAAGCAAGACCCTGTCTCAAAACAAACAAATAAACAAACAAAAACCCCCAAAGAAACAACAAAACAAGACAAAACAACAATACTGCAAAACCCAAAAGGCTGCAGAGATAGTATTTCCACTAGGTATAAAATAAATAAATAAATAAAAAGAATAGAAAAAAAAATGTTTAAAATATTCATTTTCATAAAGCAGAAAGTATATGCCCACATGATTCTCAAAAATATTCACAAAGATATTTTGCATAATATCCAAATCTGAAAACAAAAAAATGGCCACCAACATACCAGAAAACTTCTATGATCTGTGTATAATAGAATAAAAGAAAGAAACATAATAAATTATTGATATACAGATATATGTGTCAATGAATATTAAATGAAAGAGCTCAGCAAAGATAGATAATGAAATGGGAGAAAATATTATAAAATAATACGCTTGCCAAAGAATTAATATTCAAAACACACAAGGAACTGAATTCAATAGCAAGAAAAGGCATTATGTAATTTTAAAATGGTCAAAGGACTTGAACATAACTTTCTCAAAAGAAGATACTTAACTGGACAATACATGAAAAAATACACAGCTTCACTAATTAGAAAAATGCAAGCTAAATCCATATTAAGGTATCATCTCATACCTGTTAGAATAGTTTATATTAAGGAGATGACAGATAAGTATTGAAGAGGATGCAGAGAAAAGGAAACAAGCTTTTATAGTATGCTGTAAGTTGAAAAGTAAATTAGTGTTGCCTCTATGGAAAACTGCATGGAGGTTCCTCAAAGGAAAACAACAACAACAACAACAACAACAACAACAAACACCATATGATCCAGTAATCCTTGTGGGTGCATTACTAAGTGGAAATAAAATTAGCACCCTCTAGAGAATCTGTACACCCATGTTCACTGTAGCATTATTCACAATAGTCAAGATATGCAATAAATATTAATGCCCATCCAGGATACAAGCATAAAGAAAATGTGGTATGTACACCCAATGACATACTTTTCAATTGTAACATGGATGAATCTGGAGGGCATTACAGTAAGTGAAACAAGTCAGGCACAGAGAGAAAAATATTGTATGAGCTCACTTATTCATGGGATTTAATAAACTTTATAGAGTTCAATGATAGTTACCAAAGCCTGGAGGGGTGAAAAGGAAGGAGAAGGGAAGCTGCTGAACACAGGATGCAGTTTCAAATAGTTAGGAGATATAGGTTTGGAAGTCTATTGCATAGCCAGATGACTATCATCAATAATAATGTATTGCATATTTAAAATAACTAAGAGGGCAAATTTTAAATGTCTCACCATAAAATCAATTGGTAATATATATTAATATACAAATATGTTAGTCATTTTAATTTAATTGTTGAATACTGTATAAATACATCAAAACATCATATTATATCCCATAAATATATATAATTATAATTTGCCAATCAAAAATAATATAAATAATACAGTTTTCAAAACCACCTTATTTATATACCATGAATACAGAAAAATGTTTGCAATATGCCCCTAATGAATGTAAAAGAAACATTTTAAAATATGAAATAAAAATAATTGTACATGATTATTTGCATATGCATTATAAAATATACAAAGAAACTATATAATTTTATTTTGAACTTTAGGATAAACACTTATCTCAAAATACTTAAGCTGAAAATAATTAATATTTAAGCCTATAAAGGAGAGATGAATTTGTGATCAAAAGAAAATTGTGCTTTGTTAGAAATCAGTCCTTGAAAAATAGATATCCTAAAATATATATAGATAAACTAGATATCTTAAGTATTTTTATATTAAATTATTCATTTTACTAAAAGATTGCAATAGCAAAGAATTCACATTATAATATAACATCACTTTTATCATTATTTTCTACATAGTTAAAATCGGTGACAACTAAAAATATCATATCATTATATAATAGAATTTCACATTATCTTCAAGTTTTTCTCTACCTATCCCTTTCAAATATGAATATGTGTTAAGTTTGATTTAATCTTGTTAGTCCTGGTGTTCCAATAAAGGAGGAGCTGTTTTATTCTTCTGTGTGTCTGCTTTCACTCATCACAGAACCTGAATCATAGGTAGATACAATTGGCTTTGAATTTTTTTTTCATGAGGTCTTAGAATAGAGAAATTACATATCATAGTTTAGGTTTTTATTTATGTCATACAGACACCTATGCAGTCATTCATGGATGAAAATGCAGAAGTCCTAAGGTATCTTTTATGGATGTGGCTATGCTTGAGGAAAAGCACTTTTTGATGGTTTGAGTATAAAGATGCCACAAAAATAAACCTTTTATTCCATAAAGAAAGAATCTGAGATCCCAAGAATGCAAGTTATACTGCTGAATAGCACCAACCTTAGAACGAGCATATTAGTTAATCTTAACAGTCTACTGTCATGAGCCATTCTGCCTTACCCTGTCTTGGAAATATCAACTATGTACATTTTTCAAAAGCTCCCCTTTTGTAAGTACTTGCAACAGGGATTTAATAATAGTCTTACAATATGTTAAATAACTTTTAATTTATTTTTAAAAGACAAAATAAGTCCTAAATATTGTTTTCTTAGTGAGAGTTAGTTGCCTAGCCCTTGTTTGAATAGTTGGAAGAAGCCAGTAGTATTCAAAGGGCTTGTCTTAAAAATTGTTGGGCACCTTCAAATGTTAATCATATATTAAAACCTTAGGTTTATGTTTATTTATATAAATATTAAAGAAAAATTGTAAAGAAAATTTTGTTCTAAATAAACATATTTCTAATTACAAAATATAAACAGGTGGAAGTTTGAGGAATATTTTCATTTTTCCCATTGCTGACCTGAGGAAGGAATGTACAATAATGATGATGAAAAAATATCTGCACATAATATGAAGGGAGAAAAAGCATGTGAAGTAATTTAATATTATCACTTCCTCCTTTGTACATTCTCCACAATATCAGGGCTATTTGTTTATCTGCTTGGTTTTTAAGACATGTGATGACAATAAAATGACTTTCTTGGAAGTCACCTAATATTAGCAACGTGAATAAATATATAAAATAACATACTTAACTTATGTCAATTCTTGAAAAAGTGTTTTCTTTCTAAAGGGATTCTCAATAGAAAATGTGTCTTTTTTTCACAGTTACTGTTGCTTTCTATCAATATTAATATACCAGAAATATGCCCATAGAAATGTTTTGTCAACAAGAGTTATCTCAAACATTTCTACTAACACAGCTATGTTCCTTCAAGCATCAGAGAGTTTCTAACACTGATGGTTCATAAATATTTATTGAGAATGATGCTAAATTTCTTCCTTTTTAAATAACATATATAGCATCTTTAAAATTCTATTCAATGACTTAAAGTGAACTGTGAAAGCCCAGCTTGCATTAGCCTTCTTGCTTCCCAATCTCATAGTCATGAACACCTTTTTTTTTTCAAATTTACTTTAAAAACTGGCCTAGTAATAGTCCTATTTTCAAAACAGACAACAAACACAATTTGGATAAAATAGAAGTACTGATATATTTCACTGTATTTATGATAGTGTTTCATATCTTAAGAAGATGCAAAATAATTTAACAAAAGAATAAGAAATGAAAAGAGTCTTTGTATATGTGAGGCACAGAATCATGATATATTTTTAAAAGCACACGTAAAAGTCTAAGGAGTCATTGAACATTATTGATAAGTGATATGATTTAGCTAACGCTCAGTTTGGGGTTAAATGTTATAAAAAAGAAAGTCATCATTCCAGGATGGGCCATTAAATATGCAGCACTATGAAATGTCCCATTACCTCCACTAGATGTCTCTAATAACTGACTGAATGGCTACATTCCTTCTAAATGCTATTCATTAAACACTGAAACAGGAATTGCACATGTATTTTGATTTTCTTATAAAAATATTTTTCAAGGTAGATGAAGTTGCTTAAATAAACATACAAATTGAAAGTAACTTACATTCAATATCAAGGTACATGCTCTTTTGATGTCCTCCAATTCTACTTGCTGCTTCACAGTCGTACCTCCCTGAATCTGACAGCTTTACATCTTTAATATGCAGTGATGAGCTTCCATGTTGCCCTTTGACTTCAATGCGGCCGTCTGGGCTCTGTTTACATTGATTCAGGAAAAAGAAAGATTTTATGCTTGTTTTTCTAAAAAAATGATCATACTCATGATGCTTATTAAATATGCATATAAATGAAAATAACCTCACATCGGCATTTTAAAAAATTTCAAAAGTACTGTTTCTGCATTTTTTACTTATTGTTCTTTAGCTTATCCACTTCACTTGCTGCCTTTCTTACAGGGACACTGACATGTAGTAACCATTTGGATATCTATTTTATCAATCACTCATATTTAGTATGTTTTTGCTTTTTTAAAAGTTTTCATGTTCTTCTTGGAAGGATTTTGTTGGTTTCCAATTATATTCACTGCGAATACAAATGCTGTCTAAAAACTACCAATGAAAATCGTATTTCTGCTATATTTTGGTTAGGTATTTTGTCTTATTCATTTTTGAATGAGTAAAATAGCATCACACATAAGCAAAATTTACACCATATTCATCACAGATAAATTATTAAACACACAGTAATCACTACTTAAGTTGTTCTTAGGAAGTCACTAGAAACAATATGGAAATGATTAATCATTTATTTCAGGGATATTGATTCAAATCAAGGAATTGCTTACAATTGAATATTGTACAGATTATATTTCCAATGGGAATTCTTGTTGCAATTTAACTAGCATACTACATAAAATATTTTTTTCAATCACATAAATACCTTCATAACACTCACACATAAACAAAGCTAGTATATTGATTGAATTTTACTTCAAATAGAAAATATAGCAAACTTTTAACAATTTATAATTCATTAGAAAAAATAATTTACTGTTTTTAATAGATTATTTTCAGTATTTGAGGTTTCAGTTCCTCAATGAATTATTATATACTATACATGTATGTTAAAAATGTCTATCTTACAAAAACGATCAATTTTATATGTGACCAAAATTCACATAAATTTTAGTACACGTGTGAACATTGATTCATAAAAACTTTGTTTATGATTATCATCAAATTATTTTTTATTCATACCAAAGACTATTTCAAAGATGTTTCTTAATCATAATATTGATTTAAAGGCACAGTAGAATTACTTTCTTGTCATAACTTTATTTATTAATGTAGTTATTAGATAATCTTAAATCTAATTTAAATTGACAATTTAATAATTAAATTATCCACTCACTCATATTTTGTTTACTATCAGAAAGGTGGTGTTCAAAACCAAGCAACTTAGAATAGGATTGCTATGCCCAAAATACGTTCACCAAAATCTAAATATTGTTAAAATAAAAAGTAAAGTGAGATATTCTAATTTTTAAGATGTTCAGCTGCCAAATTGATTTAATTAATTGAGAGAAAAGGACAAAAAATGAAAAATTGACAGAAGTTTAAAATCAGAATGAGTAAACCCAAAAGCCAAATCACCAATTTCTTCCTAAGGTGACTAGAGGATTTTCATAATCTCATGCCCTTGAGCCAGGCTTCTCTTTTTAAGCACTGACTCTGCTGGCTCTCACAACATCCACTTGCCCAGTGTGCTCCCAGTTTCACTTCTCTGACAACCTCTTGGTCTCTGCTGCAGATTCCTCTCACCATAGAGGAACCTTGGATTCCTGCCTGGATATTATTCTCTTTTCAGTGCACACACTCCAGTTAGGCCCTCTCTTGCCTGCCCACAGCTAAACTGATGCCCTCTGATGAATCTTTCTCCTGTCAGAATCCGTCTTTCCTTGGAGATGTGGAGTCAGATATCTTAATTCCAGAGCATGACCCTTTGAGACCTACCTTAAATCACAATGTGCAGGTCTAAAATCATCATTCTCCACCACCAGCACAATCTGTTCTTTTTTTCAATGAATGATAGTAATTATTTTCCAAGACCCATGATACTATGTGCTCACTCTTGGATCAGTTTCTAAAATTTAATTTACTTATTTTCCAATTGCTAAAAAATGTGAGTCTGTCAACTTTCTCAATGTTATCCTTTTCTATTTTCAGAAACAATATTTTCTTCAACCTATCTGCTGTCCACCTCACCTGTTCACAGTCTCTGGTTGCACTCATTTGAGTATAAAGACAGGGGTCTCTGGATTTTAGAGAGAACAATTATACCTTTAGGTTGATCCTGACCCAGAAGGACTCCCATACTCTGTGAAAGCCACTGAAATGATATTGCCTATATTTCTTTGACACAAAGTCATTACAGCTGAAGACAGTATTTTTTGTGTAGCTGTGAATAATTTTAAAAAGCAACTAATCTTATTTTAATTCTCATGGCAACTTCATGAATATTTCTTCTTCCCCATCTCTATTGTTGTAAATATCATCACTGTACAAAAATCAGTATGATATTAGTAATAATATTGGTACTTCAAAGTTATTATCCATATATATGAAATTGTTAACAGAAATTCTGGAGAAATACAGTTTCTTTTTCTTAAATGAATCAAACAATGTGTGATTGACTGGGAAATTATTATTTTCAGAGTTAACATTGCATTCATAGAGAGATGCTATGTGCTTTTAACTCAAATACTTACACTGGAAGACCAAAGTCATTCCTTCACATATCTGACATTCTAAAGGACATCTCTCTCTTTGTGCTACAAAGAGACATTGCACATATCTGAAAGAAATTTCATTTATATCTTGGCTTTGATTCAATACCTAAAGAAGATTCATTTAATACATCTGATATTTGATTGAGACAGGTTAATGGACATTTTAGCTGTCTACCTAGTGTTTCCAGGTTCTACCACTGAATTAAGTAAGATGATTAGAAAGCAAATTGTCTGACTGCACATTATTATTCTTACCCTTCATAGAAATGCACACACTGAAATTTGATTTGCTGTTATATTCTTTGCCTTTCTAGAAGGTCAGTTTAAAAACTTCTTATTTGAATAGTATTTCAATATTTTATAAATTAATTAAGCTTAAAGTTTACGGTCCTTTTAAGTATTACTTAATCAAATATCTTGATTTAGTTCCATCTTAAAATTCTGTTGGCAATTTTAATTGTAGCAAAATTGTAAATATACAAAGTGCCATGTTCATAGGCTTTTTCTTGAGTGATCTTACAGACTAGATACTTATTGCCAAATTTAGAATTTAATTGTACTATAGAGCACATTTTAGGCAGCCTATATTCCTCTTTTTCTACTCTATTTCTTTGAAAATAATTGGAGTCATTTATGCCTCTGGCCTTTTTAAGAGAAATCTGGATCATGTTGCTGAGAAACCTTACAATTGCATGAATATTCTGTGTGCTTGCTCTACACAAAGCAGGCGCCCCGGACATGATGTTGAGAAAAATTGAATAGTTTTTACTTTTAGTGTCATTAAAAGTCTAACAGGGAAGAAAGACATTAGTTGTGAAATATTCTACAAATCATTTGTGAAAAGTACCACGTGGGAACATTGCTATTCCTTTCTGGGGATGACTAAAGAAAAGACGCAGTAGAGTCAGGAGTATGTTCCCTGAAAAACTGAAGTGTGATTGAATCTAAAAATGTCGAGAGGTTGATAATAAGGAGAGAATTCCAAGTAGACTCTGCCAGGAAACAAATGAAAGAACAGAGATAGGCCAGCAGACACACAGGAGGAAGTAAATGGATATGGGGTCTCATGATGTAAAACAGGTGAATAGAGACTGCATGCAGAACCCAAGACAAATGTAGACACAAAAAACTTCCATCTAATTTTGTACCTGTGAATTATATATCATGTACTTCCTTCCTAATGGCATTATATCTCTACCTATAGTCAATTAAACCCAACTTCACACACTTAAAAGAGAAAGCATAACTGCTAAATATGCAAAAAGGAAAGTAGTCTACAGTTTACCATTATTTATCCAAATTTCTCAAAATTGTGTTAGTATTTCATTGAACAATTCCTGCAGTCATCAAATAATTTTAAATGGAAAGCTTTTCTTTCCTCCTTATAAGATTCTTGTATTAGCTATTAGCATCAATTTTCTTCCTTCTGGGCTTGCTCCCAGATTCCTAATTCTCTATCTTGACTTCATGAACTGAACTTTTGTACAATTACCCTTCCTCCTAGCAGTATAAGTCAGTACAATAAAGATTAATATGTGCAATAAAAGTTCTGGTTATTTTATACCAGGTAGTAGTGCTATTTTCTTTCTCTTTCACATATAATCAAAAATTTATTCAACAAATAAGAATTTAATATAATAATTTTAATAGGTAACATGATGGATAAATGGTAACTGTTTTTCAGAATTTTAATTTTTTTCCACTTATTATTTAAATGAATCCCATAATTCTACCATGGGATTAAACTAGTAGCCTCATTTTCAGAAGAAGACATTAAGGCACAAAACATTAAATGACCTATGCAGGACGGAGAGTCTATAGCTTATAACTGATAGTAGCTACCTGCCCAGACAGTCTGAATTTTTTATCTGAAATACATTTTCTATATTCCTAACCACTTGAGGCAAAATTGTGATGTTGAACTTCATATTGTACCACAGCTAGTGGAATACAGGCACTGGACTAGATTCTGAGGGTAGAAAAATTGATAAGAAAGGCAAGCTATTGGTAAATCAAGTAAACATGCTTAGAATAGAAAATGACAAATTATAATTAATTATGATATAGATTCAGGAAGAATATCAAATATGATCTACAGAAGTGAGGAACAGTTTCTTGTACGTATTTCTAAACAGAAGGACAAGTAATAATAATAATCCAGGTAATAGTATGACTACAAATTTTCAGGACCATAGAAAAAAAACAAATGTGATTTCTTGTTCAAAATGTATTAAAATTTCAAGATGAGAACAAGTAATAATAAGCATTGGGTGCTCCTGAGTGTGGACCTGTATTCAATCATACCTGTTGTATGTGCATAAAGTAAGCCCTGGCGAGCAAATCAGGGAAAAGTAGAAAGGAAATGGGAAGTATGTAGGCCTACACTTGAGAGAAAAAAATTCAAAGAATTGAAAGGAGTTCACTCAAGCTGCCAAATTCAAAATGATAAGGAGAATGTTTAAGTTGAAGAAGTTAGATATAGAAAATAAACTATGATAAAGAATCTCAAAAGCCATGGGGAAACTAAAAACAAACAAACAAAATAACATGAAAAGAGGTACAACATCATTAGTCCTTAGGGAAATAGAGATCATAACCATTTTATACTACTTTCTTCAAACTGAAGTGACTTATGACTTTAACACAAAAACCTAATAACAAATGCTTGAGTGAATGGATGCAGAGAAGTTGGAATCTTTATACACACCATGTGGGCATGTAAAATGGTGCAGGTTTATTGAGAAAAGTCTGATAGTGTCTCAAAATGGTAAACCTTGAGTTACCAAACAAATTAGCAATTATATTCTCAAGAGAAATGAAGGTATATATCCACACAAAAACTTGTACATGAATACTCACAATAGTATTATGAATAAAACCTGACACTTAAAACAGAACCAAATGTTCGTTCACTGATTCATGGTTTTAAAATCCATATAAAGAAATATTTAGCAAAAAAAAATGTTATTAAGTGTTTGCATATACTTAGATTTAAGATTATCTAATAACTACATTAATAAATAAAGTTATGACAAGAAAGTCATATATATATACATACACATATATGCATACTTTAACATAATCAAGGATATTTTTATAATCTGCTTGCATTTCATCTCATATTATGAATTTGGTATTTTAAAACCAATATCTAAAATTAAATACCATAATAAGTAAAAAATAGAATAAAACATTCAAAGATTTTATTCTAAAACTTAGATTAGGTGCATTCCAACTGACAAATATCAAAATGTTGTTTTTCATGTGACCAGAATATTTTATATGACTGCTTGGATGTTCTGTCTATTTAATATATTAGTTGTGGCTACCCACTGCAAGAACAAATTGTTCAGAGTAACATACTGGCTGTGTTTCCTGAAAGCATACTAGGAAATTAGTACTTAGACTCTGATCCTGGAGATAACTACTATACTTAACTGTACCTCAATCTCTCTATATATAATTCACTAATAAGAGTACAAATGTCATATGATTGTTATGCAGATTAAATCAGTGAATATTCATAAAGAGTTCAGCATCTGTTGAGTCCTTTATAAACTGGTATAAAAATCTGATATCTAGACTTAAGCAATAAGTACATGGGTCTTATGTAACTGTCCATTCTATTTCATTTTCTAAAATTATTCTACATATATTCTACCCCCTAAACAAATAATAATTCTCCTATTCTCTACTTAATTAACAGTATATTATTGTTGCTGGACTTGTCTCCTAATCCCAGGATAGCATGCATATTATTTTTATTCTTTATATTCCATGGGCAAAATGTGACATATTCAGTAAAATGCAAAATCATAACCAGGGTAAAGGTACTTCTTCAGGGCAGGAAAATCACTGTTATGGTTTAGATATGATGTATCTCCTAAAAGCTCATGTGTAAGACAATTTACAGGGAAATAATTAAATTATGAGAGGTTTAACTCAATCAGTTAATTAATCCCCTAAAAGGGATTAACTTGCTGCTAACCTTAGGTAAGTAGGGTATGGTTGGAGTCAGAGATCTGTCTGCTTTCTGGTGCCATGTCTTGAACTGCTTTCCTCTGCCATATCTTTTCTGCCATGATGTTCTGCCTTACTTTGGGCCCTGAGGAATGGAGTTGGCTATCTATAGACTGAGACCTTTGAGATCACAAGCCCCTTAATGAAATTTCCCTCCTCTGATTGTTCTTGTCAGGTCTTTTGGTCACAGCAGCAAAATACTGACTAAAACAATCACTCCTAGTAAGTGATAAAGCACATCACATAATCCCATTTGTTTGCTATCATAATTACTTATTACAGTTATTAATAATGGTTGGAATACTAAATAAGTAAATTAGAAAAAGGAAAATGTGAATGTAATGTGTGTGAACACAATTTTGCCATACTTGTTGGTTTCCCTGACAAAATATTTTTAGGTTGTGTCTATCCAGGTATAATTTTAACTGAATGAGAAAGTAAATATTTGATATTGTCATTATTTAGAAAATTCAGTACATGTGAATTGGAGATATAAGTATGGTTCTGGAGTAGAAAACCAGCACTTAGAAACTCCAACTGAGTCCAGGTATCCATCTATGCAACATTTCATTGTTTACTCCAATGTTAAGAAGTATGGAAAAATAGGATAATTTTGGGCTTCCATTTTTTTAATGTATTGTTTATAATTGAGAAGAAAGTATGAAGAAGCATCAATAAGGGATAAAGAAGTCAAGAAAATACTCAACTCTCAAAATTACATCTCTTCTAAGGTGAAATTTAGTTTCATGTCACACAACAATGAAAATATTAGAAAAATATCTGAAGGAATTTAACAAATTGTATTCTGAAACTTTTTTTGTTCAGCATATTTTATAGCATGGCCAGATGTAATGTGATGATTTATGCCATACATTTGAACTCAACACAAAGACACTGATATCATTTTATTAAACCATACTGTGTTTGAAGTAATGTAAGAACTTCTAAAAACTGTATTGTTTCAAGGCCTTGAAGAAGCCATAAGTCCTATGCTTCAATATTATTTAACCCAAAATTTAGAAATTTTTACTATTTAACCCAATGATCAAAGTGTCTTATTGGAAAACAGAAAAATACAAAAATTCCTAGAATTAGAATGCAAAGCATTGGTAGTTATTGAAGCTTGGTGATATATATATGGAATTTCCTTGTACTGTTCTGTGTTGTGCTTTGTTTTCAAATTGCATTTTGCATTTTACCATGGAAATTTTCAAACAGCACATAACAGATGAAATATATTCCTGCAGCCTTTTTCCTGAATCAACAGAACATGTGCAGCATATCAGAATCCAAATTCAATTCCAGAGCTTGCTACTACAGCCCAATTACAAACCCAGAAGTTTTTGTATTGAAAAATACTGAGATTTTGTTGATATTTGTACTAACATAGTTTGAGTAATGCACAGTATTTAACTCTTGTTTCTTTTACCTACTTATAATAAAAAGTAAATGAGGCTCAGTACTAGGTATGTAGTAACTATAAGGATACTCAGTGGTACATTTAGTGACCAATGTCTAAGCAGCAGCAGTCATATAATTAAAATTATAGACAAATGTTATTTAAAAATGAAACAAAAGAAACACAATACCCACCAGAATGTTGATCAATAATGTCATATTAAGTGCTTACAAAATGCCTAATATGTAGAATATCTTAAATAAAAGTTAATAGAGTCACCACTACATTTGTCCTCTAGTCTGTTTTTATATAAGTCCCATCAATAATTCTACGGGAATTGCATCATTTGTTTTCTTAATGATCAATGTGAGGTTCAACACATTGTAAATTTTGTCTTGTTGTTGCTGATTGTTTAAATTCAGATAATAAATCACACACCTCTTAATCCACTGTGACAAGAAAGATAATATCTAAAAAAAAATTTTTAAATTGTCACTAGTTCCAAAGCCACAGTTAATGTTGGAAAGTGTAATGCATTTGCCATCTAGGGACCACATTTTGTCACAGATATCGAAATTGTTATATTGTAAAAAAAAAATCAGTATTTGTTTCATTTCGTTAAACTGATGCCACCAAATTGAAACTACATAGCAATACATGTACAGTTCCTTTCCTTATGAAAATCATATTATGCTAATTAATGTGTTTAAATATCTATATAAAATAAATTATAAAACATTTTATCTGGTAGATACAGATGCATTATGTGTTGGTAGTATTATAGCAATATATGTTCTTTTTTGAATACGAAGTTTACAATGGTCTCATGTACTATATTTTGGTGTCTTATAACTATATTCGGGGTGGGAAGCCAAGAAGCTGAAGATTATACCCATACAGCTATGCTTTTAAATCTCCTTAATTTGTCCTCTGGTATATATATTTATATATTTTAGGAAATATTTTCATAAGACATTGATGGAAACACAAAAGTTACCAACCAACCACCAATATTAGAAAATCACAATTTCATGAAATCATTTTTTGTTATACATACATTTCCATATATGTAAAGGAAAAGAGTACTTAAAAATTAAAACTATAGATAACAAATAGATGTGCTGCTTTGAGATTGTGAGTTTGGTTTCAGTTTTTTTTCTTTAAAGTAAATAACTCTTCATAAAGAATTATTAAGTTAGTTTGCAAATATTTTCTCACTTTCTGTAGATTGTCATTTCACTCACAACGTTCAACAGGAAAAGAAAAAATGACTCAGTTAAAAATAATGGGTGTTAGGACCAAGAAAAGAAGACATACAAACCGCAAACAGATTTATGAAAAAATTCTCAACATTATGAATCACCAGGGAAATGCAAGTCAAAACCAAAAGTCATCACCTCACTCTAGTAAGTATGGCTATTATCAAGTTACTAAAGATAGTAACTGCTGGGGAAGATTTCTAGAAAAGGGAACATTTGCATTTTATTAGTGGAAATGTAAATTAGTACAGCCACAATGAAAAATGGAAAACAATATGGAAGCTCTTCAAAAATTAAAACCAGAAATACCCTTTGATCCAACAACCCCAAACTGGAAACACATACAAAGTAAGAGAAATCATTATGGCGGAGAAACATCTCTATTCCCATATTTACTGCATCACTCTTAAAATTAGCCAATAAATGTAAACAATTTACAAGTTCATCAACTGATTAATGGATAAATAAAATGTATTACATACACACAAACACACAGCATTTTCACTGTGGTGAACAAAACACCTGACAAGAACAATGTAAAGGAGGAAAAGCTTATTTGGTGCTAAGGGTTTCAGAGGTCTCTGTCCATAGACCAACAACTCCACTGCTCTGGGTCAGAGGAGAGGAAGAAGATCATGGCAGAAAGATATGGCAGAAGAAAGCAGCTCAGAACATGGCACCAGGAAGCAGGGAGAGAGCTCCACTCACCACTGAAAAAATATAAACCCTAAAAGCATGCCCGCAATAACCCAGCTCTTTCAGTCACAACCTACCTGCCTACAATTAATGCCCATTTAAGCCCTATTAACAGATCAGTCCACTTATTAGATTAAGGCTCTCATAATCCACGTATTTCACCTTTAAACTTTCGTACATTGTCTCACACCTGAGCTTTTAGGGGTACCTAATATCTAAACCATAACACACACACACACACACACACAATACTATTCAGACACAAATAGAATGAAATCTGATAATTTGTTACTCATGTGTGGAACTGATGATCATTATGTTAAATGAAATAAACCAGTCAGCAAAAGAAAGGTACTGTATGATCTCCTTATATATTGAATTAAAAAAAAAGTTTATTTCATGGAGGTTGGAAATATAATGGTGGTTAATAGAGGTTGAAAAAGTAGGTTAAGATAGGATCAGGAAGAGGTTGATCAATAGGTTAAAATTATACTTAGATAGCAGATGTTCTGGTGTACTATTGACAGTTGGATGACTGCAGGTAATAATAATATACCGCATATTTCAAGAATCAGATGGAAAGATTTAAAGAATTGATAAACACTTGAAGAGATAAATTTATTTATCCTGATTTAAACATAACACAATGTATATATGCATAAAAAAGTCATATGGTATCTTATAAATATGAAATTTTTTTTTCTTTTATGTATTATTTAATAGAAACAAATTTATAATAAAGTATATTTGAAAATAAGAAAGTTAAAACAAAATATACTAACCAAACTTCTTAAAATTGTTAAAAAAATAATTAAAAGAGAAGGAACACTTCAGATAGCATATAATAGAATTTATTAAAATAACAATGTATAGGAGAAACAGGGTTGGAAACATTAATGAGGTATGATATACATATTTTTAAACAAAAGTTAGAAGATTTATTAAGATACTTCCCCTGTGTGGAATAAATAAATCTATAATATGACCCTAAACATAGGGTAAGATAGAGAATGGACTTTGTAAAATACAATAAGAGCATATAAAATATTCTATGTTACATCCCTTTCTCTAAAATAATTTTAAAACAATTATAGACCAGAGAGTTTGTGATGAATCTTTACAGGAATTTTTATCAATCACTAGGTGATAAAATGAATTATGAACATTATCATTAAAGAAAAGTCTGATGACATGGACTCTAGAGACACATTAAACTTACATAATCTAGAAAGTTATTGCTAGCTTTGCTACAAGACATACAATCATGAGAAATAGTCCTCATCAAGCTTCTAATTGTGTGTTGGTTTATACAGACATAAGAAGGATTTGAGTAATTATATTACATGGCATACTGCTGAAAATTTTGTGAGAGGATATTAAAAAGTATACTACTTGGTGGTAAAAGTATGTCATGTGCTATCACAGTGCTGTCCAAAACAGCAAGTTAGAAACATTTCCTATAATTCAGGAAGATGTGAGTAAAGACATAATGAACCCCCAACAAAATCCTGCAGTTCTAGTGTCTGTTAATCTCATGCTTTTCTCAAATTTTGTATGAGAGTTATAATTTGTCCTTAAAGGAGCTTTCAATTTATAGATAAATTATTAATTTGTAAAGCATCAGATTATATTTACTTTTTCAAATATTTATCAATGGGTATATGGATATTCTATAACTTCAATGTTATCAGAGTTCAAAAAACAAACAAATAAATAAATATTATCAGAGTTCATAACATTCCAGGGTGTGGTGAACATTGAAATTAAATGCAAATATATGTTTAAACAACTATGGCATTTCATGTACAGTTAAAAATATTTTCTCACTTTAGAAGTTAAATAACTGGACTACACATTATCCTTAACTTACTTAAGAACCTATTAATCAATCTGAAGATATTCAGAACTAATAATGCTGGTTAAAATCAGTAGCTTTTCATATTGTTTTCAGTTTCACATTTTAAAGAATCTTGGCCACTCAAAACATAATTAGAAACTATAGTAATTACATCCAAGTTTTGAGAAATTTTAATTGCACTCATGACTAAATGTGTACTCATTGTTCTGGATGAGAAAAGTATATGTGATATTCAAAAAATTACAACATGCATGGATTGATGGAGGAAGTGTTAAATTTCATTTAGTTAAAATGAATTGATTTTTATGGTAGAATGTGAGTAAGCAGAGTGCCATGCAGGGTGCCAACTAATTTTGAATCACATATGAGTATATAGAAACTTTCTAGATAGAATATATTCTGTGAGTTATATTCTTTTTAAATAGTCATTATTTAATGAGATTAGGGTGCTAAAGATTAAAGGATAAGTGAGTGGATGAGAAACTGTACAATGCTCTTCTAGACATTTAAAACTTTGAGATATTTACTTATTGTCCAAACAAAGATGTTTGGTTGGACAGAGAGGACTGAAGTTCAGTGGAGAGAAGGCCCATTACCAAAATTCGTAGCTTCCAAAATCAATTCAGTCAGGACACTAGACAGGAAGCCCAAGGAAGTGAGCACAGATAGAGATATCTAAGAATGAACTCCAAACTAGATCCTTTGGTTATTTAGAGTTTAATAAGAATGACAAAAAGTGATTTATAGGCATAAACAGTATAGTAAGAAAAAATCCAGGTGTGTGTACTCGAAACCAAATAACATGCTTCATAGAAGACATAACTGGGTCATTGCTGCTGCAGACCAGAAAAAAAGATAAGCACCAATAATTTACCATTAGGTTTAATAAAGTGAAGATCCTTGGTAAACTTGCCAGAGAGTTTCTGTGGAGTGATGAGATCAAAGTCTAATTGGAGTGCATTTAAGAAATAATTGGAAAAAAACTAAAGAGAGTAATATTCAACATTTTCAAGGGAGTTTGCTGTAAAGAGGAGTAATATCAGACTTTGGTATCTGTTTTTGGCCTCTATGTATATACACACATAAAAATACACAGGTGTACGAAGGACATGTGTATGTTTACTGAGAGAAATAAGAACATTTTTTCAATGTTGATGGGAATGAACAATGAGGTAGGTAGTACAAAAAGTATTGGGGATTAAGAGATGAATTTTTGTACTGATGATATTTATGTTATATTATAGAGGATGAAATGTAATATCTACATAAAAACACAAAGAGATCTCAATTATGGTGATATATAGGTTCAGCCACTATATGAGTACAGATGTAAAAATCTTGGTTTAGTCAAGCTTTTTACTGATTGCTTTCTAGTTAATTAGTAAAAGAGGAAGTGAGTTATTAGCTGAGCCTTTGGGGAATAGATGAAGTTTGTAAATTTAAGCATAGAGGAAATTATATGAAGTAGTTTCTAAAACTTTTGCTCAAAAATTGGATCAGGATTTGCATTTCCCTGATGGCTAATGTTACAGTTTAGATATGAAGTATCCCCCAAAACATCATGTATGAGGCAATGCAAGAATGTTCAGAGATTAAATGATTAGATTGTGAGAGGTGTAATCTAATCAGTGAGTTAATCCACTGATATAGATTGACTGGGTGGTAACTATAGGCTGGTGGGGTGTGGCTGGAAGAAGTAGGTCACTAGGATTATGCCTTTCTGGTTTAGGTTTTTCCCCTGTTAAATGGAGCTCTTTCTCTATCTGCTTCCTGTTTGCCATGTTCTCAGCAGTTTTCCTTCAGCATGACCCTCTGCCATAATGTTATACCTCACCTTTGGAGCTGTGAAGTAAGCTGACCATGGACTGAACTTCTGGAACCATGAGTCAAAATAAACTTTTCATCCTCTGTGTTGGTCTTATCAGTAATATTGGTCACAACAATACAAAGGTAACTTAAGCAGTTAATAGTGTTGAGCATTTTACACATACTTGTTAACAATTGATAGTCTCTTTTTGATATATGCCTATTCAAACCATTTGCCCATGTTTAATTATATTACTTCTTTTGTTACTAAGTTATTTTAGTTCCTTGTGTATTCTGGCTATTAACCCTGTGCTGATAAGTAGTTAGTAATATTTTCTTCCATTCTGTATGTCATCAATTTACTCTGTTGAATGTTTCCTTTGTAGAAAGTTTTTAGTTTGATATAATCCCATTCATCTATCTTTGCTTTTATTTCCTGTGTTTTGGAGAATATCTTACCACAGTTAGTATGACCATTACAAAATAAAAAAAAAAAAATAACAAATGCTTGAAAGAATGTGGAAAAAAATACTAGTGTACACTGTTGTTAGGAACGTAAAATAGTATAGCCACTTTAGACAATAGTATTAAATTTCTCAAAATATTAAAAATAGACATACATTATGATCCAAATGTTTCACTTCTGATTGTATATCCAAAGGAAGAAGAACCATAAAACCAAGGAGATATGTAACCTCCCATGTTTATTTTTATATTATTCACAATAATTATGATATGAAATCATTGTGCATTAACAAATAAATGAATAAAATATGGCATAAATTCACAATGGAATAGTCAGCTGTTAAGATGAATGAAATTCTGACATTTGTAATAAACTGGATAGAGCCAGAGGAAATAATTTTAAGTGAAATAAAGCCACACAAACACAAATACCTCATATTCTGTCTCACATATGGAAACTGAAGAATCTTGCCTTAAATGTGCCATAGTTTCTACTACAGGATGAAGAGGGTGGAGGAGAGGAAGAGGGATGAAGCAGGTTAGATAACAGGTACAAACCCGAATTACACAGAAAGAATAAGTGGGGGTGTTCAACTTTATTTATGAAAATTTACTATATAGTTTATGAACATCTACAAGAGAGGAGCTCAAATGCTTCAAACATAAGTAAATGATTATAAAAGAGAATTGCTAATTATCTTGATTTGATCAGTGCTTACCATAAACATGTGTTGAAGTATCACACTGTATTCCATTAATAAATTAAATTAATATATGCTAGTAAAAGAATAAAATTTAATTAAAAAAAGAAAAGGAAAGAAACCAGGAAAGAGTAGGATGACAGGCAGCACAAATAACAGTAAGTTACTGGTCACAATGTTAAAGAGACCATTAAGAATGATGCTGGGTTTTTCTCCTGGTAAATTCAGCTGTGCTACTTTACATGAAAAATGATCAGGAAGCTAAATTTAACCATAACTTGGAAAACAAGAAAATATTGAGGCGTGTATATGAGGTAGTTACTATTACAAGAGACAATGATCCAAGAATTAAAAGAAATGAGCAAGGTGGATGATAGGGTCAGGGAAAAATAGTAGTATCCATAAATATTAGATTTATATTGTTTCTGTCGTTTGATAGGCTATAAAATATGTATGCTTATATATAAATGTACATGAAATATTCATACGAAAACATCTGACACTCAAGAATGAAAAACCTAGAAAGTATGATAACAATATCTTTAGATCACAAAAATGAAGCAATGATGATCTCATAGTGTTGGTCACAATAATATAACATTATAACCACAAATATTTTCCTGGGAGAGTTGATTTTTCCTAAATAAGGATGAGCTACAAAATAAAAGGCTAAATATTGATAACTGAAGATCTTGCTTAATATATCTTATTTAAGTTTCCTGTATGATAAGGCAAGTCAAGAGCAATGAATGTATGATAATTACTATTTAGGGTAATTATCACTGCAATAATTTCAATTTTATTCCTTAATTGTCATGTTAATTCCATGCATATATTTTTGTTGCATGCGTAAACTTGACAATGGAGTTCATCAAATATATTGTTTTGCTGCAATAATTTTTTAAAATACTTACTCAAATATTTTCATAGGTATTATGTATTTACTTATATGGCATATTATTCAAACTTATTTTTGTACCCAAATGTCTACATTGCTATACATGCATTATTTTAAAATTTATTTCACTTTATTGCTTAAGTTTAGCTGACATTACTCACTAAAATAACACATATCTAATACAAAGTTACTTTTACTGAAAAATTCCTAATTTTGCTCATTCTGTTAATATTAATTTTAGCTGGAATATTTCATATTTTCTTAAATAGTAGGAGTAGATTACTTCATAAGCAGAATACCAACACAATTCTGTATGTAGGACTATATTAAAAAAGAAAATAATATATTTTCTGTTGTGAATCCATATTAAAATCGCTTTCCTTATATCAATAACATTTTCCCCAAAGCAATTATTGTATAATTCTAAAACACTATCATACTATCTTAAAAGCTAGATCACAGTTTTTTAAAAATGAAAATTCTTACAACAGATTTCAAAATAATGCATTAGTAAATGATGTTTTCAGAAAAGAACAATGCCATTTTCATTTTTAAAATATTTCATCAAATTCTGTCAAAAATAGGACGTGTTTAACGTATGACTAGACTTCTTTGATAATCTTTATTCAAGCTGTGGGCTGGAAAAGATTCCTGGAAGCTGTAAATGATCGAAACCCCACCTCTCAGCAAGCTCAGAAGCATCAAGGAAGATTTCCAGCACAGCTAATTATATTCTACCACCTACATCAGATGGGGAACAGAGGTATCTATTTTGCCTACTGCCCAGCAGGGACCTATATTATTGCTCTCAGAGTACTAGCATGAGAAAAAAAATGCATTAGGTAGATCTTAAAAATGTCATTCAAATAAAAATAAAATCCTTCAGAAAAGCCTATTATCTCTGGAAAGAAAAAAAATACATGTGTTAAAATCTACAGGTGCCAGGAGTTGTTGGTATGCTCTTTAGCATTCTTCTCTACAGTCAGATATTGACTCTTTTTTTTTTTCCAATTTAAAGAAGTACTAACATAATCTTACTTTTCATACTTGTTGAGTTACAGGGAAAAGCTAAGTAGAATAAGAAAACTAGAAAAAAACATGGTAAGTGATTAGAAGATCATGAACTGAAAAATTAATAAATATTTAAATTTTATGAAGTGTGGCATGGGAATAAAAATTATATCTTGTAACTTATGTTTACTGAAAAAACTGAGAGACTTACTGGACAAGTAAATATTAGAAATTGTAGAGAACTTGTAAACCATGAGCCTCAAAAATACAGCAATTTACCTCAGGGCATGGAGAAGATAAATTGATGTTGCAATTGATATGAACAAGTAATTAATTAAGTCCTATTATGTAAACTTGGAATTCCAAAGATAACATTAGTAGAAAGCCATGGGATACTTGAATTAACTTCCTTCATATAATATTATAAGTATAGCAGTGTGTGCAATATGTGTGTTTGTAATGGCAGTAATAGTAATCTTCTACACAGAGGATATCTACAGAGCATACACATAAGTATCATATCTGATTATTTTGAAAGAATAGCTCATTTTTCTCCTTAAATTGATTTAAAATTGGATTAACATATAACTGTGCATTTATGTGGTAGAGTATATTAAATGCAATACATGTGTGCAATATGTATTGCTCAAATCAGAGCAACTGATATTTACAGTTCTTTATTACTTTGTGTTTGGAGACTCTGAGTTCCTCTCTTCTATTTATTCATTGTGAACTATCATCCCCAAATGCTCTTTAATCCCTATGAAAAATTCAGCATATCAGATCTAAAGAGTAATATTCAGTCAGATCTCATGTCTCAGGGAATAAAGTTCATGTGGGTCTATGTATATACAGCTGCTCACAAGGTTGTCATGTACAGACATGGTACATCCACACATTTGAGAGAAAATATTCCACTTGTCTCTTTGAATCTTATTTCATTTAGCATGATATTCTCCAGTTCTATCCATTTCCCAGCAAATGGTATAACTTCACTCTTCTGAGTTTACGCCTGAGTAAAACTCCATTATCTATAAATACCACATTTTATTTATCTCTTCTCCTATTGATGGACACCTAGGCTGTTTCCATTACTTGGTAGTTGTGATTTACTCTGCTATACACATTGCTATGCATGCATCACTGTAGTATGCTCTTTTTAGTTCTTTTGGATAAATACCAAAGAGAGGGATAGCTGGGTCACATGCTTGCTCCCTTCTTAAACTTTTAGGACACTCCATATTACTTTTCAAAATGGTTGTACTAAGTTTCAGTCTCCCACAAAATCTATAAGAATATGTTTTCCCCTACATTCTTACCATAATTATTGTTATTTGTATTCTTGATGATTGCCATACTAACTGAAGATGAAATCTCAGTGAAGTTTTGATTTTTGTTTTCTTGATAGATGAAGTTATTGAACATTTTTTATATGTTTCTTGGCCATTTCTATTTCTTCTTTTGAGAAATGTCTGTTTAGATGATTTATTTCATTATGATTGATTGGATATTTGGGTTTTCATTTTTTTCTTTCCTTATTATTATTTTTTTTGGTGTATATATTTTTATATATCACAGATTTCAATTCCATATATATATATATATATATATA
>NW_025999968.1:43048565-43067277 GCF_001458135.2 Marmota marmota marmota | reverse complement strand
ATATATATATATATATATATATATATATATATATATATATCTCACAGATTTCAATTCCCTGTTTGAAAACTAGCTGACAAAGAATTTGTCCCTTTATATACGCTCTTCTTCTCACACTCTTAATACTTTCCTTTAATATGTAGAAGTTTTTAAATTTAATGCCTTCCATTTGCTGAGTCTTTGTTTTATTTCTTGAGCTTTAGGTGTCTTATTAAAGAAGTAGATGCCTCCACCAATATGTTGGAGTGTTGATCCTATTTTTCTTTAGGTAGTTACAGTGTTTCTGATTTATTTCCTAGGTCTTTGAACAAGTTTGAGTTGATATTTTTTCCAGGATGAGGCATAGGAATCTAATTTCATTCTCCTACATATAGGTATTCAGATATTCAGTTTTCCCAGCACCTTTTATTAAAAAAGCCTCTTTTCTGAAGGTTTTAGCATCTTTGTCAAGGATCAGCTGATTTTATCCATGTGGATTAATTTCTATGAATTCTATTTTATTCCCTTGGTCATTATGTTTGTTTTATGCTAACACCATGCTGAATTTGTTATCATAACTCTGTCATATAACTTGAGGTCAGGTATTGTGATGTCTCCAGGATTGCTCTTACTCCTCAGGATTGCTTTGGATCTTCTAGGTTTTTGTTCTTTCTTATGGATTTTTAAGACTGTTTTTTCTAGTTCTGTGAAGAATGTCATTGGTATTTTGATTGGGATTGTATTGAGTTTGCAGGTTTCTGAAATATTTTTGTTTATTTTCTTTTTTGCATTAGTATTCTCTCCTTAATCTTTTTGGCTTTCTTGTTTCTTTCCATTTTATTCTCTATTTTATTATTCATAAAATCAGCCTCTAAAAATTACCAATGACTGCATCAAAAAAGACACCAGTAGCAATCAGTAAAGTGATACAAATATTCCTCAAAAATATAATAAAACACATATATTTGATATTGGCCTAGAAGTAGATAGTATTTTAATGATAAATAGAACATACATATATACTGTTCTTTATTCTTCATTTTCCTGAAACTATTTTTCACTTTATTTTTTCTTCATTTTCTATTGGTGCACTATAGTTGTACATATTTGATATATTTTTTTTGTTACTTATTCACACATGCCCACAATATAACAATATCATGTAGCCAGTATCACTCCCCAGAATTTCCACCTTCCCTACCTCATAACCCTTGGTTCCTTCCTCTACTAATCTCCCTTTGATTTTTAGGAAATGCACCATTGTTTTCCTTTTTCCTCTTCAGCTTCTGCATATGAGAGAAAACATAGGGCCCTTAACCTTCTGAGTTTGACTTATTTTGATTAACTGTCATTCATTAGTAAAGATAGTGATACAAATATGCCATAATAATTTTCATATTTTAATTACCAATTTTACTTGAGCTTTTTTCAAAAAGTGCAGATATGTGAATCTTTACAGATTCTATTAAATCAATCATTGTGAACACTTTATCTTATTTTGGTGATAATGACTTAAGGAAGAAAAGAATATTAAAAATATTCCTCTCTCCCATAAGGACACAGACATTAATTATACCATCACTTTTTTTTTCAAACCAGAATATAAGCAATTTTTTGAAGCATGAAACAAATTAAAAGAAGGTATTCCGGTGAGAGTAGACATAGCTTCCAACAGGCACATACACAAAAACCTGTTATTCAAGCAAGTTGAACTGGGACTGTGAAAGCTTGGGGAAAATGCCAAAGCTATTATTGGCCATGTGAAAGTATATTTCCATACTCAAAAGTCATATTTTAATGTGAAAATTGTATATTTCAAAATTATATATTCATAAAGAGAAGCTTGCTAATTTTGAATTTGCATTGATTCCATTGTGCCTCCTAAATTGAATCTGCCATGAATCAGAAAATTTTTATTTTTCTGTATTTGTGGTGGCTAGAGTAGCAAATTTAAATGTAACAACTCTCAATATTATTTTTTGAGCATTGTTAAGTTATTTGGGGCAAGTAATAAAGAAAATTTTTGTCACATTGATTCCTATCATCTTAAGATTTTCTTCATTGCTTACATTTTATGAAACTTATCTCAAGTAGTCACATTTGCTTAAGAATGAACAAAATTGATACAGAAAAAAATGGCTGATGTAACTTTCATATGTTAAGTATTAAAAAACTAAGATTTTTTTTTTCAGTGGAAATTTTCTTGGGAGTTGAAAATATCATCCTACTAATCTTCTGTCTTCAAATAAAGTAGTTTAAGTAAATAATTTTTAAAACATGAGATTTCCCACTTATATAAATAGAAATATTAAATTTCAATAAAGTATTTGTATATACATGTATGTAAGAAATAATAATGTCCTTGAGCATAAAAGTATATTATGATAATGATTGCAGTGTGATAATATATATGTATATGCTGATATATTTAAGTTCTTATGAATTTTAACTGTCTCATTTTTTTCAAGTAATTTTACCTCAGTATGTGCCTTTTTAGTTATAGATAAAAATCCCTTTTGAATTTTGTCTGTAAAAGTATTTTAAGTACACATCGTCTAGATCACAGTGTCTAAATTCACAGAGAAAATTTTTGCTCACTCTGTCTATATTATAAAAATAGATAGAAACACTTTGGTAAAACTAAGAAGTCTGTATGTAAATGCAAAACTAAGTGTTAAGGAAGACTATTTCTACTGTAAAAAATAATCTTAAATTTCAATTCAATATATCACTTTATTTGAAGAAATAATAAAACATACTCAGTACTAAAGTTAATGTTGAGTCAGTAAAGCTTTTTTTAAATACAGACCGGTCTAGTATTTCAATTTTTACTTTAGCCAAAAATGTAGAAGTTGGTTTTGAACTTTGTTACTCTGCTTTATTAATTCAGTTTATTGGTGTCATTTTGAAAGGGCCATTTCATGTTAAGAACTGAAATAAAATGAGTTTCAGTCAAAATGATTTATGAATAAAGTGTGTGTCCATTAGTGAAGCAAAGCATATTTACTTACTGAAGTTAAATGCTGGGCCCCACCATGGAAGGATGGAGAATGAGTTTTGTCCCCATAGTTGTATGTTTAAATATGCTCTACTCAAAATTTCATAGTTAAATTCTACATCTACATCATATTAATGCAATATAAGTTTAAACTGAAAGTAGTTTTTCTGAAAGTGTGTCTGTGTACCATTAAGGGAACACACACCAAGTTTAGGTAATATATTGAAACACATTTTATTTTAGTTTCATATTAATTTATGTATAGACATACATATCTGACATGCACATCATACTTTTGAGTTTGTTCATTTGTTACACTAAAAATAAATTAAAAATAATTCCATTTAAATTTAAAAATTGAACATATAATGGTACAGGCAATTCATGGATATAGAAAAGAGATGAAGCTAGTTTCAAATGACTGAGGTTTGAGAAATGCCACTTTAAAAGAGTTATAATTTATTACAGTACATTTCAAGTAGTTCTTATTAAATGTAGAGTGGGATTGATTTCTAGTGAAGGTAGAACTATAATTTACTAGTAGGACAAATATAACATGAATAAGGTAATTATAGTTTCTGTATCCTAAGAGTAGATAAATGACACAAAGGAGATGTCATCCATTAGACAATATAATAAGCACTTTATAATTGTTATATTAAACACACTATTCACATGCATAGAATTGCTTACCGTACTGTTTACAAGTGTATAAGTATTCTAGAGCAAAAATTACTCCCATAGAACTTTTTATTTCATTTAACACTAAAATTGTCAAGTAAAAATATTTCTAGAAAAGTGTTTGAAGAGAACATTTTTAGCATGTGGATATAAAATAATATTTTAAAAAATGTATAAAGAATAAATCATTTTAAGTAGCCTCGCTTATGGGAGCATTGTTATGTTCTGTTTCTTTCTACCTTAATGGCCTATTTGGGTTCTTCCCAGAGTGTGGAATCATCTATTCCCAAATTAGAATTTATCTCTGTGTAATATGGAAGGGACCAAAGGGTGGGGGGAAAGTGACACTTCCTAGAGAGGAAAATTTGAAAGACTGAGAGAAGATGTGAAATAAAGGAAAGATGATGTTAAAAGAAATCTATATTATAATATGATTTTGTGTTTTATAAGACAGAAAATACCAGCCTTTATGATTGAGAGTGGCCTGAAACTCTATCCTCTTTCGAGTCAGGAAGCTAGAGTCCTCATCTGTACTTCACTGAAAATGTGGACATGGAAGTCAGTCACAAGTAGGAAAACATAAGACCCAAATGCAGACTTCTGACATAGTCAGCTTTTAAAACGAGTTGTTCCTTTGTCTCCTATGAGATGAGTGTATTTTTATGGATATGAGTCTGTCTTCTAATCTGTTCCATTGGTCTTTATGTCTGTTTTTGTGCCAATACCATGTTGTTTTTGTTACTACAACTCTGTAGTATATAATTTAAGGTCTGGTATTGTGATGCTTCCAGCATGAATTGTTTTGGCTCTTCTAGGTCTCTTGTTTTTCCAAATAAATTTCATGACTGCTTTTTCTATTTCTATGAAAAAGATCATGGGAGTTTTAATAGGTATTGCATTAAGTTTGTTTAGTACTTTTGGTAGTATAGCCATTTTGACAACATTAATTCTGCCTATCAAACAACATAGGATTATTTCCATCTTCCAAAGTCTTCTTTAATTTCTTCTTTTTAGTCATCTATAGTTTTCATTGTAGAGATCTTTCACCTCTTTTGTTAGAATAATTCCAAAATTTTTTATTTTATTTTTTTGAGGCTATTGTGACTGGGATAGTTTTCCTTATTTCTCTTTCAGCTGTCTCGTCACTGGTATAGGAACGCAACTGGATGATCAGTGTGAATTTTATATTCTGTTACTTTGATGAATTCATTTATGAGTTCTGGAAGCTTTCTACTGGATTTTTTGGGAGGTCTTCTAAATATAGAATCATATCATCTGCAAATTGGGATAGTTTGAGCTCTTCTTTTCCTATTTGTTTCCCTTTAATTTCTTTCTTTTGCCTAATTGTTCTGGCTAGGGTTTCAAGGATGATGTTGAATAGGAGCGGTGAAAAAGGGCATCTTGGTCCTGATATAGTTTTATAGAGGGAATGCTTTCAATTTTTCTCCATTTAGAATGATGTTGGCTTTAGGTTTAACATATATAGCTTTCAAATATTGAGGTACATTCCTACTGTCCCTAGTTTCTCTAGTGTTTTGAGTAAGAATGTATGCGAATTTTATCAAATGCTTTTTCTGCATCAATTGAGATAATCATGTGATTCTTGTCCTTAAGTCTATTGATGTTATGAATTCTATTTAGTGATTTCCATATGTTGAACCTTGCATCCCTGGAATGAACTCTGCTTGATCATGATGCACTATCTTTTGAATATGTTTTTGTATGCAATGTGCTGGTGTTTTATTAAGAATTTTTGCATCTATTTTCATTAGGGATATTGGTCTTAAATTGTTTTCTTGATGTGTCTTTATCTGGTTTTGTTATCAGGGTGATACTAGCTTCATAGAATGCATTTGAAGAGTTCCCTCCTTTTCTATTTCATGGAATAATTTGAGGAGGATTGTTGTAACTTCTTCTTTGAAGGTCTGGTAGAACTCTGCTGAGAATCCATCTGGTCCTGGGCTTTTCTTTGTTGGTAGGCTTTTGATTGCATCTTCAATCTCATTGCTTGAAACTGATCTGTTTGAAGTTTCTATGGTCTTCCTGGATTAATTTGAATAGGTCATATGTCACTAGAAATTTGTTGATGTTTTCATGATTTTCTATTTTATTGGAGTATAGATTTTCAAAGTAGTTTCTGATGATCTTCTATATTTCAGTGGTGTCCTTGGTTCCTTTTTAATCTCAAATTTGAATAATTTGACATTTCTTTCTCTTTCACTTCCTTAGCTTGGCTATGTGTATATAAATTGTATTTTTTCAAAGAACAAACAGTGTTTTTTCAATTTTTAATTTTTTTTGTTTCAATTTTATTGATTTCATCTCTGATTTTAATTACTTCCTGTCTTATATTTCTTTTGTTATTGATTTGTTCTTCTTTTTCTAGGACATCAAGATATAAAGTTGGGATACTTAAATGAGTACTTTTTATTCTTTTAAAGAATGTGCTTGATGCAATGAACTTTCATTTTAGAAGGGTGCTCATAGTGTCCCAGAGATTCTGATAAGTTGTGTCCCTATTCTCATTTAGCTATAATTATTATTTTATTTTATCCCTGATTTTTCAGCTATGCACTGGTCATTCAATATTGTATTATTTAGTCTCCAGGTGTTAAAGCATTTTCTATTTTTTTTTGTTTTATCATTGATTTCTAATTCCATTCCATTATAATCTAATAAAATGCAAGATATTATCTCTGTTTTTTTTTTTTTGTATCTGCTAAGAGTTGCTGGGTGGACTAGGATATGGTCTATTTTAGAGAAGAATCTATGTACCACTGAGAAAAAGTATATTTAGTTTTTGATGGATGAAATATTCTATATGTATCTGTTAAGTCTAAAATGTTAATTGTATTTTATAGTTCTATAAGATATTCTTTTCGACAAATGATGCTGGGAAAACTGGAAATGTATATGTATTAGAAAGAAATTTAACCCCTATTTCTCACCCTGCACAAAATTCAACTCAAAGTGGATTAAGGAGTTAGGCATTAGACCAGAGTCTCAGTGCCTATTACCAGAAAAAGTAGGCCCAACTCTCCATCATGTCAGTTTAAGAAATTACTTCCTCAATAAGACTCCTAAAGTGCAAGAATTACAACTAAGAATCAATAAATAGAATAGTTTCAAACTGAAATTCTGCATCACATCAAAGAAACAGGCAAGAATGTAAATAGAGAGCCTACTGAATGTGAGAAAATCTTTATCTGCACCTCAGACAGAGCATTAGTCTCCAGGATATAAATAGACCTCAAAAAACTTAACACCCAAACAAATAATCCAACTAATAAATGGGCCAAGAAACTGAACAGGCACTTCACAGAAGAAGAAATACAAATGGTGAACAAAAAAAAAAATGTAAAAAAATATTCAATATCTCTAGCAATTAGAGAAATGCAAGTAAAAACTACAGTGATATTACATCTCCCCCCAGTCAGAATGGCAATTATCAAGAATATAAGCAACAATAAATATTGGTGAGGATGTGGTGAGAAAGGTACAATTATTCACAGCTGGGAATACAAGTTGGAAAGCAGTATGGAGATTACTTAGAAAACTTGGAATGGAAGCACCATTTGACCTTGTTATCCTACTCCTCAGTTTATACCCAAAGGACTTAAAATCAGCATATTATCGTGAGGCAGCCACTTCAATGTTTATTGCAGCTTAATTCATAATAACCAAGCTAAGGAACCAAACTAGGCGTCCTACAACAGACAAATGGATAAAGAAAATGTAGTGCATATACTCAGCCATAAAGAAGAAATTATGTTATTTGCCAGTAGATGGATGGCACTGAAAACATCATGCTAAGTGAAATAAACCAGTCTCAAAAAACCAAAGGCAGACTTTTCTCTCTGAGATGTGGATACTATCCTACAATAAGGGAGGGGAAGATTAGAAGTGCATTGGACTAGAAAAAGGGGAATAAAAGGAATGGAGGGAGTATGGGAATAGAAAAGATAGTGGAATGAATTGGACATATCTTTACTATCCATATATATGAATATATGACCAATGTAACTCCACATCATGTACAACCACAATAATGGTATTATAACTGGAAAATAGTACACTTATTCTATGTATGTATACTATTTCAAAATATACTCTAAACATGTGAAAAATTAAAAAAATATATAAAAATAAATAAACAAAGAGTTGCAAGACCTAGAATTTTGTGAGACAATTTCATATTTTAAAACTATTTAATGTTGCTAGAGATAGTTTTAGATTAAACTTTATAAATTTGTTAAGGGAACACAATCTACAAATATGTATAGGCAGAAGACTATTATTCTTCTGAATGTCATTCCTTCACAGAGGACCTATAAAGATGCTAATTAAAGCATATACCTGGTCTCTTTGGGGGCAGCAATCAATGACATAGAATTAACATGATCATTTTTTCATTTGTGAAAGATTTGAATTCAATCATATGATAAACCTAATTGTGAAAAAAAAAAAAACTAGATACCTCCAAAGACAATTGGAAATAAAACTTTTAAGTTGCTCGATCTATGTTTGAGATTTTTTTTTTTAATGTATGATCTCATTTCATGTTTAGAAACCTTTTCCAGGAATGTCTTAGGATTAACCATCTTTATATATGCAAAAACTGAATTCAGACATAAGTGGCATGGTGAATGAAGTATCAAAATTAAAAAGTCAGGATTAAACTTTGATTTCTGTGAAACTTTCCATGAATTTCATTCATAATTCATCAATATCTGTGTTTTCACTTATAATGACATGTATTGATCAATAATAATCATAGGCAGGGATTATTTAAAGACACTTTGGTTCAGAAATAGTTAAGAGGTATTAATATCAGTGGAAATATCCACTGAATGGTTTTTTTTTTTTTTTTTTTTTTTTTAATGCCAGGGACTATGACAAAACAATTTGGGCACACAAACTCACATATTCCCTTGAAAGAACCAGAGTTTTATTTAATTTTAAAAAAAGCTCTTTAATGCAAAAACTCAAATTTTTATATGTATATGATTATTTGATCTTCATGTCTCTTTTACACATCACAACAGTATTTTCAGTTAGGTTTTAAGCTTTATTGTATACATTTCACTACTAAAATTAAATATAGATAACATTATATATATAAAAATGATAGGGTTTCTGATTTTTATATGAATATATACCTAAAGAAGACTCCATGTATTTTAAAATAGGGCTGTTAAAGTAATGAACTTTTAGATAACCATAGTATACAAATTGTATTTTTTTTTTTAAGATAGAGTGAGAGAGGGAGGGAGAGAGAATATTTTTAATATTTATTTTTTAGTTTTCGGCGGACACAACATCTTTGTTTGTATGTGGTGCTGAAGATCGAACCCGGGCCGCATGCATGCCAGGCGAGCGCGCTACCGCTTGAGCCACATCCCCAGCCCCTACAAATTGTATTTTAATAGAAATATCACAAATAAAATTCATTACCACTAAAGTAAATTTCCATGAAACTTAAAACAAACTGATAATTATAAATTAGAGACAGTTAATTTAATAAAATAGGGAAAAAATATTATCCTCAAATAACAATGGCTACTTGTAAAGGAAGTGGATATCCTCTTATATGTATTTGAAGTTTATCTGAAGAGCTCTTGAAATTATATGTATTTAATGTAGTTAAGATGCTTTGGATTCTAAATAAAAGAGTACTTACTTTAAAAGAGATTTGTTTGTTAGAACATGGTAGCATGTTACTGTAATCCCAGTGGCTTGCTAGGCTGTGCCAGGAGATTACAAGTTCAAAGCCAGCTTTAGCAATTTAGCAAATCCCTGAGCAATTTAACAAGATGCTGTCTAAAAATGAAAAATAAAAAATGGGCTGGGGATGTGGCTCAGTGGATAAGGGGCCCTGGACTCAATCTCTGGTATCAAAGAATAAACAAATAAATAAAAAGCTAAATATTTAAAAATTTAAAAAATAAAAATATTGTATTTCTAAGCACTATTTTGATGATATTTTTAAAGATATTTTCATATTATTCAAGAATAGTAATGTGCATAGTTCAACTGTTGAATATCTTTCACAAAGCAATGAAGGATTGTTAGCACCAGGAACCAGAAAATGGTGGCAAATTTTATATAAATATCATAACATTTATCTTTCAGTACCATTTGTGTGAAAGAAAGAAGAGGGGTCTAATTCTTCTTATCTTGATTTAGGCTGGCCTTATAATTTTTTTGCAACCATTATAAATATAGAAATAGTGGTAAAGCATGACTTCTAAGACTAGTTCAGAAAAGATCATATAGTGGTTGTCTAGTATGGTATTCTTGCAACATTTCCTCTGGAGCAAGATGGCTGACATAATGAGGGCAGACTATATTAATCAGTCATACTGGAAAAGCTCCATGTAAGTGTTCCAATTGACAGTTCCAAATGAGCTCACTGTCCACAGGAAGCATTGAGAGCCACTTATGTTTGCCTTCTTGACTTTAAAGCTCTGTTGAACCTTCTCAGAACTACAACTATAGATAACATTTAAGTGCAAGCACATTAGAGAGTTCAAGCGATACTCAAGCTAGTCTTTGACTCAAATTCCTGACTCACAAAAGCATGAATGAAAAACTGGTTGGTTTATGCCACTGTTTTGGGGTCACTTATTGTGCAATAAGAATATTAGAAAATTTTATATAAGGTTTTCTGTGATTTTTAAAATGTTATTAACAGGATATTGTTGGAGAGTTAACACTTCTGATGGACTAGTAATTTTTTTCCCATAAGAAGAAAGCTTTATCATACCATAATGAGTTTTCATACTGCCTTATTTCTTTCAATGAGAAATAAAGAGATATATGATGAGTAAACGTGAACATGAAGATTGGAAATTCTTTTCTATCACTACATTTTCTCTTCAGAAAGGAACTTCTGACAGAGACCAATAGATCTCCATTGCTCTCATCTATTTTAGTATTTTCAATGCAAGGCGTAATCCATTGAAGACTATGTTGAGTATGTTTATCTAATTCTTGTGTTCAGTATAAGAGCACTCAATTGTCTGTAGAATTTAAGTCACATAATATTTTATCCCCATTTCTTTTGTTTTATCCATTGATTAGTTATAAACTTACACAAGAAAAAGGATGCTATTAATTGAGATCCCATTTAAAAGTCTACAAGTAGGAACATATTTGATAAGTACAATGGATAAAATTATTAGTTTGAGCACTATGATATTGAAGATGGTTTATTTGTTTTATTTTGGTACTAGGGATTAAATGCAAAGGTGCTAAACTACTGAGCCACACCCCTAGCTTTTAAAAAATATTTTATTTTGAGACACAGTCTCACTAAATTGCTGAAGCTTGCTTTGAACTTAGATTGCCTCAGCCTCCCTAGCCGCTGGGAATATAGGCATGTGCTACCATGCCTGGAGAAGATGTTTTATTTTTGCAGTTTAATCAAAGCTTTCGACAGGTGTATTCACAATAGTAACTTTAATTTGTGTTGTATCAAGTCCCTATTTGAGGCATAAGTTATTATCAAGAACATTTTCTTATTAAAAGGATTAGTTGTTAAATTTCATGTTAGCTTATACTAAAGCTTGCCAAAGTATGGCCTGAAAACCATCCATATGATACCAAATGAAGCCACTCAATAAGTATCATTCATAGGCCTTGAGGTACAAACACTAATTAACATTGAGGATGAGAAAGCATGACAGCATCTCTTAATGGTTATTGTGGAAAGTATTATTTCATGTCACTTTCTTTCTTTGATTATTGTAATTATTAGCAAATATTAATTGTACAAAATAACGGGTTTCATGGTGACATTTTATTCATGTATAAATACAAACTTTGATCATACCCACCTTCTGAATAGCCCCCTCTTATCCTCTGCCTCCTCACTCTGGTCCTCTTCCCCTTCTCTAGTGGTTTTTCAAGATTCCACATTTGTGAGAAAATATTCCATACTTACCTTTCTTGGTCTCACTTATTTAACAAGATGCTCTCTAGTTTCCTCAATTTTCCTGTAAATGAGTGCCTTCTTCTTTTATGGTGGAGTAATTCTCCAATGGGGTGTGTGTGTGTGTGTGTGTGTGTGTGTGTGTACCTTTCCACATATGGGCAACAAGGCTGATTCTGTAACTTGGCTATTATGAATTGTGTCATGATAAACATGGGTATGTGATGCATGTATCTCCATATTATGCTTAATTTAAAAAAATTGGGTATGTATCCAGAAGTGTTATGGAAAGATCATACGGTAGTTCTATTTTTAGGTTTTTGAGGAATCTCCACACTGTTTTTCATAGTGACTTTACTAACTTACATTCCCAACAAGGCTTAAATGTTCCATTTTTCTTGGATTCTGAAGAGCATTTGTTACTTTTTATTTCCTACACAATAACCAGTCTGACCCAGTGAGATGGAATCTCAATGTAGGTTTGATTTACATTTCCCTAAAGGCTAAATATGTTAAGCATGATTTCATATATTTATGAAATATACTTGTACTTTTTAAAAATTGAATTACTTGTTTTTTTGTCAATTTTTTGAGTTCTTTATATATCCTCAATATTATTCCTTTTCCAGATGAATAGTGAGCAAATAACTTTTTACCATTCCATAGGTAGTCTCTTCATTCTGTTCATTTGCTCTACAGAAGTTCTTTAGTTTAATGTAATTCAATTTGTAAATTATTATTTCTTGAGCTATTTGAGTCCTGTCCAGGAAATCATTGCCTATATCAATGTTTAAAGTGTTTCCCCCAATGTTTTCTTATTGTAGTTTCAAATTTTTCAAGTCTCATTAAGGTTAGTGATCTACTTAAAATTACTTATTGTATAGTTTGAGAGATAGGGATCTTTTTGCAATTTTCTGCAGAGAGATGTTCAGTTTTAAAGAATCATTTGTTAAAGAGGCTATCTTTTCTCCAACATATGTTTTTGGATTCTTTGTTGAGAATCAGATGTCTGTAATTGCACAGTTTATTTTTTCTGCCATCCCTCAACATTTCTAATTTTACATAAATATCATGATGTTTTTCTTTTTTCTTTTTTTTGCTTTTCTTCATCTTTTTATGATTTATTTATTTTTTAAATACCCAACAGTTGAATGCATTACTATCATTATTATACAGATAGAGCACAATTTTTCATATCTGTTTATAAAGTATGTTCACGCCAACTTATGCCATTATACATGTACTTTTTTTTGCATTACAATTCTTAATACACACACACAGACACACACACACACACACACACACACATATATATATATATATATATATATATATGACTCAAATAGCTCAAGAAATAATATAATTGTGATATCTCTCTCTCTCTATATATATATATATCAATTATTCATATCTCTGTTTGTATATAAGTTATGTTGGCCCCAAATTCAAATCTTCATACGTGTATTTTGCATAATGATGACCATCACATTCCACCATCCTTGCTAATCCCCTTCCCCCTCCCTTTCCCTTCCATCCCTCTTCCCTATATAGAATTAATCTAATCCTCCATGTTCTCCCTCCCTACTCCACTATGAGTCACCCCCCTTATATCAGAGAAAACATTTGGCATTTGTTTTTTTTTTTTTGGTACTGGCCAACTTTACTTAGCATTATCTTCTCCAGTTCCATCCATTTACCTGCAAATACCAATATCATGATGTTTTTCTTATAATGGCTATATAGTATACTTTTGAAACTGGGTATTAGGATATTTCTAACATTGTTCTTTTTGCCAATGACTGCTTTGGCTATTCAGGGTTTTGTTTAGTTTTTATTTTTGTGATTCCATATTATTTTAGCATTGTTTTTCTAGTTCTGTGAAGAATGTCATTGGCATTTTATGGAGATTGTGATGTATTCATAGATAACTTTCACTAGTAGGACTGTTTTAATGTTGATTCTCTCAATCAATAAACAAGGGAAGTCTCTCCATTTTCTAGAGTCTTTTTCAATTTCTTCAGTGTTTTGTAATTTGCATTGCAGAGGTCTTTCAATCCCTTGGTTAGGTGTATTCTTGGAATTTCCTTCCTCACTTCCTATCCTCCTTGCTTTCCTTCCCTTTCTTCCCTCTCTTTTTGAAGTCTGTAGGTCTACAAGAAATACACTGATTTTTGTATGATGATTTTATTCCCTTCTACTTTGATGAATTTATCAATTCTAAGAGACTTGGTGGACACTTTAGGGTTTTCTAGCTATGGAATCATTATCTGCAAACAGGGCAATTTGATTTCCTCCATTCCTGTGCATACCCATTTTATTTCTTTGCCTTGCCTAATAGCTGTGGTTAAAATTTCCAATACTGTGTTGAATAAGAGTGGTAAGAGTAGAAACCCTTGTCTTGTTTCTGATTTCAGAGGAAATGCTTCCAGTTTTCCCCCATTCAGTATGATATTGGCTATGAGTTTGTCAAAGATAGTATTTATCATGTTCAGCTATGATCCTTCTACACCCAATTTATAGTGAAGAGTAGTTGAATTTTATCAAAAGCTTTTTCTCCATCTATTAAAATAATCATGTGATTCTTACCCTTGATTCAATCTATACAGTGCATTACATTTATTCATTTGCTTTCCTGCCACTTTTCATCACAAGAATGATATGATATCAGTGCAATCTATGATAGTATTGTTCAATCAAACACTAGGTATTAGAATTTGCATGAACTTTCTGCAAACAGAATTTACACAGAATAAGAGAAACAAGATAGTCTGTGCTTGAATACTATGTAATATGACAAAGATGAAAAATGTGTAATGAATACTTAAGTTGGACATGTGTTTTTGAATATACTCTTCATCATCCTTAAATAAAAGGAAAATAAGAATTATCAATATTTTAGGTGAAGGAAATCAAAGAGTTCAAATACTATTGCCACAGCTAAACCACCATTTAGCAAAGCTGAAATACAAAACTAGATTTGTCTTTCTTAAAAGCTCAGAGTAAGTATTCAATTTTTGAAATTTACTGCTGAAGACAGTAGGAATTTTAGAAGAAAGGAGACTTCTTGGTGTCCAGATATGAAAGTATTTTGGGAGAATTGGGAAGATAGAATGTAAATAGTTGTAATTTCTTAATCTATTGTATAATCTTAGCACAAATTCATATTTTGGTTCCTATAATTTCTCTGTGAAAAATTACCAAATCAAAACATTTTATAGAAATATATATTCTCTAAATAGTTCTTAGCAAACACAAACTGGAATATTGTTTTCAGAGATACTATGGAAGAAATTCTTGTGTGTAGTTTCAGGTGATCAAGACCATATTTTATCACGCTGATAAAATATCTGAATATAATCTGCTTTCATTCTCAGCATATAAATTATAAATTGTAAATATAAAATATAAATTAATATAAATTATATGAAAAATAAAACCTGATTTTGAGAAGAGAACTTTTAGTAATTTTTTTTTTTCAGTAGACCAGAAAACAATTGGAAAGTTTAGCATTACTAACAGGAAGGTACACTTCATAAGGACAAAGTGCACGTGTGGATCTAATCCACAGAAATGTGATAAATTGAAATATGAAAGAATCCTTTACAGTTTTTGATATCTGATTGTATTTTACTAATTTTATTGAAATTTAACTCATTTCAGACTTGGAAACTCTGCTATAGCAGTATCTGTTATTTTATGTTAAGAAAATATTAAAGAAAACTCTGTACAACTGTGGTTCCAAGAAGACTGCAATTATATTTCCCATTTTATAAATTTGGTTTTCAACTTGAATATATAAAGCAAGAATGCCAAAACAGTGCTACTATTACCAAAAAATATACACTCATAAAAATGCTATCATGAGGAGGAAATGGAAAAAATAAAAAGGGTGATGGAAAAGCATTCTTTCAAAAGTTAATAGATGGACAAAAGAGATGCAATTTTTGTCAGTTTATGAGGTTAAATAGATTGTTAAATATAATATAATAAGTTGGAGGGATGGGAAATGTACTGTAGACAAATGTTTTCAAGTCTTTCCACTCCAATATACTAGTAAGTTGAAGTACTTTTAGGTGTATGTATATTTCAGAAACTAGACATTCTGTAAAAACTAATGAATTTTAACTCTGAGCAAAGCCATCTAAAAGCCAAATTACAACATCTTTATTGCTGTGAAATGTCAATTGTATCATGCACCACAACACTTTTCTTTTCTATTTTTGTCTATATTTGGAATTGATGAAAAGTAAAATAAAAATCTGTGGAGTATCATGAAACATGTAGTAATGTTTAATTGATTTCTCAGTTACTTGAATGCATTTTGGTGAAAGGTCATCAGAATGCTAAATTTGTTTACCCATATTTTTCTTTTTCAGTGTACAAATTATAGGAAAGCAGAAACCCAGTGACATTTCTGAAGAGTAAATAATTAAATGATAGTCAGAATTTTATATATTTGAATTGCTTTCATGTAAAGAGCAAATGGGGAGGTGAAAATTACCACAAAATATTTTAGATATGCAATGTATAAAAATACGCATTGGAAGCAACCTTAAGAATAATACCCAAAACTATAATTCTGTAATTTAATGGAAAAAACATCTTTAAATGTTATACATTGACATTTTTCTCTGCTAAACTAAGTTAGTTACCTTTAAAAAAGTTAAGCCATTGGGCTTGGATTGAGGCTCAGTGGTAGAGCGTGCGCCTAGCAAGTGCAAGGCCTGGGGTTCAATCCTCAGCACCACATAAAAATAAATAAATAAAAGTATTATGTCAAACTACAACTAAAAAATAAATAAATAAATATGTTTAAAAAATTTTAAGTCATTTCTTTGATTTGTACAAGTTGCTTTGTAAGATAGATACTAACTTGAGATTTGTTAATATTCAAAATTCTGGACACGACAATGCTATCGGACACCACTACATATTGAGTCTATGTTACCTTATCGCCTTCAGAAAATGTGATGCCATCCACTGCCCTTTTCCAAGTAATTTCTGGGACAGGCTCCCCTTCTGCTTCACAGACGAGCGTGACATGACCATTCTCATATGTAGTCTCATTTTTAAGCTGTATTATGTGAGGCTGTACTGTAAAAAATGTATACATTACTCAATTGATATTGGAAGAAGACAATAATTGTTCGAACTTAATATGGTTAATGGGCTATTTAGTCGATGTTAATACAATACAAGGTGATTAACTATAGCAGTTTACAGTGGCATGCTTTACTTTACAAGAGTACCAATAGAGTGGAAAAGAGCAGAGAAAGAACTCTGAATATAAGACTCATTTATTATCATTAAAATATGTGAGGTAGCTTAGAGACCAACATAAAAATTATAATTCTTTTCAAAAAGTGAACATACTCATTTCTTTCTTAAAGTCACAAATTTAAATTTCCTCTTTTGAAGCAGTATGTATATAGAGGTATTGCTTTAAGAATGTATTGATTATTAAACTAATTATTTCTTTGTATCTACTACAAAAATATTTTTTATATTAATTTCAATTCTTAATATTTAAAAATATGCTTCTCTATAAGTATACATAGTATCCAAGAAATTTTTTTGAAGTATGTATTATTTCTTATTTTTTCCCTTCTTTAGATACAAAATGGATAAAAGCCTAAAAGTCAATACTTGTTTTTCAGTACAACAAATATTTTAATATATTTGACTATTACAAAAATAAAAAAAGAGTTGCTCTTAATCTCAGAAAATAACATTCCTGATGCCAGAAATATGGCATATAGAATTTTCAAGAATTCACTATTCTATTGTGTGTAATGTATTTAGTTAGTTACTCTTTCCAGATTACTTTGTGTTAAAGGAACACAAACTTATTTAGCGGTATTAAAAAAGAGATTACAACCCTGATGTAACATTTTATTATTTCTTATTTGAAAGGATGAAAACATCAGAAACTTTTTTTTTTTTATCTCTGTATTCTCACTGGTATCCTAATAAAAAAAAGAAGCAACAAAATAATATTTCATATGAATCCATAGAGGCATCTGAGAATATTATATTTGTGAATTCTGTCATATAGTACCATTTCTAATTATTTTCTTACTGAGTAATATTTATGTAGTGTAGATTTTAAAGAAAAATAACAAAATTGATAAACCCTAGCTAAGCTAATGAAGATAAAGAGAAAACTCAAATTACTAAAATTCATGATGAAGAGGAAAATATCATCATGGACACTATTGAAATACAGACAATAATCAGAAACTATTTTGAAAATTTCTACTCCAACAATTTTTTAAGAGGTAAACATTTTCTGTAATCAGCGACAAAACTTCTGAAATGGAAATGAGAAAAAACACCACATTCACAATATCCTCAAAAAAAAAAAATACTTGGGAATCAACCTAACAAAAGAGGTGAAACATTTATACAATGAAAACTACAGAACCCTAAAGAGAGAAATAGAAGAAGATCTTAGAAGATGGAAAAATATAACCTGTTCATGGATAGGCAGAACTAACATCATCAAAATGGTGATATTACCAAAAGTTCTCTATAGGTTTAATGCAATGCCAATCAAACTCCCAATGGCATTTCTTGTAGAAATAGATAAAGCAATCATGAAATTCACATGGAAAAATAAAAGACCCAGAATAGCAAAAATAACTCTAAGCAGGAAGTGTGAATCAGGGGGTATAGCGATACCAGACTTCAAACTATACTACAGAGCAATAGTAACAAAAACAGCATGGTACTGGTACCAAAACAGGCGGGTGGACCAATGGTACAGAATAGAGGACACAGAGACTAATCCACAAAGCTACAACTATCTTATATTTGATAAAGGAGCTAAAAGCATGCAATGGAGGAAGGATAGCATCTTCAACAAATGGTGTTGGGAAAACTGGAAATCCATATGCAACAAAATGAAACTGAATCCCTTCCTCTCACCATGCACAAAAGTTAACTCAAAGTGGATCAAGGAGCTAGATATCAAATCAGAGACTCTACGTCTGATAGAAGAAAAAGTTGGCTCCGATCTACATATTGTGGGGTCGGGCTCCAAATTCCTTAATAGGACACCCATAGCACAAAAGTTAATAACATGAATCAACAAATGGGACTTACTTAAACTGAAAAGTTTT
>NW_025999968.1:43031044-43046276 GCF_001458135.2 Marmota marmota marmota | reverse complement strand
AGATTGGCAGCCATTATGAAGTCAAACAACAACAAGTGCTGGCGAGGATGTGGAGAAAAGGGTACACTTGTACATTGCTGGTGGGACTGCAAATTGGTACAGCCAATTTGGAAAGCAGTATGGACATTCCTGGGAAAGCTGGGAATGGAACCACCATTTGACCCAGCTATTGCCCTTCTGGGACTATTCCCTGAAGACCTTAAAAGAGCATACTATAGGGATACTTCTACATCGATGTTCATAGCAGCACAATTCACAATAGCTAGACTGTGGAACCAACCCAGATGCCCTTCAATAGATGAATGGATAAAAAAAAAAAATGTGGCATTTATACACAATGGAGTACTACTCAGCACTAAAAAATGACAAAATCATGGAATTTGCAGGGAAATGGATGGCACTAGAGCAGATTATGCTAAGTGAAGCTAGCCAATCCCTAAAAAACAAATGCCAAATGTAATCTTTGATATAAGGAGAGCAACTAAGAACAGAATAGGGAGGAAGAGCATGATAAGAAGATCACTATTAAACAGGGTCGAGAGGGGGGAGGGAAACAGAGCGAGAAGAGAAATTTCATGGTAAAGGAAGGAGACCCTCATTTTTATAAAAAATTACATGTAAGAGGAAGTGAGGGGAAAGGGGAAAAAAACGAGAGAAATGAATTACAGTAGATGGGGTAGAGAGAGAAGATGGGAGGAGAGGGGAGGGGAGGTGAGGGGGGATAGTAGAGATTAGGAAGGGCAGCAGAATACAACAGACACTAATATGGCAGTATGTAAAAAAGTGGATGTTGAACCGATGTGAATCTGTAACATGTATACAGGGTAAAAATGGGAGTTCATAATCTGCTTGAATCAAATGTATGAAATATGATATGTCAAGAGCTTTGTAATGTTTTGAACAACTAACAATAAAAAAAAAGATAAAAAAAGAGGTAAACACTTGGGAACTTTTCATAATTTAAGGACTCCCTATGATTTTGAATAGATTTCTATTTATTTCCTCTTTCCTCCATGTGAGCAATCTCCGGCCCTTAGTTTTTTCCTCTTTCTCCTCATTAAAGACTTGTTTAACATCACCTTAACATTGCTCTTTATGCTAACTTTCCAACACTCTGATATCCAAAATTATAGTCCTTTAAAAACAATGTTCTCCAATTTGTCCAGTTTCATATGCTTTTTGAAGCATCTTATTAGGCAAATTTTATTTTTTTTTTAATTTTAATATAGTTTGGAATAGTTATTTGTTTCTCCCCAAAAGAATATAAGCATTCATGAAATTTTCTCTAGTTTGAAAAGCACTTTTATTATTATGGTGGCACAACTGGGAAGAGAGTGGTCCCTCCGCTAGTATTTATTCAACAGTATTAAAAAAGTGATTATAACTCTGATGTAACATTTTATCATTTCTTTGGGGTTAATATAAGTGGGACCCTTATATCTGTCAACTGCTAATGCTAGTCATTCTTAATCATTCTTAATCTTAGAGATTTCAGCCTTCTTCACTTTCCTTTTCTTTGTTGTGAAAACATTTTGGTGAGTATTGCCAAAGATGGAGAGATACTAAATGTTAGTAGAGAATGTAATTTTTTTCACTTTTTAAAGTGAAAAATCATATAACTATCAAACGGCAAATTTTCTTTCTTGTTCAAGTATAATAAAAGGTAAATCAAAAGTTTTCTAAAATAATACTAACTCTCTATGTTCTATCCACTTCCAAGGTAAACATTATATCTCTTGCTCAATATGAAGGATATTTACATATTTTATTTTAGTAAAATGAAAACAGATATTTAGTTATAGTTCAATCAATGTTTAGCTTAATGTTTCTAAATCATAGCCTTCATAATGTAATTTTTTTTAATACCAGATATTGAATCTAGGATAGCTTAACTGCTGAGTCACATCCACAGCCCTTTTTATTTTTTATTTTGAGACAGGTCTCACTAAGTTGCTTAGGGCCTCAGGAACTTGGTGAGGCTGGCTATGAATGTGCGATCCTCCTACCTCAGCCTGTGGAACTCCTGGGACTCTTGGGGTTTCATGTGAATTTTTTTAAGTATAGTGAATAGAAAATAGATCCCAACATGAAATTTAAGATTCATGAAGATTAACCCTCATAGAGATATAAAACATTACAGAATCCATCGAAGCAATTTAATTTTTTTTGTTCAGATTCAGTTATGATTCAGCTAATATTCTATAAATATTTAAATGGGTGATTTGATGTAATTCTTAAGACAATTTTATTTGGTAGCTGAAATTTGAAAATACATTTCAGAGGGGAGCAAATTATACAAGACCAAATTTAATTATGGAAATTTAAATGGTTTTCATTAACAGTGGAGTAGAAGTTTACTCAGGCACCCCTCTAGACATCTCAGACTTAGGCAATATGCTATAATACTTACCAAAGACTTGGAGAAATGCCTGCTTTTCATCTTCTCCTGCCTTATTTGTGGCCCTGCAGACATAAGGCCCTCCATCACTATTGATTATGTTCCTGACAGTGAGTTCTGTATTGCTTCCTTTCAAAAGGTACTTTTCACTTTCTTCAATGAGCTTGCCATTCCTAAAGAAGAAAAAGAAGGTTGTTCTTCATAAATTTGTATTCATAACCCAGGAGATCATAATCAACTTTTTGATCTATAGGCATCAATTATTTCATGGCTATTGTCATTGATAGACAGTGATATAGTCCAATCAAAAGTATGTTTTAGTACTCCAGTAATTTAATCTGCAAATAATAAAATTATGCTTAAAATTTGTTTTGACTTTAGAGACAAGAAATCCATTGGGCAATGTTGAAATCTTGACTTTAGTCAGTTTACAAAAGCATATTTGTTCAATTTGAACTTTGATTATTAGCAAAAACTCAGTTTTCTTTGGTTATTTTTATTCCCTCCACACAATATAAGTTGGTGAGCCAACACATCTTTATGAAATATGTTTATTTTCTAGGTGGGACACATTTTTAAAAATAATATCTATGGAAAATTTATTTAAATAAATTCCAATGTAAGTACAATATAAACACATCAAAATTTTTATTGTATATAAGTACTATCAATACATTAATGAAAAACTCAAGTGAAAGCACAACTAATCAGAAATATTATGCTGGATATAATTTAATTAATGAAGGAAAATAGGAAGTTTTTATGTTTCCTTTTAGACACAAATAATTAAATTTTTCCCAATTCTTTTTTATTCATAAATAACATTTATTTAATAAATATTTTCAATTTTTTATTTGTTTTAATTAGTTATATATGACTGTGGAATGCATTTATGTACTTTGATATATCATACATTAATGGGGTATAATTTCTCACTTTTCTGATTTTACATGTAATAGAATCACATTAATCATGCAGTTTTTATACAATGAAATAAATCTAATTCTGCTCTAAGTGTGGTATATATAACCTTTCAAGTATTTTCTACTAGACTGTATAATAGGAGATATTTTAGATATATTAAAACTCTGAAACATTTCTACAATTTCCCTTATTAGTTGAAAAACTTTTTATGTATTCTCTTTGCTTCTTTTTTTATTATCCTCATTCTCCTTTACCTCATTCTTTTCTTTATTTTTCTTCTTTGCTTCTCTTCCTAGTACAAAAATATAATGGTTTGAATATCTGAATTGATCTTAGGACTTACTAACATAAAATGTTTAGGATTTGTATAAGTCAGTGGGAATATTTACTTTTTCATATAAATTAGAAACTAAAAAAAAAAACTAAAATTTTTATTAAAATATTCCCAAAATTAAACAAAGCATTTCTATGATATATCATAAATATTTGAAGTAAATTCTGATTACATTTTCCAGTAAACACTGACACATATTCTAATAAAATTCTTATTCTTTTGTGACTCAATAACATCATTTTTCCCAGTTTCTTATGACATCTCTACATATATACTAGGAAGTGTGCATTTCCAAGAGAAGTAGAAATCCTTAAAGTTAAAATAATAATAATGTGCATATAGTATTCTGTAGTTTTATTTGTATTTTCCAAATGTTTAAGTGATAAGTAAGCAATGTTATATACAAACTTTATTATGAAATAGAAGAGGAGGAAATACGTCACTGTTCAGTCTATAAGGCCAACACTGCCTTGAGGTGTAACAATTCAAGAATGGGAAAATAATAATATTATATTTCTCATAGTCATTAATTCAACAATTCTTAACATTATCATCATATCTATCACAATGATACATAAAAATATAACATATCTTAAGTGGGTTTTAAACAAGGAATATAAGGGAGCCCTAACATTTGCAAATCAATGGAACTTATTAGATTAATGGGCTAACAATAAAAGTGTATAGAGTATTTTCAGTAGATAGAAAACAACTATTTGAAGGGAATGTAGAATGTAGATGTAGAATTGCTGCTTTTCCTCTCACTTATTTAAATACCACTTATTTATTTCTGATTATATTTGTGAAATATTCTTATAATTCCTCAATTTTTATTCCTTGACTCTCTTCTTTACTTCTACCAAATGGCTCTTCTCTCCCAAATTCAAACTTTGATTCCTTAAGTCCTCTAAGTGACTGTATCTGAAGATAGGGCCATTAAGGACATAATTAAGGTTAAATGAGATTACATGGGGCAACTTATCCATGATGGAACAGGTGCACTTAAAAGAAGAGGAAGAGATACTAGAGATTTCTTTCACATTCTTTCCAGACAGTGGAGAGAGCATATGACAATAAAGGAGACAATGTATAAGCCACTAAGAGAGAGCTATCAGAAACCAACCCTGCTGGTACTTTGACCTTGGATGTCTGTCTACATCTACAAATAAAAAGCACAAAAATAAAAACTTCCCCTTAAAACTAATGTCATCTCTATAGACGTTATGACCACATACTCCCTTTCTCCTAATACATACTTTATATCCAGAGGATAAAATGACTATTTACATTTAAAGTAATTATTTTTCCATCCTACTCAATTGAAGAAAATAATGACATATGAAGCTACTAAGATGAAAAATTATAGATATAAATTACAGTTTATTTCCTCTGACTCTGCCTCCTCTTGTCCCTATGATTATTATTTTTCTGATTAAATATAAGAAAACAATTTTGAATACATATGAAACTTTTTAAAATCTAAGTAAATAAGTTTCTTTGGAAATATAAAATTATTAAAATAATATTCTGTGACAATATTTTTTCATCATAATAGTTGACCTGAAAGGTTTTCTGTGATGCAGTTAGATCTCACATAAGTAAACTATTAAAGAATAGATTTAGAATACAAATTTTACTCATATGATAGGTTGAACAGTTTTAAAATGACAAATTAAACTCATGAAGTTTTAACTTTGCATAATTACCTTTTATCTACACATAAATAAAATATACAATTAATTACATTATAATAAAAAGTACACTTATAACAATGTGGCCTGAAACACTGGGATATCTATTTCAAGACCCACTAGTTGTTAACGTTAAAAGGTAGGATTAGTTACAAGATTCCTAGGCCAATTCTAGCCAGAAACATGCCCTTGAAGACAGAATAAGCATCATGAGGGCAGCCTTGGACTCAAAATCAGAGCACAACACACTGCTTATCTCTTTAGCAATTAACCTCAGGAATTGAACTGAAAACAGTAGCCTTATTAATTTTTAGATAAAATTAAAAACATTGCTTTACTTCTTGACAAAACAATTAAAAATCCAAATAGTATTCCATGATCCAGACGACACATGCATGTTTAACCTACCTTGACCAGGAGATGGTAGGTTCTGGAGAGCCTGAAGCCCTGCAGGACAATGTCATCTCTTCTCCTCTCTCTGCTGTGGCATTAAATGATTTCTGAGGCATTGTGATTGCTGGTGGCACTGAAAGACAGATAGACATAGAATAAATAGAGACAAAAACGTTTGAACCAACACCATTCTAAGACTTTTTGTCCCCTTTTTTCTAACTGCTAAACATTAAAAATTGATGTTAAATTCTAGCTTAATAATAAAAGAATATTAATGTCCACTGCTATGCATTCTTATGTACAATAATTAGAAAATATTTATAATGTTGTTTTATTTTTTCTTAATCTATTAAAACAAACAATGAACTATATGTTTTAACAAACACATACACTTTTATAAAATGTCTCACAAGAAGACAATACCATCCTTACTTAATCAATACTGATATTTAATTTAAACATAAATGGATTTCCTATTTGGTTTCTCATTGCTATATCTAATGCCATAAGCAATCATTCACTGCTTTAAGACAGGGCTTTCAAATTAGGTGTCAAAGCATAATGTTCTTTCTGATTAACTGCACTTAATTTCTTCAAACAACTATAAAACATTTTATGAAGAGAAACTGCTTAAACCATAGAGAGTATGAAAATAGATTTTCATGAACAATTCAATTTTAAAATTAAGCATCCCCAATTTCTAACTAATTACATTGCAAAAACTTGCACATGCTGCAAATTTTGGACAGGTTGAAACTGTTACTGAAATGTACTGTTGGCAATAAACAAGTTACTAACATCCATAATAGAAGCTAAATTTCAAAGTAAAGCATAAATTGTAACTCAGTACACAATAGTTTCATTTATTAAATTGAATGTGATAAAGTAATATTAGAAATTAATTCTCCTAATAAATAAATTTATTTTTTACATATCCAAACAACATGGCCAGATAGGTACTTATAAGTTTAATTATAATTAAATATCTCTATAATAGCATTATGTTATTTTCAAGTCAGTAACTATGTTTCATTAGCTCACTGATAGTGAGAATAATAAGTTAAATGTATCTCAATCATTAAACACAACAAATCAAGTTTCTGAATTTACGATGTAGATATGAGGAACATGATCTGACATGTTATCTCTAAAATAATAATGATGAATGGTATTTAAAAAGATGACTTTTTAATATATTAATGCTTAATTTTAAGTACACTGCTCTTTGACTATCTGTATGTTATTTTTTCTTCCTGGTGATAGTAATAAAAAACACAATTTAATAAAAATGCATTGATTTGCTTTTTCTAATTTATAAAGGTAGTTTGAAGAGCACTATTACTATTTATATTATAAAAGTAAAGATTTTCAATACATTAAGGAATTAAAATAAAAGTGAACTTTTAGCAGAAATTCTCTCTAACATCAAATATAAATAGACACTTCCAAATTGATAATGAGGTGCTTCAGTTCTTGTTCTGAAGCTGCCATTCACTGGAAAACTTTATTTAATTCTTTAACAACATTTTCTTGTTTATAAAGTAAAGTAAGCTAGAAGATCTATAAAAACTGACCAGTTCAATAGTTTTAGCTTATGTTATCTTAAATCTTCTAATAAACCTTCTTCTCTTAACTTAGTGTAGGTTAGCAGAACACTACAAATATTTTATGTTCATACAATTTTGTGAAAAGAAACTCTCCAAATAGTCTGTAAAATAATAATATCAAAATCTGAGGAGGTTTTTCATTAGTTCTAATGCCAAGGTGTTCAGGGAGTTTAATACCCACTGTTTTGGACTATGGAAATCATTTTTATGTATACTATTATTTTATTGATTATAAATTCCCCAGTGGAATTAAGCAATATTAAAAGTTATTGCAATTCTATTTCATTCAGTCTTCTTGTTTTCTCATAAATCCTATGCCTCTCTATTTTTACTTTTTAAAAACACTTTACTTCAAATTTGACTGCAACAGAAATATTCTGTTTTAATACACTTACTGATATTTGTATTCTATATCTGTTACTTTGTCAAAACTTCCTGGAAACAAATCCATTTTTATTCTTTAGTTGCTAGAAATAGGGCAGGTGTTTAAGTAGCCTCATAACTTTCAACAATATGAAGGCTTTGGTTACCTTCAAGTTATCATTGCCCTCACTGGATGCTTAGGCTCCAGAGACACCACTAATTTAACAGTTTAATTTCCCTTTCTTCAAAAATGGCTCCAGCTATTTCATATGTCTTCCATGTCTTGTAAGCATTTCTCTACCCACTTTTCCTCAAATATTCCTCGGAAGATGGATGTCACCCTAACCAAGGAATACCTAAGTATGTCACAGTTTTAGTAGTTCAGACTAACCGACATCCATTAATTCCCCCAAATTTATTCTGGCTAGCAATAACTAATCTCATTCTGCCACAGGCAGAAAATTACTATTTTATAATGATTTCTTTTCAGTTCTAAATATATATCAGAGACTAAATTCACACATAGATAGTTTATTTATCTGTGGTCCACTAAAAAGTCACCTCACAATTATTTTACATCATTACTCTCTCATTAAAATCTTCAGACTATGTAGCTATTAGAAAATCACAAAAATAACTCAGTCCTTTACCAAGAAGAGACATGGACCAGTTTAATAATAAAGTATCTTGTTGCTTTTACGTTTTGTTTTGCCATTCTCAGTCTACATGCAAAGAAAATTAGTTTCTTTTCTTAGGTCTTCCCATAAATTAATTATCACATGATCCCTTCCATTGCATTTAAGTATTGAAGATAAAAAAGTGAAAAAATTCAGAAATCACATTTGTAAAACTAATTCCTATTATTCAATGAACTTACATTTTTTGAATTTTTCATAAATTCAGTTTTTTATAATATTATGGAATAAAGAATTTTAATATTATGTAGATGCTTTTTTGTAATGAGGTATTTCCATTATGGAGATCACATTATCATTAGTTTGATCAAATAACTGGTATTTTCCAATGGTTATATTAGGCTTTAACATAATTATTGTATCTACAATTTTGTCTCTCAGTTTCATCTGCTTTGCTTTTTACTACTTTCTAAAATGCTGTAATATGATCTAACACCTCTAAATTTTCATTAATAACAGTTCTGGTTCTTGAAATAATATTCCATTTCTCACTTACAGAGTTGCTTAATTTAAATTTCTATTTAACAGGAATATATTTTCAACTAAAGAAACATAATTTAAGGACTATTAAGTATCAAATTATGGACAAAAAATAATTCTACAACTTCAGTTTGAAAGACAGTACATCTCCAAGGTTAAACTAAACATATATAGTTAATCCTTCTAGAAAACTACAAATGAGTTGTTTGCGATTTTGATTATCAGCAGTTAATATTTTTGTCTTGCAATAGGATTTAATCAATGTATCTTCACATACTTGATTGAGAATGGTAACAAACACTTTCCAAGTATTAATTGCTCATTTGTGAAAACAGTAAAGTGGTGATATAATGATGATGATATGTTGAGCACTGAGTTTTAAAATCAAATCTATCTGAAGAAAACAGTAAGATCTTTGATTCGACCAGATTACAAGATAATGAAGATCAAGATAACTCATTACATTGATTGAGAAAAAGGCATTAAAGGAAAAACATTGCATTGGCATTTTAAATTCCATTCTTAGTGATCTCTGAGAAGTTGACAATTCAATAAAATAAGTGTTGCTTTCAGTGGACATAAATATAAAAGTAAACACAATGATAACAGATGATCTGTGGCATTTTCATAATCATGATCTGCATTTTACAAATGTTCACTAAATTAGTCTGATTTATATGCTCTTCTTTAAAATTGACTTATAAAATAGTTCAACTTCACAGGTTCAAAACAAAGTAAAAATTTAAGCAATTTAACCTCTTTCTTCCTTAGTTACTTTTATTACTTGAATTGTCTAGGCAAATATTAATCCAAGTTTTATTCTTCCTTCTTCCTGCTTCAAAATATACCTCTTTCTGTATAATAATCCATGTGAGAGATGATATGTAAAGAACTTCCTCACTTTTTTTCAAACTGTGTAGTATTCCATACCATCTGGATACACTGTTGGGCATGTTAGGTTACCTTGCTAAACACAGCCAAATACATATATTTTACAACATTTATCTATTTTAGGAAGTTCTGACTTAAGCTATCCAGAAGTGCAATTTGGAGGTCACCTATAGCAGAAAGTTTCAAAGTATGTTTGAAGAAACCCTAAGGTCTCCAACACCCTTTCAGAGGACTCTGGGGCCCTCTCTTTACCAGTCACATATCTGTGGGCAGATGAATTTTCTCCTGCAAAAGTCAATTATTGACCTTGCCAATGGAGAAAAAGTTCAATAACCTCTTTATCTGAAAGAGTGTTCAGGTTCAAAAGTATATAATGAAATATTGAATTTGGTAGCACCTTGCAATGTCTACCTTTTATCTGCTAAGTCACAATAAATTCATGTTCAAAACTACATAAAAAGGTCGAATCTGAGCCATCTTGGCAGTGCCAATGTAGCCCGATCTGTACCCCAAAGTGGATGGTGGCCAAGCATGCCCAGGGGACTGCATAGGGTGGGACACTTGATGTTAGAGGAGCAAAACAAAGATAACAGCCATGTAGTAATTAAAGATTGATCACAAAAGATGGCATTTATTTTTATAGAATTTTTAAATAACAAAGGATAAAATCTTCATAACTTATAATCCTAAAACAGAAAAATATAAATTTTGTATATGAAAGCTAAATAAAGACTCTCTCAAAGAAATAAAGTAGGAAAAGATGTGCACATGAGATGAGAGAAAACAAACTGAAGTAATAGATTTAAACCCTATCCAATCAATATAATAACATATTTAATGTAAATTATATAAATGTTCTAATTCAAAGTCAGAAAATGTCAGTATAGATGAAAAAAATAAAACTCATCTGTATACTTCTTATGAAAGGTCACTTTAAAAATCAAGAAACATTTAGGTTAAAATTAAATGGAAAGGAATAGACATTCCATGAGACCCCTAATAGGAAAACTGGATGGGTGAAATACAGAAGTATCATTGAAAGATTTCAGAGCAAAGGATTTTATCAGGAATAAACAGTCATTTCCTAATGATAAAGAAGTTAGCACAACAAGAACTCATAAAAATTCCAAATGAGTTATCAGTTGGTCCCTAACCTGATGATTAACAAAACTCCAACTAACATAAAAATAATTCACACTCTTCTTAAGTACAAAGAAATACATTTGAAAATATACGGACCAAACAAAATGTATGCTTTGAATCTATTAAAGTGAAATTAGAAATCAATGACAGAATGAAAGCTGGAAAATCTCCATATATTTGGAAGTTAAATAATATAATAGTAAATATCCTGCTGGAAAAAGAATATTCAAAAGAAAATTACAAGATATTTTCAAATCAATGGCAAAATACATAACATTATCAAGAGTGGTGGAAAGAAGTTAGTGCAGTACATACATATAGGCATGCATGCATCAGATGAAAGAGATTTTAAATGACTGTACTCAGTTTAACCCTAAGAAAACAGAAAAAGAATATCAAATTACCCTCCCATCAGTAAAAATAGAATAATAAAGGTAATATTTGAAAAAATAAAAGAGAAAAAAAAATCAAGAAAGTCAAAATTTGCTTTTCTTTTTTTCTTTTGAGAGAGATCAAGGAAAGTTTTTCTAACTTATTCTGTGAGGCCAATTTTCCTTTGAAATTAAAATCAGACAAAGGAATGACAAGAGGAGACAGCTGATGATTGACAGCCTATAAAAAAATACAATTCATAACAAAATTCTAGGGAATTAAATCCAACAATATATAAAAGAATAACACACTGTGATCCAGTGGGAATAGAAAGCTAAGTAACATTCAAAAATCTAAGAAATGAATAAACCAAATCATTGTATTTAAAAATATGCCTCATGATGTCATCTCAGTAGATTCAGAAAAAAAAATGGCAAAATCCAAAACCCATTTTTAATAAAAACTCTTGATAATCTAGGAACAAGTTATTTTCTCAGCTTGATTATAAAACAAACAAACAAAGAAGCAGAAACTGCTAGTGTACAACTAAGGAGATGTATAATATTGTAAGAAAGTATGTTTCCTCCCTCCAAATTTTAAGGACCAGGCAGGGATAATCACTTTTGTTTAACAAGGTAGTAGAGGTTCCAGTGAAAAGAGGGAAGTAAAGCCATCTAGTTAGGAAAAACACAAGTAAACTATATTTATTCACAGTTGTTGGCATAACTACAGCCATTTTCCTTTCTCCCACCCCCACTTTCTGAACACAGTCCTTATTCTTAAGAAATAACTTGCCGGTCCTTGAGGAGTAAAAACTTGTTTGTCTCTATCCTTGAGAAATAGAAAATCACCTTTGACAAAATTAGGTGATGGTTATTAAGCCAATTGCAAAGGCTAACCCTGCCCCTAACCCATGGCCATAATCTTGCATATACAAAGTAATTCTTGAGATAAAGTTGCTGCTCTCTCTGCATGAGATAGCTTGTCAGGTTCCTGACAATAAATCTGCTTTTGCCTTTGTCCTTGGTGTGTTTGTGAGATCAGTCCTGTGCCAGTTTTTGTCAACAGTGATTCTGTATGATCATGAAATTCCTTTGGAACCTAATAATAAGCCAACTACAGCATAATAAAATCAATAAGTAAATTTAGTAATATTTTATTTTAAATATTTATTTTTTAGTTGTAGATGGACACAATATCTTTATATTATTTATTTATATTTATGTGGTGCTGAGCATCGAATCCAGGGTCTCTCATGTGCTAGGCAAGTATTTTACTGCTGAGCCATAATACCAGTCCCAATATTTTAGAACATAATTTTACTACCCCCTCTATATAGATCTCCATCTACCTTTCTAATATCAAAACAATTAAAAATTGAAAATGAAAGACAACAAACACATGCAATTATTTTTTTCAGTGCTGAGAGTCAAATAAAGGGATAAAATCAAGCACTGGCTTGATCAGTTTACCAACATTGAGTTACATCCCCAGACCCAAATTATACAGGGTATTTAGAGATAAATCTGGCAAAATATGTGCTAGGGCTGTATACAGAACTTTAAGAAGCACTGCTGAGACTAATTGAAGACCCACATATGTAGGTAATTATACTGTATTTGTCAAAAAGAGGCATCCTTATTTAGTAGAAAACAATTGTCCCAAAAGTGATATGTACCTTCAAAATCACTCTACAATATACTTGGCAGTGTATGTTTGTGCATGCATATGTTGTAAAAATTGATATAATGACTCCAAAATGGACATGAAAATGAAATTAACCTAGAATATTTGATTGCATGTTGAAACTCTTCTGAAAACAATAATAGAATTGAAGGGGTTACAACAAATCATTCCCTTATTATAAATCTAAGAAACCAAGACAGTTTGGTATTGGGGCAAGAAGACAAACAGATGAACAGAATACAGTCCCTAAAACACAGACATTATCAAGTTATTTCAAATCAAGGAAAGGTTTTTGATTGTTACAGTATAGTCATTTCAGCAAATGTGGTGAAAATTGGACATGCAATGCCAAAAAAGGAAGAAAAAAAATTGTGTAGAACTAATTCCAAATCAAAAGTTTTAAAACTACCAGAGGAAAGCATTGTGGAGTTTTATCATATTTAATTTAGATAGTGAATTCTCAGATTTAACACAAGCACAGTTCATTAAAAAAATGGACTTTATTAAGGTAGATTTTTTTTTTCTCTTGAAAGTCAGTGATAAGAAAATGAAAAAAAATAAGGCATGAATTGGATAAAAATATTCCAAAATTGTATATTTGATAAAGGAATTTTGTACAAAATACAAAATATACAGGGAATTCTAGAAACTCAAATTTAAGAAAATAACACAAGTAAAAATTAGTTAAATATTTCAAGACATTTACCATGGTTTGGAGGTTGGCTTAGTGGTATGGCACTTACCAACCATGTGTGAAGCCATGATCCCTAGCACCTCAGAAAAAAATGCAAAAGCTATAAATGATTAGTGGTAAAGGTGATCAATGTATTTACTCATTAAAGAAATGCAAATTAAACCCACAATATGAAATTACTAAATATTTATTAGTATAAATACACAATTTTTGAATACATGAAGCTTTGGTGAGAACTTGAAGCAACTGGAATGCCTATACACTTATTCTAGGAACACTTTCAAAGGGATTCTACAAACACTTTACAAAACATTTTGGCAGCATTTTCAAGTCTATCATGCCATAAGATCCACCATAAAATGTGCCCATGCCTCTCGTGGGTATTTTACTCAAGAGAATTGAAGGCATATGTCTGCACAAAGACTTATAGACAAATGGGTATAGTAGCTTCATTTGTAATTCAAAAGCTGAAACCTTTTAAAAAGAATTTTGGTGAATGGATAAGAAATAGCAAAATATTACTAATTTGAACATCTTGAAGCAATAAAAAGGAATGTATTTTGCTGCATAGGACAACATGAATAAATTTCAGAATCATTTCAAGTGAGAGAAAAGTGTAAGATTTCACTTAAAGGAGAGTATTTACAGGCTGGGGTTGTGGCTCAGTGGTAGTGTGCTTGCCTAGCACATGTGAGGCACTGGGTTCAATCCTCAGCGCCACATATACTTTACATATTTAACAAAATTACATGCAAGATAACTGGAATTGGCTATGTAAAAGGAAAGATGCCTGGTAGTAAAAGGAAGATGCCTTCCATGTAATAGTAAGATAATGTGAATTATTTCAAAAAAAGAGAAAACAATTTAAGTAGCAATGACTGCCAGTCACAGTATCTCTATGAGTGGTATGTTCTCATTTTTGCAAAAAATAATTAAAAGCTGAAATATTATTCCTGAAATTACAGGATACCTTCTCTATGCCTATATTGATGATATACCCTGTGGTTATATTACCTTTGTTCTTGAAGAATAAATGACGTAATCTGTGAAATAATTTGACACATAAATGGGTCAACTCAAATTGGTGAGAAAGGTACGATGTTAGAGATTTTAGAGATAGAATTAACAGTTCAGGTAGAAAGATCTATCAATATCTCAGAGATACTTTTGGATGCCTGGTATGTGACTTTTGGCCAAGATAAGGGCATTGAAATTTATGATTTATGGAGACATTCTCCTAGTAACCCCTGAAGTCATTTTCTGCACTTATTTTTTGTACCTGTCCTAAACAATGTTTAAAACCTAATTTGATTACCTTAGGGACCCCACTGTGAGGTTCACTGAGATGCCTCAGTCACCCACACCTTTGTGGCGATAGTTGAAGATACATCACCATGGTATGTATGTGCAAATTGGGCCCTTCGGAATCTTGCTTTTAAGATTATCTCTGGAGTGCCCAAAGCTGGCCTACCTTGTTCTCTATACCACATTCTTTCCTTCAAAATGAAACCTCTGTGGAACCTGGCAAGTCTTCGGAAATACCTGAACTACTTTATATATA
>NW_025999968.1:42890226-43031024 GCF_001458135.2 Marmota marmota marmota | reverse complement strand
TCTATATATATATATATATATATGCAGACATTGTACTACAAGATATCACAAGGGGAAATTTTGAAATAAGGCAAGAAAAATTAATAATTGCTTGCTAAAACTGATGCTTGGACTAAGTCCTATAGAGCAATTAGACTGGTCAAAAAGAAAAAGGAAAAAAGAAAAGAGAGGAAGAGAGAGATATTTAGTAAAAGAGAGAGAGGCAGAGATGAGGCAGAGAAAGAGATATATAGAGAGACTGTGTCTGCACGAAGGATAAGAATGTTTAAAAGACCATCCAGTAACAGGAACAAGTATTATGCACAATTCGATGGTTATAAATATTTTTTCTGATTTCAATTAAATATTCTCTGATTCTTAAATATCTTCACTCTTCTTAGCATTCATATTGTTATAATTTGGAAATGAGATACAGGAGCTTTGAGAGGTCAAAGCTCCTGTATTAATACAGAAATGTTCAGAGCTAACATTATTAGATTGTGAGAGCTGCAACCTAACCACTTCATCCTCCTTTTAATGGACTGACTCAGTGGTAACCATAGGTAAGTGAAGTGTAGCTGGAGGAGGTGAGTCACTAGGGGTGTGCCCTAGAAGAGGACATATTTGCTATGTTCCCAGTCACTCGCCAAACTCCTTCCAGCTTCCTGACCCCACCATGAACTGAGCAGCTTTTATCCACTGGATCCTTGCCCCATGATGTGCCATCTCATGTCACGCTCAGAGCTATGAAACTGGCTGTCTATATACTGAGACCTCTAAAATAATGAACCCTAAATAAACTTACCCTCCTCTAAATTGTTCTTGATGGGTATTTCGGTCCTGGTGATGCAAAAGCTGACTAGAACACATACTATGGGTACTTACATTGTTACTGAAAGCTATAAAATGTGACAAAACAAAAAACTAAAGGGAACAGATACTCATCATAACAACTTTGAATGTGAATATTATTGATGCTGCTTCCCAAGCTGTCCTTTACTGCAGCACACTTTCAGGATTAGGACTCATGAATGTCTCTCCAAAGTAATGTAGACATTGATTGTTCCAAATGTCATTCATCTCCACAATGTCAGATCCTATCTTAATGGTCCCTTTACTTTAGTGATTGATTCTACAAAATGATAAAAATTTGCTTTATTGAAGTATCTTGTGGTCTCTCTGGATTTTCTTGAAGCTTCTGTTGTTGTTATCATTGTTGTTTTTCCCGTAGATGACAGGGTTCAATTTTGTAATTATCAGCCAAATATTTGATAAGAAAACAACAAACACTAATCCCTATAGGACCAGCAGAAGAATGCCGTCTGGAAGACAGCTGAATTTAGAGAGGGAATCTGATTCAAATGTGAGACAATGCTACCTCCTCTTTTCATTAGTGAATAAAACATTATGTTGAAAATGGATACATGCATTTCTATAGCCATTCTAATACATTAGGCCTCTTTAAAATGTATTAAAAACCTGAATAAAAGGAGACATGGAGAAAAGATTAAGGACTATATGTTATCTCCTCAGATCAATCATTAATGTGGAGGAGAAAATCCACAAAAGTTGACTTAGATAGAGGATCTCTCCCCCCTGCCCCTCTGTCTCCTCATCTAATGTATATAAAATGACAGTTGCTAAAATGAGGATTAAATAAGAGTTAAGGTGAATATATATTTTTATATCTTTAAATTCCCAGACTAATACATCAAATTTAATGGAATCACTTTCAACATTAGTGGCATTACAGCAGAAATATATTTGATAAAATATATAAAGTGTGGTTTTCACAAATGCTCACTTATTTATCTTTTTGTAAATTATATTTTGTATTTTACATGTTATTATATGGATTACCCTCATAAGTTACAGTCATTAAAATTATTCAAAATCACTAGTTGTCTGCATGTTGGAATCAATTATATTATTAATATGCACAGGGTGAGCTGTCTTTTATGCTCACTATTCTTTATGTTATTCCACATTGTGCACAACTTAAAAGGAATTACAAACTAACTTTTCATTTATTATAAAAAGAAAAATACTTTTCTTCATTACATTGACATTGAAATGATTAAAAATGGGTAGGAATATAAAAATCACTTCCAGAGATCATTGAAATATCAAAATGCAGTACACAGTCAAACACACACTTGCACAAATATCTCTGCCCATTATCATCCACTATTGATTTTCATGTTCAAGGGAAGGCCAAAGACACAATTGCTTTAAAATTATACAAGTAGGAGTTTTTCATTCAACCTCAAATTTCCTGCCTACATGACCCCAAACTTGAACTAGAGGTTATTAGAGCATTCTTTAGAAATTTACAAAAGATTTAGAAAATAATTAATCATTATGCCTGAGAAGAACATTTTATAAAAATAACCCTCTATTGACTTTATTTGAAATTTAAATTATTTCCAGTTCTTTCATGTGTATGAACCTTTAATGAGTCACTATGGAGTCTAGAAATCAGATGATGGGTGATGTACCTGATAAAAGCTAGAGAGATGATATTGACCTCTTTTAAAATAGTATATCCATGATTTGTGCATAAGTGGGCATGTTTGTGTCTATATAATTTACCTAATATACTTAAAAGAGTTCATGAATTCATACTAAATTTGGCCAGACAATTCAACAAATCTCTCTGTTAATCTGCTTTTGAAAGATTTCAAATAGTGGCTCAAGAGTCAAACCTTACATGATAGTAAAATGAAGTCACTCACTGATAGGCTAGAGAAAAAGTTTTAGGCAGGGTATAAAGTTAAAATTTTAATTGGTGATACCATAAAAACTGATATAATCACATAAAAACATAGGAAATACTTGGGAAATATCATTGGAAAATTAATATTTGCCAGATGAGAGAATCCAGCTGATTATAAATAGAGTGATAAAGTCATGTAACAAGATTTCTCTAAATTATTGACCAAAGCCAACTGTGAATCTATCTACAGCCTCACCCATTTTCTGCTCATTTCTTCCAGACTCAAAATAAAAGGTATCTTACTTCTATATTTTCATTTTTCATTATATGTTAGTGTATATTTATACTTCAAGTCATTATAATCTGAATTTTACACAGGTTACTTAAGTGATACAGTTCAACCTTAATGTCTCTTGTAAGCTCATAATTATCCAATTCAGAATATAGCAAGGTTCATACCATATCAAATTTCTGCTAGTATTTGCTACTCTGGAAGCTCAAATTCACATTACAAATCCTGAAATTATCTGTAATTCCTTTTACCTGTGTGTACCGGTATGCCATGATGATTTTGCTTCAAACATGACCTAACTATATAGCTGTCCTTTCATTTCCTTGTTCTTTCTACCTGTCTCCATCCTTCTGTCAACTTTCTTACTCTCTTGCCAGCCTGCTTACTTCTCAATGTCAGCTCAAATTTGTTTTACAGACCAGGCTTTTAATGACACATCCATAGTTCTCCATGCTCTGTCTCCACCTGCTTTAGTATATGGTCCACTAAAACTACACATATTATACTCACATATATCCATCTTTCCCATAAATAATAAGGGGCTTCAGTGAAGGTGATTATTTTAAGTTGTTGAGATCAGTTCTAAACAACCTGATGAAACTGATGCTATGGTAGGTCTGTTAGTATTACAAGTATAACATAGTGTGAAATATAGCCAAAATTCTGTATGTACCTATTGAATAAATTTATGAAAGCAATATAAAACAATTTTGAAATGTCAGTAAACAATATTAAGTTAAATTTCTAAAGTTTTAATAAGTTGGTACAAAAGACATGATAAAGGGTCAACATCAGGGGAAAGTGAGAGTATAACTGTCTAGGAAAACTTACTGAAGTAATTTTAGGTGAGACAATGTTTAAGTTAATTGTATAAGGAAGAAACAATCCACTGGCATTACATGTGTATAACTTCATAAAATTACAAACAATGTTAAGATAACAGTATTTATAAATATGATTTATTTGATACTCAGGTCTGCAACTGCAGGTCAGCTGTGACTCTGTTTCTTATGTTTACAATCTGGTGTCCAGGATAAAATGTCCCTATTTAAGTCATGTAGTTTCATGGCAGAAGAGAAGAGCAAGAGAGTCTGAAGAAAACATGAAGTGTCATGAAATCTGAGTTAAGCCACTCTTCATGTTATACTTGCTTAACTGCCATTGGTCAGACCAAGCCACACAATCAGTTAGGAGGGAACGCATGGAACTCCCATTAGAAGATATTCAATCTTCTTCAAGGGACATGGAGAATTTTTGTGAAAAATTTTACATAGGAACTGAGGAATACAGTAAGAAAATCATAGAGTCAAGACAAAAATAGGATCTACAACATTTAGTAATGTTAGTACTGCAGATGCTATGTAATATCTGTTAGATCTAGCAAGGATATCATTTAGCTAACTGCATTTTACAAAAGATTCTGAATTGAAAGGATGGAACATGAGAGGAAAATGTGAAAAGGTCAGACAAAGAAATTAAGAACAGATCTTGCAGAGTCAAGATTTGTCAAGGAAGCAGAGTATATAGTCACAGTTGTTTTGAGCATTTGGTCAAGAGGTCAATACACTTGAGGGGGAAGGAGAGTATTGGAAGAGTACCAGGATAATGCCAAATATGTAAAGATAAAATTAGTATCAATTTAGTGAGAAAGCTTGGAATATGAATTGAGGGGAAAGTCACAGAACAAGAGTCAAATTTTATAGTTGAAGAAAGATAAACTAACACCAAAAAAGTAGTACATTTTACTTATTTATATATTTTGTATTTCAAACTTTACACTGAAAAATCCTCAAGAGGTTTCATGAAAGAAAAATAAGGAAAAACTTTCTGAGTACCCCAATATTTAAAAGGAGTCACTAAGCAGGACAGGAGTCCCTTAGACTGGAACACAATAATTTTCCTGTGGAATCAAGAGGAAATGAGAGAGAAAAGCAGAGTTGTCTTACTGGCATTCATTAATGTGCCTTTGACAGTGTTCCAATGCATCATCCAGGGGGCATCAGCTAATGGTGAATTTTTTTTCTAATGGTAAATTTTGTGAAAACTATTGTTTTTAAGAAAAGAGTTATAAGGATGCTATTGTGTAATAGTTTTTGTCCAAGAGAAAATGTAACTAATTGGCAATGTTTCAGCAAAGAAGGTTAGATTAGAATCTGTGGTTGATTCTGTTAAAATCAGATGAAGAACTGCATTTGGAGGATCAGATGGACAGATAAAAAAATCACATTATCAATATGACTTTTTCAAGTGGCACAAGAAAAGGCATTCCAGCATTTATCTTATAGATTCTAAAGTGTATATATATATATATATATATATATATATATATATATATATATATATAGAATTAAATAGTCCAGTTTGAACACAGAACCATGGTGGACTAGAAGATTCAAACATGTGTTATTCAGATACACACTGGTACCCAGATACTCATTCCATGAAAATGAATAAAATCACAAGCATACAAACACTCACAGATTAAAGTAGGAAAACAGGTGAGAACACACAATAAATGTATTAAAGTTTTCTAGAAATCATAATATATGAAAGAATAATAAGGAATTAGTGTACTATGCCTGCCACATGACATTTCTTTCTAAATATCATACTCAAATTAATGTTTCAGTAGAAAATCTACATATAAACAGTTACAAATACATGTGTGTATGTAATCACAAATCACAATCATGTTATGGTAAATACTTACGACATATTACTTCTTATGAACTTAGCATATTTAAAAAAAACTTCACATATATTAATTTATATTATAATCTTCAAGCTGACAGGAGAATATTGAGTACAAAGACTTGCCCATCATGAAATACTCTTACATAACTTTCCTTTTAGGAACCAAAGTATACTGCATAGTTGAATGGATAAGCTAAACAGCTACTATATGTTACCTTTTCTTATTATATATAATAAATATAATAGGAAATGTATATAGAAAATATATAGAGAAAAAAATACAGATACAGACAGATGCATTCATTTTAAAACTTATCCTCTGTACACTGAAAACCTCCTCCTGCACCTTAAGTAAATTCTCCACTGACTATGTCAACCTTAGTATTACTGGGCTCTGCATTCCTAAAAAGGCCTCAGAAAAGCTAGATCTTCTCTAAATCTTGGTTTCATATGGCTAAAGTATAGGTTGTTCATGACAGAATATTTAAAGAAGGGGTCAACCACATAAGATTTTCTATACCTCAAAGTCATTTTGATTTTGTCTAAAAGGTATTACGAAGCACTGAAAAATTACTATGATTGAAAGGAATAAAGTGAGAGAAGAATGCTCAAAGGAGAAGATAACTTCCTGATTTTATAAACTAGCTATTAATGTCCATTAATATTGAAAAGTAACCTTATGAATTCAATTAAAGTCAAATAAGCTAATATCAACAATAAGTAATTCATCTAACCGCAAAGTAAAATCTGATACTTTGCTTCATTTGACAAAATTTTTTGAAAAACTACAAACATTGACAAAAGACAATTAAAGACTCTGAAAAGTTATGTCAGGGTGAGAGCATTAATAACTCAGAGACACTGTTCTTAATACTTTTATATAACAGATGTTACCAGAGAGGTGGGGGGATTTCTTCTTGACATGGAAGATATTTACTAAGGGACAAGGTGAGTTTTGAGTTTAATAAGTGTATTGTTAAAATGAACAACAGAATATGTACAAATTATTTACTGCTTACCATTAACAATAACGATGATATCACGGAAGTCAATTTCTCCCCTGGCTTCCACTCTTCCTTCACATCTATATATACCTTCATCACTTTTATTGATGTTGAGAATCTGCAGATTATTGTTAGCTAACATGGCAAAACGACCTGGAGAGTAAGCAAAGGGGAGGAAATGACATCAGTAATTGAAGGCTGAGTCCAGTATGCTCAAAATTGCTAAGAGTTAAAATATGGCACTTGTCTGACACTATCAAACTTTTCATCAACAAACAAATTCAAATTTGAAAGTAAAATGTAATTTCATAACTTCAATTTTTCCACTCTACACTGACATGTTATACCTTTTTTTTTTCCTGAAATACATTCAAGACTTCATATCCACATAAAATGGTTAGGTTATTATTTTCTCGTTGGTGCTTTGAATGCAGAAATGACATAAAAAAAGAAAAATGCAAGGAGATTAGATATTGTAGCCTTGAAAACTTTTGACTGCAAATATGTAGCAACTTGTGTATAGAAAATGGAGGAAATTTTATTGAACATCCTTTCTCAACAATAATTAAATTAATAATTCTACATATCCTGAGGAGGCAGCTAAGTGATATAATAATGTTCAAATCACATAAAGTATATAAAAAATACTTGTAACATAAATTTATTTAAGTTTTTTTTAGGGAAACACAAGGTAATCTTCTTTAGGAATTAATAGATTTGCTTTTAATATTTTTTAAGATTCTATTTTATGTGTGTACACATGAATATATGCAAAAATAATCTGACATACAGCATGCATTAACTGATAGCTTAGAATAACATTTTATAGCAATCTGAGATGCCAAACAGCATCTCTGCTTGACATTATTTTCTAAGTCTAGTCTCATTTATAATGATCACAATTTTGTTGCAGTGCTAAAACCTATTCCCTTCTTATCTTGTAAAGAATTATCTTACATCTAGTCATTTTAAAACACGTTGTACAGGAAATATCATAAATTTTAATTAATGCATCCATATTTATTGTTAAACTTCTTTTTTGGCCTTGGATATAGTATATATAGTATTAAAGATACATTGGTTACTGAGATTCAGTCTTTTATCTACTTTGAATATTTTGACCAAGTAGAATTGCCATTATTTTAGGGTACCAGTACCTAGGATGTTTACAGTCTGGAGATTGCTTTTGTAATGCTGTTCAATTTTACTGCTTTTCCTCTATCTGCTGGTATGATAGAGATTGATATGTTATGATATGATAGGGACATCTCAAAACCCATTTGTGAAAAAGGTAGAGAGCTTCATCACCTGGATTGCTTACTAGATTCACTTTGTAGAATCTTGCTGCTACTCCTGCTGCCAACTGGACATGCTGTGAGTAAGAAATAGTCTGCTATGGTAATAGGCCATTCAGATTTTGGGTTTAGTTTGCCAGAGCAATTCCTTGGTAAGATGGGAGAAAGTTTAAGCTGGGAATCACAGAGGGATTCATCAGGCAATAGACAGCCTTAAAGCAGGCAGAAAAGTGGTTAACTCTCTGATAGGGAGTGGAACTCTGTAGATTCAGAGGCTGCCACAGAATGAAAATACCGATTACAAAGCCCAGACACATGACTTTCATCCCAGGATTTAAAAGCTTTTCCCTAATGTCTATGTCTTCTTTTGGTTGACTCTAAGAAGAGAGATAAAAATGTTTATGTAAACCTTTCCCTAAAAAATAAATCACAGACTTGAACTTTTGCCACCAAAGGAAAGACTGGGAAGTAAGAAAGGTAATCTGTTAGAAGTTTCAAAGTTTAACACATAAGAAGTTCTGGAGTAACTCAGAATTCATAAAATTTATGAAATTTCAAAAACAATTATTTTTTTTTATCAAATTTTGTGGTTGGAAGTTAGAAAAATATATTTTAATAATGTTCAGAATTAGGAAGGATGTTCTTGATCATACATAGATCATTGCAATATTATATTTTAACTTGCTAAAATATGTTCCTCTTTTACCTCTATACTCTCTAGTTATTATGTGTTATTTGAATTAAGAAAAAAGAGTAAGGGTGAGTATTATTTTAATAAGGAAGGCAGTGTTTATATAAAAAAGAATTAGAATCACATAATACTCATATTTAATGGCAAACGTGTTTCTTCTAATTGGAAAATTTTAGTCCCAAATGGCCTTTTTAATCCATTACTTTTACTAACTCTAAAAACTTTAGGAAAACAATAATTACCTGGTAAAGCTAAACACTATTATACATGCTTATGTCTACAAATTTTTTTTCAACACTGAAAAAAGTTATGTGAAGATTGTGTCAAATTCCAAATATATTTTCAAAGCCTCATGATGGTTCTTGGTAAACTAGAGAAGCAATTCATTACCCTTATGTGTTTCCAGAAAATATCTAAAGAAAGCAATGCTTCAGTCACCCCCCTAACTATAGGTTTTAGAAATATTCACTATTACCAATTATGTTTTTATCAGTTACATAGAAACTCAATTTTAATTATCAATGTGAGAAAGATAAATTGAATAAGAAAATACCCAACAAATTTTCTGCTTTATACTTCTTTAAACAAGTTATTTCTAAAGCCTTTCTTTCTTACTAAATCTTATTCTATGCCTACTCAATGGTTTGTCTCATCTATCCTTATGACCAATCATCATATATATTTTGATGACTTACAGATTTTCTTCAGATTAAAATGTTTCTGTCTTCCATAACTATCTTTTTTTTGGGCGGAGGGGGGCGGGGGGAGGGATTGTTCATGAAATTAAGCCCAGGGGTGATTAGCAAACTGAGCCACATCCCCAACCCTTCTTATCTTTTATTTTGAGAAAGGGTCTCACTAAACTGCATAGGGCCTTTCTAAGCTGCTGAAGCTGACCTCAAACTTGTGATCCTCCTGTCTCAGCCTCCCCAGCTGCTAGGATTACAGGCCTTTACAAACTCTATCCATCCAGATGTACTACTCAGAATGGTTATAAGTACAACAATCAGCATATCTGACATTTAGCTTAGCATCTGTGCCTGCTTTTCTATGTCTTCACATGTCTTTACAATTCTTTATAGGAAACTAGTTGCTCAAGATAAATTCCATAAGTTATAGAACACTTTGTTCAAGGAAAATTCCAAGTTACCCTTGACATATCCTTAACTCTGCATAATCAAAAATACTCTATATCCTATTATTTATGTCTTTAGTCCAAAATCTTGCTTTCCCTTGGCAATTATTTCATTTAATTCTGAGCTGATCTCAGGGCCTGGAATTTTTTCCTTGAATCCCATCCAACTGAAACACTAATATCCTTTTCAAATACACATTAGATCATGTCATTGCCTTCATTAAAACACTTCAGTTATTTCCCCTTTGAATAAATTCCAAACTCCTTAGCAGTGATGTCAAAACCATATTGACCAGACTTGGCATTCCTCTCTACCTTTTTTCTTATTAGTCCTTGATTAACAAATACTTGTTAGAGTCTGTAAACAAGTCAGGATGGCGCCTGGCATTTTGCCAGAGAAATGTTAAGGTCTGTAAACAAGTCTGGATGGCGCCTGGCATTTTGCCAGAGGGAGTGGTTAAGTAATGCCAGAGAGCCATTAAGTGTGGAGATTCCTTATTGTTTGACTGATGTATCTAGTTTATGTTAATTAGATAAGCTGTGTGGAATGTATATATACCGCTCCTGTCCTACAATAAACGGCTCCCACTCCTGCTGTATCAATGTACACAAGTTGCTCGTCACCCCCCGGTTATTTTGCTGCAGCCAGACTGAGGCAAATACTGGTTTTAATTATCTACTTGTGCAAATATTCAACTTGTACTTTTTCAAAAGTTCTAGTTATAATAAACTATACCAGTGTCTGAAGTATGTCATCCATGTTGTTTTCACCTCTGGGCTATTGCACATGGTGTTCTCTGTTTATTAAATTCTCATCACCTAAGTGCTATTTATATTTAAAGGTAAATATTTTTCTCCTTGCAAACATCTTTGACACCTTTCTTTTCCCTAACTCTTTCAGTGTTCTTTTTTTTTCTCTGTTACCACTTTCCTTCCCAAAAACACAATATACTATTTTTCACTGATTTATCTATTTACCCCTTTGAAGACTATTAGTATTTGAAGGGAGTGAACTTTTTTTATCTTGTTTACTATGAATCAATGCATCTAGAACTCAAGCAGGAATACACAGGGTAATCCATAACTGTTAAATGAATCTTTTATACCAGAAGTAGATTAATATTTTAATGAAGAATATGAGTCTATTAATTATTTGTGATACAGAAAGAATACTTTAACCAAAGACTTTTCAAAGTTTATAAGATCATTTTCACACTGGCCTGTGTTCAATGAGCATATGTATCTCTCTCCTTCTGGGTGACAATAAAAGTCAGGTTATTCAACTTTTATAACAAAATGTCACTCTTTGTTCTTACATGCTTTTCTTATTTAGCATATATATCTCCCTTCAATGAGTAACATGGACAAACTCCATTCAAATTATTCTTCAAAAGTCCTGATTCGGATTATCTACCACATAGCTACTATAAAAGCATAAGGGATAAATTGAACATTTCCAAACCATGTACTGTCTGATCTCCTACATATAAACTTTACTATCTATCACATTAAAGATATGGAAAGGGAAGTATTTAAAAAAATACTCAATTTTTTTTAAATCTAGACAAATTATGTTCAGTGTTATAAACCTAATCATATCCCAGTAGCTATAAAATGAAAGGGACTAAATAAGGTAATTTTAGTCACTTTTTTGCTACTGTGACCAATGATTTGACAAGAACAATTTTAGTGGAGGAAACATTTATTTGGGGGCTCATGGTTTCAGAGGTCTTAGTCCACAGATGTCCAGCTCCATTGCCTTGGGTCCAAAGTATGACAGAGCCCATGGTAGAAGACAGTAGAGGGGGAAAGATGCTTAGAAAATGGCACCAGGAAGCAAAGAGAGATTCCCCTCACCATGGACAGAATACATAACCCAAAGAACACACCCCACCTGCCTACAGTTACCAATTAGTTAATCCCTATCAGTGGATTAATTAAGCCATTGGTTAAGGCTCTTCTAACCCAATCATTTCTCCTCTGAACCTTCTTGTATATTCACACACGTGATCTTTTGGGGGACACCTTACATCCAAACCATCACGGACTCTCATAACTCAATCATTCCACTTCTAAATCTTCTTGAATTGTCTCACACATGAGCTTCTGTGGGATACCTCATAGGTAAACCATAACAGATACCTCTTGTGAAACCGTGATAAATGTACAAATTGTTCAGCAATGAAGTATATGTCAAGATCTTTCATTGTAACAAGGTTAGAAAAGTTTGGCCTTCCTCATACGTTTACTTTCTTTCGTTGCCTGCTATGCACCTTAGCTCATTCATATTTAACTTTAGTCACTCCCCTAAATTGAACTTTCTATTTCAAGTTATAGTCTAATGGCATATAATTTGGGTAAAATTGATTCTAAAAATTTAAAATCTCATTAAGAAGGAATAAGAAAGATAAATATATAAATTTCATCTATTGAGAGACTGACATCTACCTCAATAGTTTATTCATTTCAATATGACTAATATGTTATTTATAAATTACAACGATTGTTTGAAACAGATATAATACTCCATTTTTGAAAGATTAAGAATGTGATTTCAGAGCACAACAGCTAGAAAAACTTTTCATTATTTCAGGGCCAAGAAAAAGAGTAGAACCAAAATGAACTTCCAAGTTTACATCATTCAATTTTGGATTACTGGGAAACATTATCTGTTAAATCATAGAAATATTACTCCTCCATCACCACTACACTTTGTTATTAATCTTTGTTTTGATGTATTGTTTCAAGTGTCTTCTTTAAAAATATAATTTTAAAAAAAACCTTCTTGTAATTAAAATGTGTAATAAACCAGATGTATATGTGAGCAATATTAGATAATGTGAAAATATTTAGATATTATCATTTAGCTGTAATAAAATTACTTCCTTTTCTGTATGATTGAGAGGCAGAAAAAAAAACAAAAATATATCACACACAAGTACTCATATAATTTGTTAATAAAATCTAAAGCAGTTATTCAAATAAAATATGAGATAATTAAGTAGTATTCCTCATTAGCTTTTAGAAACAATGAGTTTTCATTAATAACTGACTAGTGTTGACCATATTAAGGTCTGAAAAATTAAATTTAAAAAAATGACTATTGTATATGATTATGATATGTTCTATTTACATATTCAAAAATAGAAATTGTCTACCTTCTGTCTTTTATGCTATAGAAATTTCATCTCTTAGAAACACAAAACAGAATCATGCAAGATGAAAAATACTTAAAAAGATTCAATTATTTTGTTCCTCTCTGCAATGCAGGTGCATTGAAAAATATTCTAAATTGAAAATGCTCCCTATGCACAATGATAAAGGAGCATAATGTAAGCAAATTATGCTTTCAATTACAGATGTCATATCATTCTGGAATTTTAGCTCAATCTGAATCAAAATCATGAAGACAATTTGAGTGAATTTACACTTCTTTCAATTATTCTATATGTCTTATCATAGTATTTAGAACTTTTATGTGTCTTTTAAAGAACAGCTTCAGAATAATAAACAGAATTCACATATAAATTATTATCAGTTTTCTTTGTTTGTTACCAGGGATTGAATTCAGGGGTGCTTATCAACCAAGCCACATCCTGAGCTCTTTTTATCTTTTATTTAGACAAAGTCTCAATGGGCTGCTTAGGATCTCACTGCTGATGCTGGCTTTGAACTTGTGACCCTCTTGTCTCAGCCTCCATATATAAATTATTTTAATTTATTCTGAATTATAAAAAGTTGAATTTATGAATCTGTAGCTGTTCTTCATTCATTTCTTAAAAATACATTAAATTTTCCCTAAAAGTAGAAAAAGTGTAAACAAACTTTTTGTTTCATATAGTAAACTGCAGAAAGCTTCCTAAGATAAACCAGTTGCCAAACATATTCAACTCTAGGATCAAAGCATCCATAGCAATATGTAATTGTTGGTCATGACTATGTTCTTATAACATGTTATAGAAACAAAAGAGGTGTCAAATTTGACCTAAAGTTCATAGTGCCCCAAATTACAGTGTTAATTTTAAGGTTCTAAAAGGAGTTGTTTGACATTTGGGGTCAAAAATTACATTTTTTAATCAGCCACATATATTCAGTAATTTAAAAAACTTGCAATGGTTTTAGAACGTATAACTTAGGGAGTTACCAAAATACTAACTGTCGGAAATTGCAGTGACTTCCTCATTATGATACAACCAGGTGACGGCAGGTGCAGGTGAACTGCTAACACGGCAAATGACCTCTGCATCTTCCCCTTGTTTGAATTCTTGAGGAGAAACCACTTCTCTGAAAGTGAGTTTTTCTGAATCAAGAAAATAACACAGATCATAACAGAATGATCACTTATTTATCCTAAAAAAAACATATATTCTAAAATAGATGTTAATTGATGTTATGTTGTATGATCCCTAGGTAAGCCTAGGTCTTTTTAAAACATCAAGCCAAATTAACAGATTCCTTTCCTAGTAACTTTCCATCTCACTGAGAATTGCAAAGTCCTCCCAGTGCCATAGAAGGTCCTATGTGATCTGGAGTCCAATCTACAACTCTGATCCTAATTTCTCCTCTTTCCAGTATTGTGCTCCAGTCACAGTGTCTTCCTTTAACATTCCAGATTCGCTTTTGAACAGGGCATTTGCCCTCCCCCAATTCATGAAGAGTTCTGACCAAACTCTTTAGTAAAAACAATAGACCTTTCCACATAAACATTTGCCATCTCTGCCTAATTTATTTTCTATAAAATCGTATAGCAGGCAAATACACCACCTGTAATTTTTAGATGATTTATTATGTAAATAATAGAACTGACTTAGAACAGTACTGGGTAGACTTCAATAAATATGTTTAATGAAAGAATTGAGAAGAATATTTGTGCTTATATAAGATGTTTTCTACAAAAGCAATGTTTGTTTTTTTTTTTTTAAACACCACAATTGAGTTTTTTACATTCACAATAAAACACTAGGGATCTTCTAGTGTATCATTTAAAATAGTAAAATGATCACTCAATTTCATTGTTTGCTGTGTATTAAATAGTTACCAATAGTGAATCACATAAATAAGGAAGATAACTTTTCTGGAAATGCATAATGCAAAAGGGGGGCAGGGAGCTAAATCAGGATAAATGAAACCAATAATGTATTAACAAATTTCCCTGGTTACCAAAGCAAAAGTCTTACTATGGGAATGATCTGATATTCTTTTACATTTCCTATTTCTAGAATAACAATAACTTAAGATGGTATAAAGAAGTGAGAGCTTGTACAAATTTTTACTCAAAATATTTATATAAGTTTTCACTGGTAAAAAATTAACTGCCCCACATTAATGGTGAAATTGTTCTAAATATTTCATGCAATATCAGTTAATGTTGTCCTCAGAACAACTCTGTGTATGATGTAGGTCCTATTACACGTATTTATAGTAGAGGACACTGAAGGCAGAGAGGTTAGGCAATCTGTTCAAGGTCATAAAAGTACTTGATAGGGCTGGTTTCAAATTTAGGGAGTTAACAGGCTTCACAGTGAACCTTAACAGTTTAATGATTTCTAAATATATACAAGAAAAAGGGACAGGACACAATCCATCTTAAGTGTAAAATGAAGTGTAAATACGGAAAATCCTGTTAATGAAAACATCTATTATTCATGAGTCCTGACAACATATGATTTTCTTCTAGTTGAGTTGTTAGCTCTGTCTCTGTCTACTTCTGTTCATTGACTGTCATCCCAGTTCTCACTCTAGAATGGTCAGTGCTATAACTTTCTGCAATATACTTGGTTCTAATTGTGACCTTTATTTTAAACTGAAAATGTACAACAAACATATTTCATAACACCAACTAACCACTGTATTTTATTTACCCAATTATTTTCTAGTGTACTGAGATTGTTGAAGCACATTTTAAAATATGATTTAACTAAGATAATTGGCTCCATTTATGTTTATAACTACCTATGATCCATTATCAATTCTAAGATGCACTAAAGTAAAACACAAATAAGCTGATGTCTACATAGGTTGTAAAACATTGCACAGTATATAGGTTGTTCGTGAGTGTTAGTTTGAATTACTAACATTTTATTTTGCTTGAATTCTTTATAAGTCTTCTATCAACTGAAACTTACAAATACATGACTTACGGTAAATTTCCAAAACTACCGTAGCTTCCTGTGTCTGTCCTTTGGCATCTGCTGCTTGACAGCGATATATCCCTGCATCTTCTATGTTAGCGTTGTAGATGGTTAATCTTGACCTAACGCCTTCTTTCTGTACCACTACCCTCTGGGTTGAAATTATCTTCTCTCCTTGAGGGTTATACCAATCTATACTCTCAGGTTCACCAATTGCTGCAAAAAGCCAAGGAAAAGAAGCATTTGGAAATATGTTTTAAATGTTTGTTTTGGCAGTGGCATTTACTATTCTGCATCAGTTATAACAATTTAGAAAAATGTAAATAGAAAACTGGAAATCTAAGTATTGTACAAAATTGAAAGTAAACACAAATGTTAACACACATGTTCGTTTTTGTTTCTTCAAATTAAAGACTAAATCCTGTTCCAGTAAGCAAAATCTAAAAGTTATGTAGGAAATTTACTATGTAGTACTGAAGCAAGGAGAGTTGAAATTTTACATTAATGATCTGTGGATTATCACTGCACTTAAATACGAAAATTTTATAAGCAAGACATAAACTCCATGTGATAGATAATATTTGATCAGAAATATGAATACTAATAAGATCTTCACATGCTTGACTCTTTTTGCTTAGGGACAGGGATAGCACTATTTTTCCTGATAAAGCACAAATTAGGAAAATGTAAGTAATTTACAAAACAAATTTTTACCATTGACAATTCTTAATTTGAATAAATTTCTCAAGTTGTTAAACTCATACAGATAAGGCAAATAAACACTTTAAAAATGAAGCCCTTATATCTTTCCCCAACTGATATGAGTAGTTTTATCATTTTAATCTGAAATTATTAACTATTAAATTATGATAATTAGAATGTATTGAAGTGATACTTATCCTGCTAGGCAATTACAACCAAATCATTAGTGTGTAAATATTTATTTAAGTTTTCCAATTCAGAATCTAGGTTACTAACCACTTTTTAATATCTAGAAATACCTGCATTTTTTTTAGTCATCAAAAGGACGTATTTGACTCAATTACATAAGAAATAATTTGGGGAAGCAACATACTTTATTAACTCAAAAGCATTGGGAGAAAATGACTGTAGCTAACTAATATCTTCAGGACCTCTTCAAAAAAGAAAATTTTTCTTTTCTTTTTGTCCCTAAGAAATGATTTTTAAAAAATAGTATCTTTTTTTTTAAATTACAAACTAGATAGGATTTAGCAAAATTTTGAAAATTTAGGTAGAATTTCAAATGGATCATAGTTTTATTATCTTCATTTTTTATGAACGGAAATACAAAACCAAAATAGTTATAGAATAATGAATTTAGGGGTTAGTATTTCTTTTCATTCCTTCTTTCATAAAGAAGCTAAAAAAGTAGCCAGGTGCAGTGGTGCATGCCTGTAATCCAAGTGGTCTGGAGGCTGAGGCAGGAGGATCAGGAGTTCAAAGCCAGCCTCAGCAAAAATGAGGTTCAGTGAGATCCTGTCTCTAAATGAAATACAAAATAGGACTGGGGATGGGGCTCAGTGTTCAAGCGCCCCTGAATTCAATCCTTGGTACCTGCCCCCCCCAGAAAGAAGCTAAAAAGGATAATTAAAATGAGCAGCACTTTAATTTTAAACAATATACAACTTCATTTTTGTACTGTAAATTCAACATTAAACATGATCTGGTGAGAAATATTTTGAATACTTTCTTTCAAAATAATATGGTATAAAATCTCATTATCATGGGAAGTTTATTATGGATTTTCAGAGGGTAATCACAAATCTCTTACAAAATCTCTAATACATATTAATTTTGACCAAAATTTTCTATATTTATAAGAATGGCCTATTAGACAAACTATTAACAAATATAACAAAATGGTTTTGTAGTTTTGAACATGTAGTATACTATTAATTTGCTGTACATGACACATTCTATTTATATCACAGTATATGTCTACACCTTCTAGGTTAAATTTAAGATATAAATATTTTATTGGGTTTGAAACATTCATGTTTTTTAAGGTGCCTTGGAACTTTATTGGCATCTACATAGAAAAAAAATAAGTAAGTATTCTGGCATGCATCATTTTCCATATCACTTTTTGAGATTCTTATTTTATTACTAAAATTAATTTAAATAAAACCACTTCAATGATTATGGTACCACTCTTGGTAATATACCTTTATGTAAAAGAAAAAAAAAGATTCACTTAGTTTGGCTTCATAATAAGAAACTCAATACCACTGAGTAGTATTAATTAATATTTTAACTTAAAGTCATCATTTTATCTCATTTTATACATAGTCAATTATGTTACATGGTGATGACAGAATATAAAATAATAAAATTTTACTTTATTTTCATCATTCTTTTTTTTAACTATTGTATTATTCTGTCACTATATCATACAATTTAGTATGCATACATCTGTTTATAGCTATGTAGACAAAACAAAATGAGCTGTAGAAACAGGGACCTTATGTACACTTATGTCAAAGTTCTTTTGACACTATTTGCACTGGACAAATTATTGCCCTATTCTTTGATTTTTTTCATTAGTCAATAAACAAAATATGTATTAATAGACATTTCAATTTAGACACCTTGGCATGTAGATATATGAACATACATAGGTTCTATTAATTTTAGTAAGTCGTGGCAATTTATACACACCGGGTTTAGATATGCTTTATGAATGCTATTTTCATTATGTTTTTACTTTTCATAAATTTAATAATAATTTAAGCATGTCCACAGTTCTCAAGCTAACTTTTCAATGTTTTTTAAATCAAGAATACATACTGTAATCCTGTTGTGACTTGCTTTTGGAACAATCACAAACAGAAACAATTCTAAAACAGTCTTATAAGAGATTTTGACATTACATGAATAGTTAATACTTCATGCTTGTGTACATAAATATGAATATAATAAATCTAAATAGACAAGGAATGTGTGCTTTTGAGAGTTATATATTATGTTGAATTAGATTTTGATGTTCAAGTACTTAAATATCTTTTGAAAGAATTCTGAAATCTTCATGATTAAACTGAATGAGGCTTATATTATTTTCTATAGGCATTGTAATACATGATATAATCGTTTAATAGCTACAAAAATCTTTCAGAACTTTTCCTAATTAACTATTTGATATTGGAATAAATATTCACCCTTTAAAAGGTTATTTTTTTCTGAATCATATAATTTTCTTTAATGTGAAAGTATAATTCACCATGCTTTATCTGATTTATTTATTGCTTATTTACAAAAATGAATCAATTATATTTTTGTACAAATCCTTATATTTCTGTTTATACTACTTAAATTGAAAATTTATGGAAACATTTTATCTCATAAGTTTTTTTAAATGATCTAGTTTTAATGTCAAAATTAATAAGCTGAAAATAACAAATAAAATCATTATTTTTAATATTTTCAAAATGTGATTATTTTTATTTTTCCAATCATATAAACCCAATGATAAGGTGTCACTTTTGAGAATTAAGGTTTTCATATTTAAATTTGGCTAATAAATATATTTATACCAATAGTTAAAGCACAAAACATGTTATCTGAAATTATTTAAAGGAATACATACCTGTACATGTGAAGAATTTAGATTCGCCCACACTAAGCTCTACTTTGCTAAGTGAAATTGTCACTTGAAGAAGAGCTGAAAAACATATTTGAGTAACAATTAATAGTGGTTTTAAATATTAATTCTAACAAATGATGTGTAAACCGCAGGTCCAAAAATACTGATTATTTCCCTTAATTTTTTATTCCAGAAAATGGGAAATGAAAATTTTGGAAAATATAATCTAATGCCAGACTATATGTTATATTATTACGTATTTCATATCATAGCAAATGTAGTATTTATTCAACTTAACATATCAAAATTCTGTTAAATAAAGGACCTAATTCGTATCCATAAAGCTATTTGTCTTTGACAAACTAGCTATACATAACTAGAGTGCGTGATAACTAAAGAAAATTTTGCCCAATAATTAAACCTTTTTAGGAAAGAGCAAATCCTATATTGTTATTGCAATATTAACCAATATAAAAACTAACTACATTTTGACTATCTAGCAAAATATTTCCATGAGAAGAGGCATGCACAGGAAAGGAAGCACTGCACAAGAAAACATAGGTGAGCATCTGTATTCACAAGATAAATAGGAACTGAGATAAGAGGAATAAAACAGAGAGGATACTCAGAACATTAAATATAAAATAACTGGATATTCTAGAAATTTATAAAATAATCAAAATTTTGTTTTCATACAAAATGATAGATCTATTGCTGATGATATGACAGACAAGAAGTGTGTTCGCTCTCCAGACTCAGCCTCACCATCCCTTTTACTCAGAATGAGCTTTTAGTAATGCAATGGATGTGCAGAAAATAAATGGAGAAAAATATGAAGCTAGAGTACAATCCTATTTGGGAATTAGCAGATCCAATAACCAAAGACTTATTAAGCTCATCACAGAATGCAAAGATACAGAACCTGGGCTTGTCCAGTATAATGAGGTACTTCATAAAAGCAGATGATGAAGGGCTGTGATAAAATCTACACTCAATATTCAGAGAGAAGAGAACCAGTCACTCTGCTGACAAAGACAGCTGACAAGGAGGCTTGTCTCCATTGACCCGGGTAGGAAGAAGCCATCGCCTCTTAGATTAGTCACAATTCTGTCCTATCCTGGTTTAGGATTTAATTATAAACATATTCTCTAGAAAACCCCCACCAAAGAAACTAAACAAGAATGCAGTCTCTTGTGGGGCTCAAAGCAAAGTGGCAGACGTAAACATAAATCGATTTGAAGAAAACAGTATTTTCAGCCCAGATTGCCCAATAATTTTATAGACAAAGTTTTCTTTAATCTAAACTCACATTCTGATATGAAATGCAAATGATCAAAGAAGGCACTGTAAGCAAGACTACACTGAAACAATTAGTAGGTAAACAGACCCCTTGAAAATTTCAAAGGATATAAAACTTAGACAAGAAATGTAACATACTATGTTAAAAATGCTTAAGGAAATAAACACAGAATCAAAAACATATTAAATGCTAGAAGAAAGTACTTTGAATATTTTCATCATGAAGAAATGATGACTGAGGAGGAAAGTTAAATGTAATTTAAATATTACACAATGTATACATTTATGGAAATATCACATGGAACAACACAGATACATAAAATTTTGTTTTTACATATCAGTTAAAATAGATTTAATTTTAAAGAAAACCCAAGAAAAGTACAAAATACTTTTCAAGAAAGGCCTTGACTTGTATCTTGTTTTAGGTCTTTAAGATGTTTTCTAAAATAAAATAAAATGTTCCTTCATACACACCAACTTCTGTTGTTAAATTCCTTTTCCTTTTTCTAGAAACATTTCTGGGAAATTAAGGCTGGGGTGAATTGGCTTTCTCCTCCCCTCTGAATCTTGTTCATTTTTATTTATAATTTCATAATGCTCAGAGAAAGCTGGGTGCATCTTAGGGGCTCAACCATTGTTCAAGTAAATTCAGTATTTCAGAGAGAAATAGACCAAGAGAAGCCTACATCAGAGAGACTACAAAGGAAACTAGTAGAAACAAGGAAAAGGATGCCTATAAAGCCATTCACAATGCCCACTCCATTGAAAATTCATGAAACAATATTTTTCCTCAAAAATGTAGCTATTCTCTGATGCAGCTGGATTAAGTGGAATGGGCATCAACAGTAGCAAATGTCAGAAAACAAGAAACTAGACAATGTCTTCATGAGTAACTTCATCTTGAGGAGATGGGTAGAGTTATTTGGATCCACAATCTGGGCATTTGACAGGAATTTAATATATTGGAGAAGACTTGAGCAAGTCAATGGATAGAAGGGAAGGAAGGAAAGGAAGTCAGTGTTGAAAGGAAAGGGGAAATTATAATTCCGTGCCTCATTCTCTTTATTTTTTCTACTTATACTTTCTACTATAAACATCTTTTATAATGTGCCATCAACATTTTTATTTTTCAGTATTCATTTTTTTACTGAAATCTAATGCTGTACTCTCCAGCCCTCAGCTTTCAGTTGAATGTGTACTAATTCTATTCAATGTGAACACATTCTGCTTCATCCAAACTTTGGTCACTGCTCATTATTTCCTTTTTGGTCCACTGAATCAATTTCCAACTCTTGAAGATAGGAACTCTGTAAATATCACTTGTTTTTTATACTTTTCTTTTTTTTCCTTTAAAGAAATCTGTTCAATGAATTTAATTCAAAATATTTCATCAGTCACCATATTTTTCCTGACTTTTATCTAAATAACCTTTCTCTTTAAAAAAGTTTCCTGGCTGATACATGCTCATATTTCTTGTAACAAATACTCTTATTGAAAACCTTCAAAGTGGATTTATGTCATCCAATGAATCAATTATTATTCACATTTTAATTGATATAAACTTACCTTTTTCCAGTTTATTTCCAGTTACTTCTCTCCAATTTTTCTGTAGCTATAGATACTAAGATTGATTCTCACCCTCTCTCCACTGACTCACAGGTTCCTATCATTTTGCATTGGCTCAAATGGTTTTTCTTCCCTTTGTCTCCCTTTTTCACATGTCCACATGGTTAACTATCTCCTATCTTCAAAATAAAACTAAAACATCAATAACTTTTCAAAACAGCTCTGACAGACCCGTCAGTTGCATCAACAAATATCTTTGATCAGTAAGAATTTTTCCTAAACAAATGAGACATTATTGATAATTATATTCCCTTCTCTACTTTCTCTACCTCATTTAAATATAAATTATAGATACCAGGGCTCATCAATCACACTTTTGTTTCTCCTAAATGTAATACAGAGATAAGAGAATAATCGACAAATACATACTATTAGCTTACTATGTGATACGTTCACAACATTGTCAGTGACTTCAAGGCCTTTAGTTAATTTAAGGCTATTAGAAAATTTGATCAAATCTGCCAATTATTACTTAAGCAATTTCTATCTCTGACCTTTAGGGTAAATTTGATTGTCTATGGAAGATTTATAAAAAACGATAGAACTTGAAAGATGTAAGCACTTTAAACTCAAAGTTCTAGACAATTTTAATACTGATTTTCTGATGGGTGCAATAAATAACATACATTCATTGTAATAAAATGAAATTGAGCATGAAATTAATTAGATAATTTACACTACAATACTTGGATAATTTTTCACTCAGTACAAATTATCAATTTTCCCATTAATCAAGACCATATTTTCAGAGACATTATGATAACTGAATACATTGTTATATTTTATTGCTATGTATATATAAAACTATATAAAGAAAAAAATATCCAGTTTACTATATTTCCTGAAGGCCAGATTGCTCTACTTGACCTCTGCATCTGAAGACATCTTAAAACATGTGGATCTTAGTTAAAACCTAGAGCATTAAAATGAGTGGTCATGCTCTGATCATTATTCTAATGATTTAACATCCAGAATTTCTTCTCGAGCTATGTCTGCTTACAACAAATGTCAGAATAAAACTAGGCCATTTCCAAGTCAGAAAGATGTGACTGAAGAAAGCTAGAAAGAAATGATACATTTGACATCTATCCATTTTATGTCTCCTCGATCTATAGCATTACAATTTAGATAAGAATATATGAAGGAGATAATGCTATGTGGTCTTTATTTAAGTTAGAACAAATTGTTAGGATAGTTGTTTGAAAAAAGTTATACTGATGGTAAAGTTTCTAATTTTGATGTTGTACTCTGTATTTGACACTGATATAATACCTTTGACTACGTGTATTTGACATAGATACAATGCCTTTGAAGAAAATTGTGAAGGATGTAATAATACATTAGCTGCATATAATTTCCATAAATGATTAAATGATTGTATTCATTCTTCTTTATAGCTGAGTAATATTCCATTGTTTATATTTACCACAGTCTCTTTTTCCATTCATCCACTGAAAGACAACTAGGTTTTTTCCATAGTTTGGCTATTGTGACCCAGTTAAAAAATGCACAGAAGTGGTGGTGCTTGCCGGCCTGAAATCTCCGCTATTGTGGAGGCAGGATGAGTGCAAGTTCAAGGGCAGTATCAATAACTTAGTGAGACCCTCAACAACTTAGTAAGACTCTGTCTCAAAATTAAAAAAAATAATAATAAAAAAGAGGACCTGGGATGTAGCTCAGTGGTAGAACACTGTGGATTCAATACCAGGACCAAAAAAGTAAAAGGTGAAAACATAAAATCCTTCAATAAGAAATATATATGATCAGCAGATTAAAAAACATTTACTTTCCTATGTTCATATATGAATCATGACCAGTTTAAGTCCACATCATGTACAACCACAGAAAGCAATCCTAATTAGGAAAAGTTACATTCCAGGAATGTATAATATGTCAAAATACACTCTACTGTCACGTATATCTAAAAAGAACAAATAAAAAAATTTAAAAAGATTGCATTCATTATAAATCAATCAATGTCATTTTTATCAGAGCTGGGATTGAAAAATAATAAACAACAGTAAATATTTTCACAGAAGACTTGTATTTAAGGAAAGATGGAGATTTAATCCCAAAGACTGAAAATTGAAGCCATGATTACTTGTGCTCCGTGAATGATTCTCAAAGAAGTGTATGCAATAATAATCTTGAGTGTTATCTTGGGCATATGACCATGATTAAGTATCTATGGACAACATGCATCTTTAAAATCACTCTTCTAGATGCTACAATATGCAAAAAAACTAAGTGACAATTCTCAATGTCAAGGGATTTCCAGTTTATTTGCAAAAAAAATAAACTACACAAAATTATGAGCAATATGATGTGTTTACAAATAGTGGTCATTATGAAATTTATGATCAAGATGTTTTTGCAGAGTGCATTAAAACTTTAAAAAGATCAAGAAGATGCGATAGGTATTATAATATAAAGGACAGCAAGAGTGAGGATATTCCATATCACGTAAGGCAGAAATTTTCAAAGACCATAATAATAATAATAATAAAAATGAGATTTATCTCATATATACTATTACTGAGATATCATTAGAGAAATAATTTGGAAAGATTACGGAGGATCTCAAAAGCCATTGTAAAATTTCTGGACTTAAATTTTTGTCTGCTAATGATTTAAAATAGAAAAATTGGCATTTGTAAATATTGGTCTAAAGGTAGAATGACTGATAAAGGGAATAAATCAGCACTATGGGGTATGTTGTGATTAATAAATGAGTTGCCTGGTGGCAAAGAATATGGAGAAGTAGGAATGAATGTAACATTTCAAAGTAAGTTATGTTTGGGATGACTTAGCTTAAGGATGAAGAGGAAATATTAAAGATGTTAAGATCTTCTACTTCTGCCAGGGTCACCAAAAGGAGAAAAAAATTAAATATAAATGTTCATATAGGAGAGGAAAAATGGGAGACAGAATCTTGGACAATTCTATTCCATCAAGTTTGAGGGAAATAAGAAGCTAAAATTGATTTCATAAATAAAAATTCCTCAAAATGGACCATAGGCAGCATTATAAAAATGACTTTTCAAAAAATAAATAAATTGGTATTTATAATTGTAGAAAGCACTTAGACAAAATAGTAGCTAAGGAGAATTTCTTAATTTCCAGGAATAAAACATAACTAAGTCATTGGCATTTCTAAATTTCATCAGGACACCAAGAACCCTGTGCAATTTGATACAACATTTAGCAGTGAAATTTTAAAATGATCATTTTTTTCACCTGCAGAGATTTTAGAAAACTGACATTTTAATCAGTCTACTACCTTCTTGAAACAAAACAGACCTGGATTCACTTAGAATTCCAACAGACACACAGAGATAATTTTAGGGCACAGTTTATCTTGGTACAATTATTTGTAACATTTTGCAGGCAAATACCTTTTTATCCCTAGACCTCTACATCAAACAAGCTAGAAGATCAAGACGTTAATTTAATAATTAAAGAAATTTTTCAACAATCTTACATCTACAACATCCTCACAAATTATTGATTATACCAAATAAAATATTTTTTTCTTTAAGAACATAGTTTAAAATTGTATTTGTTCTTTTTTCATATTAACAAGGAAGATTTACTTTGAATGTTTAGATTTACAGAAAAATTGGGAAATTTAAAAAAAAAATGTCTTTCATTCCATCCTTCCCAAGGTTAATACCTTTTTTTTTATCAATTGTCAACATACTGTATATACAACCAGAAATATGAAAGATTGTGCTGCATATGTGTAATAAGAATTGTAATGCATTCTGCTGTCATTTATTTTTTAAAATTGTATTTATTCTGATAATTATGTAAATTTTTAGTTATCTTCTCTTGTTTATTATTGAATGTTCTTGGCAATGTTTTATAACAGCCCATGTGGATTATTAGTGCCCCAATTTTCAAGAAAATTCAGTACTTTTGAAACATTTAAGAGAGAAAAACTCATCACCCATTTTGAGAAAACTGTCAACTTAAATGTTTTATTGAGATTATTTTCAGGGCTGGGATTGTGGCTCAGTGGTAGAACGCTTGCCTAGCCCAGGTGGGACCCGGATTCGATTCTCAGCACCACATAAAAATAAATGAAGATATTTTGTACATCTCCAACTAAAATTTTTAAAAATTATTATTAATTCTTACATCTAACTTTCTGCCTTACATCCACCAAGTTCTTTGGACTCATCCAAAGTTAGGAAATTAAATGCCTCAGGTGCTAGATAATCTGAATTATTTTAAGACAAAATTGGTCTCCTTTATTAATGCTAGTTTATGTTGACCATTCCTGTAAATCTGTAAACACTGTTTAGTCAATTTCATCCTCAGCAGTACATAATAAAATCAGAAGCAAATAACAAAAAACAAGACTAAGTAAGTAAATAATATATGAAGAAACAACCCTTTCTTTGTTTTTCTCTCAAATTAATAAGCATTTTGTACCCGTGTTCATTATATTATTATGCTAGAACATATAAAAACTGTAGGATTTCATTGATCATATTTTGTGTTGTTCTATTTTGTGGTGGTTCTTTTTTTTTTTTTTTTTTGGTGGTACTGAAGATTGAAACCAGGGCTTTGTACATTCTAGGCACTCACTCTGTCAACCATGTCCCCAAGCCTCCAGGCATTCTTAATTCTGTGTTCTCCATTCTACTAATAAGCTTAGCATTCTTAAACCAAAATCTTCTATTCTAATATTTCAAACATGATAATAACTTTCATCTATAATTTTTATTTGGTTTAATATAAGATGAGATATTACCTTCTTCCTTCTTTTATTTGTTGCAGTACTGAGGATTGAACCCAGGGGCACTCTACCACTGAGCTACATCCCCAGCCCTTTCTATTGTTTTAGATTGGGACACGGACTTGCTAAGTTACCCAGCCTGGCCTCAACTTGTGGATCTTCCTGAGTAGCTGGGAATACAGGTATACATAACTTTGCCTGGACCACTTTGTGCTTTAATCATTCCCTTCTTTGACACATATGCATTTATTCTTTGCTTCACTTTCATGATTATTCCTACATAGGCGTGTTGGGTTTTACCTCTTCTTTAACATATCCTGTAAATGTGTTTTTTAGCTCGCTCTTTATTTCTTTTCCTGGTGTTCTAGGTACCTTCTTCTACTGAAAAATACTTGTATGATATATTTTATGTGCTGAATATTCTAAAGCAGCATATCTATCATACTTAATTTGCTTTTTTATTTTTATTTTTTTATTTTTTTAGAGAGAGAGATAGTTTTTTAATATTTACTTTTTAGTTTTCGGTGGACACAACATCTTTATTTTTTTTTTTTTATTTTTATGTGGTGGTGAGGATCGAATCCAGCGCCCCGCGCATGCAAGGCGAGTGCGCTACCACTTGAGCCACATCCCCAGCCCTGCTTTTTACATTATTAATGGTCATCTCTAAATTTGAGATGAGAAAGATGAGCAAAGGATGGTGTTGTTATTTGCTAAGGAGCAGTCCAGGAACTCATGTTAAAATCAGACTTCAATTACATATTTGCACCTAGTATTTATGCTTTTAATCACTTTACTAAGTGCTTCTCATGTATAATTGTGTTCAGTGTAATTTCACTCATTTTATGCATTCAAAATCAAACTGCCATATGTTCCCTATGTCCACTTCTATATTTTACCTTCAGAGGGAGAGAGAGAGAGAGGGAGAAAAAGGAATAATACTATTAATTTTGAAGTCACAAAATATATTTGCTCACATGAAATATACTACTTAGAAAAATTGATATTTTTAGAGCAATCATATCAAAATTCATTTTTTTTTCAATGTTGGCAATTAAACCCAGTTCCTTGTGTATAGAAGTCAGGAGCTCTACTACTTGACTATACCTCTTATTTCATTATTTATTCTCTATGTTAAATGATGCTTTTATTAGCCACCAAGTCTTTTTTTGCCATAAAACATGACAAATGTCCAAGATTTCCTTTCCTCCCCTTTTCTTAAATATAAACACCCATCAAATCCCACTTTTAAATGTTTTTGACATATGCCCGTTTTCATCTACACTGCCTTAGTTTTATTGCCTATCATTGCTAGTGTGGTCCAATAAATGGTGTGCATTGGGTTTATCAGAAACATCTAAGGAAGTTTTTGTGTGCATGTGTTTGAGTGTATAATCACATGTGCACATGTATGAATGGTCATTTGTATTTATTTTTTCTGATATATATATATATATATATATATATATATATATATATAAAANATATATATATATATATATATATATATATATATATATATATATATATATATATATGTTTAAATGTAATGTGTATCTATACCTACTTTGTATTTGTCTTTGATTTTGTCCCATTTCTGGAAATTCAGATTCAAAATATCTGATGTAGCAAGTAGCATTCTCTATTTTTAATTAGTTTCTTGGTGCTAAAGATTACTACTCAGAAAGTGGTTCCCAGTCCACTGCCATTGATCTCAACAAGGAACTTCTTTTTATTGTAGATTCTCAAGTCTCAGTTCTAACTGACCGAATCACAATCTGCAGTTTAACAAGTTCCTCCACTTGGACATATGCACAACAGAATGTGATTAGCATCTGGTTAGAGTGTAGCAGTCTAATACCTTTATCAATTTCTAGTACAAAATACTACCCATTGTATGTAGATAAGGCCCAATCTCCTTCACATTTGACACATAAAATAGTTAGCAATCCAATCATGATTTGATTTTATGAGACCTTATTTTCAACCAAATCAAAATATAATATACACAATAGTCAACCTATTAAAAAATTCTGGAAATACTCCACACTTCTTTATTTCTTGCCTTTCACATTATATACCTTATTTATTTGAACTCTTTTTTTTTCTAACCAAAGATACAACTGTTATATCACCTAAAATCCTATACTACTACTTTTAGATCATTTAACACATTGCACAAAATTATACTAATAAGAATTTTGTAACTTTTTACATACAAACACATTTATATATATTTTATCTTAAAGGCATACATTCTCTTATGCAAATTTACATAGTAGCATTTAAGTAAAAACTGTTTGAAGGAAAGGTGTTTGTTTTAGTTTTAATGCTAAGTCTCCAGTAGCATTTAACACATATTTTCCTTCACACATCTATTTCTTCACTGGATCCAAATTCTTAGAAAATAGAGACAATGATTTATTTAGTTTTCTATAGTTATTAATTGAGCGCATGTTATGGAGGAAATTCCATACTAACATATTTGTGTTGAAATGAATTAACACCACAATAAAAGGAAAACAACAAACTCTTATCCTATGAAGCGTCTTGAAACTCAAAAATATTCAAATCAATAATAACTAGTTTTGAATCTATTTTATTCTGTTTATTATACATTTCCTTGCATAACCTACAAATATTGTGAAAATTTAATTAACGATATTGACATTTGAGTACAAATTTCACTCCTATTTGATTATTCAGGAATGGCTGTGTGAATTTGATCATATGTTTTTGACATATATCTCACATGGGAAAATGTCATTTAAATGATCGGTAATCAAGAATTAATCGATGTTCAAAGAGGTCATGCGAGTGAAAAGAAAGGGTCAAGAGGTTTAACCAAAAGAAAGAAAGAATTAAAATTGAAGGTGAAAAAATCTGTAAGGAAAGTCCAAGAAATGACAGGTTTGAGAAGATGATGATGTCAGGCAAAGTGTGGGATTGTTACCTGTCCTCAGTTATTGAACCATAGCTTGAGCAAATATCAATTCAATACCCATTTATTGAGAATCCCCCATATATCATACATATGAATACCTGGACATTCTAAATAATTAAAGTGAAGTATCACACTAAAGAGGAAATGTTTATGAAATGAAGTCCATGCTGATTAGAACATATTTTTGCTTTAAAACTAATAGAATGTCCTTTTCTAAAATCCATTTTTTAATTTAATAGAATTCAATAAATTCAAGAAGTGAATGTATATGTTGCAACCCCAAATATAACTTAAGTAAACTTCATTGCAGAGCAAGAAAGGAAAGTTTCATTATTAAAGTAAAATCATTTCATGTGGTATGTTTGTGTTTATAAAGTAGGAAGAATAAAGACCATCTGTCTCCTATTTTGGTATTAATGTAAATAAAAGTAGAAATGCTGCTTTCACTTGAGCAGACTGCTGTCTTTTCTGAAGGATGAATGGAGCAATCTGTGTGCTGACATGCTTGCTAGGCCCTGAGTCCATTAGGATATCAGAAATAGGTCACTCATCACTTATTTTGAATGCGACATTTAATTAAAACTAAAAAAAAAAAAAAATCTTGAGGAGGGAGATAGTCCAAGTTCTACACTCAATCCAAATTTATTTCAACAGGCACCACTTAGACATGTAAGTTATTAGCCGCCTTGATGAAGCTGGCGTAGGGCATTGTGTAAAAATTTTTCATCACTGCTCAGACTGTGGAGTAATAAATTAAATTATGGGAGAGTGTTTACACTAGCCCATTTAAAAGTCTCTGGATGCCCATGTAAGTGCTCCACTTAAAGTCACATGTGTGAAATTTCTCTCCAGAGTAAGGGCAGTATAAACCTTAGTTACAAGCCTGACAAATCAGAAATCAAACATCTGTCACACAACACTCAATCAGCACGTCACCTCCCTTAACCTCTTACATGATATTATAACAGTAGCTACTCAACTGTCAGCTACTTTCCAATGTGCTTTAATATACATGGGAGAGAATGTAAAACTCTGATCGGAGTATAGAAAGCAATACTTCAACAGATGAGTTTTAAAAAAGCAAAACACCTTCTTCATCTTTGGCAACAAATGTATTTTGAATGAGAAGCACTAAAAAAAAAGAAATCAATAAAAGATGCCACCCTTACTGTGAGCGTATACCAATGTCCTCTGACATTGTATATCATATGAGAGTGTAAATCATGAAATTACTGAAAATAATGAACATTTTACATTATAGGTTCCAAAGCATTTCTATAGAAATATGATCTTTCAAAAGAAACATTTAAAAAAGAATATTACAATGCATGTTTCATTATGTTATTCATTGCCTAGGTAACTAAATAATGCAATGAAATTGGCATTTAAAATTAAAAATATGCAACTATAGACTCATTAATTGAGTCATTTAATAACCACACATGGAATCGCTAAGGAGAGTTTCTGAAGCCTCTAGGTAAGTGTGCATTGTGTTTACACTGGAGAAATATTTTACCATTCTGAAAATGTTTCACTTTTCATAAATAATTTAGGCAGTATTTCTGTTTTTTAGGCCTCCAAATCAGTTGCATAAGAACTTTATCACAGAGCCAGAGGCATTTATGTTTAGTACCATGATAAAATATTACAAGAAAGACAAAAAAAAATCTTCCATCGGATTTATTCAAACAGTTTCAGAGAAGTATGGTGGAAAAAACTATAGCACTTTTGAAAGGACAAATAAACTTGGATGACTAAACAATAGAGAAATTATTTTTGCCTTTTTTTCACCAAAAGAATTTTAGTCACCTTGAATTTTAGATGGTCATAGCTGGAAGGCACTGATGGATCTCAAACTCAAGATGTGAGATTACAGAAGAAACCTGGGGCCAGAAGGCTCATCTTTCTGTGAATGCTTCAGTGAAGTGTATGTGCACCTGTGTTTAGACTAAAGAATCCCAGCATGAACTAACTTTGACTCTTTCAAAACACTTGGTGCTATTTTGTTGATAGTGCTCAGGAATTTGAATGCAAGACACAGTGAAGTATCTTCTCAGATTGGAGGGAAGGTAAATTGAGGGTAATTTCTTCTATATTTGAATCAATCACAGAGAGCCTATCTTTCTCACAAGGAGCAGAGTAAAAAGAAGAGAGTTATGGGTTGCCAGGAGTTGGTCTTGTATTGTACGCTTTCCCCATCTTGTGCTAAAGTAATTGAAAATTAGAGGTTTCCTGAAGTTGAGAAGGCTGAAAAAGAGAAATTGGAACTGAAATTTTCAGGTGGTGTCTGAGGTCGTGTGTACCTATGCATATATATGCATGAGAGAGATAATGGTAAAGCAATTGCATGTATGGTGATTCTGCATCAACTTGAAGCAGCAAAGAAAATATTAATTGTGTTACAGTTGGTGCAAAGAAGAGCAGCATCATGTCACTCTGTCAACTGGGATGCATTTGTGTTGTGGGAGATGCAATATTCCAAAGACCAAACATGCCACATGTAGGGCAAAGTACTTCATTTGGGGGGATTGTTGTGGGGAGTTCCCTGGAGAGATATAAATGAATGGCCTTGAGGCACCTACTAGCCAGAAGTATAACAGAAACTGTAGCTTAACTGTGAGAAGTCATCAGCCGCAACAAGAACTGAACAAGGGCTAAGTATGCTTAAGAGAGATCCATGGCCCTGGTCAAGGCATGGGCACAAACCATATATTCACTAGCAAATTCTGTGAACTCTTCAGTTCAAAAAGCTAGGAAACCACAGGAGCTAACAAAACAAAACAAAACAAAAAATTCCAAAGCAAAAAACTGCAGCTGAACCAAGGCCCAGAGGATGCACATGTACCTGTGGGTTCTCCAATAGCCATAGGTTTATATAAGCAGATTTTGCCTCCTTTCCAGATACACAAAAGTTATCTTGGGAAAGTGTATTAAGCTAAGAGTCTATCTGTAAGCTATTGAGTTAACTGTATAAACTACAACAAACAAGGTTCTGTCTTTAGCATTTTCTTTTATATAATGTGCATATAATAGTACTAGCTCCTTTATATTTGCAAGGTTTTGTATAAAGCATTTACTTAACTCAGTGTCTAGAACACAGTAAATACTCAATAAATATCAACTGCTGAAATAGTAACTCCTTCTCTTATTTAGCTCAAGAGGAGCTCAACAAATTTAATATTCTCTTCTTGCTTCATTTTGTTTCCTTATTTTAAGAGATATACTCCTTATTTGTACATTACTGAGTTGGGTTTATCAATTACAATTATATCTTGACTTCTTTCTTCAAATTAACTAGGGAATTCTTTGTTGAATCCAAATATAAATGAAATGTATTCACTTAAAATTTAGTTCATCTGCACTCAGTAATGTTGATTGACAAGCTTAAGATTTCCAGCCTGGCACAATTGTACATAGGGCTGCAGAATTTTTTGATATTCCATAAACATTAACAAAAACCCCAGAGACCAATTTGGTGATATTCTGTTACCCTGGTGAAAAGTAATAAATGTAGTGCAAAATTTAAATTTTACTTTCATAGACAAAAGCAATTTTACTAATTTGTAATCATTTGAAGAAAACTACGGAATAGACAATACTTAATATAATATAATATGTACACTTGGAATGAACAGATTTCTAAATTGATGCTAAGGCCAATAATAATAGTATAAAACGTGATTCATGTATACCCAAACATGTATGGCAATAAGCATAAAATTCAATATCAAAGTGTGCCGTGTGCTTTAAATTCTGTCATGTATAAACATTGCTTCTTCCCCGTAGAGAATTGTACTTTATACATTAGAAATCTCACACTTTCTACTCCAGCATTCTCTCTGTATACTCTGCTTTTGCTTTCATATTCCAGAATAATTTGTCATATTTTCAGGTTTTCTCTTTCTCTCTCTTTTTCCATCTGTCCTATGCATAAGTGCGTGTGTGTGTGTGTGTGTGTGTGTGCACGTGCGCATGTGTGCATGTGTTTCTACGGTTGTTTTAGAAAAAATACTCTTTCTCAGAACCTGGAATACTGCAGAAATTCATAATATTTCTTACATAACGATTAAATACATAAATTTAATATATTTTTTTAAAAAAATCAACATATTGAAATCTAAATTTCCCAAATAAATATTTGTAATTCCACTCCTCAAATTTATCCCCAGGAAAAAGAGGGTAATTATTTTACTTATATTTTTTAAAGAGTTTCTCAAATCTAATAATTTTATTTTTTAAATATCAACTAAAAATGAAGGAAACATATATTTCAATGTAAATTAATTGACTGAATTCAAGTAAAGTTGATTATTATTGTATAAGTAAATTCTGTAATAGGTTTAAAACCCAAAATAACACCCTCACATAATTACTAGTTCTTTTCATTCAAATATTTTTAACAGCTCCCACAACTTTTGGTTGTATGAGTGATGAAAATATTTTATACATTAATATTTTATGACTTAGCTGGTACCTAAAGACAAGTGAGGAAAATATTAATAATGCATGTCAAATAGATACATTTTAAAATAGAATACTGGAAGTAAAAAATACACATTGTATAACTTGCAAATAATGTTTAACTCTTACTTTGTTGCTTTTCAATATAATTGTGAATATATATGTATACATATATTCATATATATATATATATATATATATATATATATATATATATATATATATATATATAAAATTTTGTCATGAACTTGGCCTTTTAAAGGTTCATCTATTAATCCTTTTAGACCCCTTCAAGTGAAACTAACAAGAAACTAACAAGGCCCTAAGCCAAGAAAAAGGGTTTGAAGCATTTATCTAAGATTTCCTCCAAAAGCTGCAAGTTTACATAAATAGGTCCCTTCATTCCCCATACCTCTGTAAATATAGCTACCTTGTGTAATTTAAAAGTCCCATGCTCATTTTCTTACATCCCTGATTCCCCAAGTTTTATTTCATGTTTTGTACCAATTATTTTTTTCTGGCAAAAAATTTAGAATGCACTGATAGATTTCTTACACTCCTGTGAACTCTGTTGACAAGAAAACTGCTGTAGTTATAACAAGAAAGACTCCATATTACCTGGCTTCAAAGTTTCCATAAGCTCCACCTGACAACCAGAGTGGGGGATACAATCATGTGGTTTACTGTATTATCTACTTAATTGATGTTCTGCAGTCCGTTAAGTGAGTGTTCTATTGATTGACTTTTATTTCTAACCTCCAGAAAAATTTGGTACCATTCAACTCAAACCATCACTTTATTTTACAAACCAATGCATTTGCAGTTCAATGACAACTTCAGAGATGTGGTTTCATTTGTCCACAATGTGTTCATCAGAAGACTGGACTAGTATACATATCTCCTCCTGTATAAAGGAAGTTCATAACAATGTTTCCCAGGCCTGGTGTTATGATTTGGATCTGGAATGTCAACACAAAATCTCATATGTTAAGCAATGTACCAATGTTCAAAGGTGAAAAGATCGGATTTTGAAAGTTGTAACTTCACCAGTGGATAAATCCATTTGATGGATTATTAATTTAAATTAACTACTGGGTGGTAACTGCAGGCTGGTGGGTGTGGCTGGAGGAAGTAGGTCACTGGGGGTTTGTACTTAGGACTATATCTTGACCCTGCCTCCTTTCTTTCTGCTTACTTGCTGCCAGAGTTGAGAAGCTTTCCTCTGTCTTGTCCTTTGGCCATGATATTCTGCCTCCCTTCAGGCCTGGATCAAGAGAGTTGGCTTACCTTGAACTGAAATGCTGATACTGTGAGCCCCAAATAAACTTTTCCTATTCTAAGATGTTCTTGCCAGGTATTTTGGTGACAGTAATGAAAAGCTGACTAACACATTGGGTATTTTGGTCACAGTGATGAAAAGTTATCACAACTGGGCATCCTAAGTCACTTCAGACATTGATCCACTTTAGCAGCTTGATTAAAAAATTAGTGTTTTCAGGTCTAATTAGGAAAGTCAAAGATTGGAACTCATAATGACTTCTTCAGAGATGCCCCTGTGCTCTCAGAAGAGAACAGAAGACTCTTACTGTTTCAGTGTTATTGAGTACACACTGTTATAATTCACAACTATGTCAGGGATGCTTTATAAATTAGAACTTCCAGTATGTACAGAACATCCTCAAACCTCCTCTGGATGCTGATAATAGGTGGTTCCAACACATAGTAGTGACTCTTCTTGCCCTAGAATTCCATTCACAACATAGTAGTCAAATTCCTAGTCTATAATACATTTGAGGTATTTTGTAAATTGTTCCTTATACTGGACTTTGTGCAAGTTTCTGTCCCATCATTGTGATCTGTGGCACACTTTAAAAATGCATGCAGTTGTAGAAGTAGAACTTTACATAATTAATAATTGAACTCATATTTCAAGAATACGAGAGGATATATTTTGGTTATATATGAATAATACACCATTTTCTATATGGGCAGTGAACACTGGTATATTATGTTTTCCACAGGAGTCCTGGAAATAATAAATACCCCTGCATACTCAAGGACCATAGAAGCCCTATCACCCTGAATCACACGAATTCACTAAGATGCTCCTTTCATTCTAAAACCATTATACATATTTCATGCATGGCAATCCTTCCTTGGACATATCTTGCTTCACTTAATCTCCTTATGCTATATCTAGATTAGGAAACTAAAGGTGTAAAATGTGTTGTACAGTAAAATAAGGACAACTTCAACAATTAGCATGGTAAGAAGGTTATACTCCAGATGACTCATTTTGCTACAATCTTTAAAGCCAATATTTTCCTACCAGAATGTTTCATAGGAAGATACTGAGGGGAAAGCATGTCAATTGATCAACATTCCTTTTTCCGGTCACGCACAAAGCTCACCTAGTTGTCAGATAAAAAATCAAGACACAGATAACAGCTTTCTTATGGGAAACTGGCCTAGATTTCTGAGTCAGGGCTATGAGGCACTAGAAAGTTGGGTTTTGGCATGAGACTTAAGTAAGATATCCTAGCTTTACCATGTTAGCTGTGAAACTTCAGTTTTCTTGATTTCTCACAGTTTCATATGCTTCATCTGCATGGAATCATGTGAATAGACAATATTTCATTGTCTTTCTGATAAGCAAAGTTAATAATAATATATTTAGTTTAGTGTATTGCTTGAAAAAGCAAAAGTAAGAAAGACAAACGAAAACTAAAATCATAATGAAGATATGGACTTTTGTGATATTTTCAGCCCAACTCATGTTTTGACAATTGCTTCTAATCAATGATTTTTGTTGGACAACACTTTATATTCTTGTTTTTATTCTTGGGTTTCACCATCCTACCAGGGCCTTGTAATTTTTGTTTTTGAATTTTTTTTTGTATTTGATAACTTAGAGATGTTCAATGTCAAAACCTGAGCTTATAATCACTATTAACCCTGTTTTAGAAATCTAGGCCAATTGCAGATTAGGCTCTAAAAACCCAGTATCAAAGCCAAAGTGTAGGCATTTTAACTTTCAATAGATTTCAGTTATAGAAACACTATAGTTTTCTAAAAGCTGTTTGATTTTAGAAAAATTTAAATAGCATTTTTGTGAAAGATGCTATAATGAAATACTAAAACTGGGTGGTTTATAAAAATAAACATTTATTTCTCATAGGCCTAGTGACCAGAAAGTCCAAGATCAAGTTATCAACAAATACGGCATTAAGCAACGGGGACTATTTGCTCATAAATGGTAGCTACCTTCTTGCTATGTCCCTGTATGGCAGAAGGGGGAAGTCAACTTTGCAGAGCTTCTCTTATAATGCCACTAATCCTATTCATGAGGGCTCTACTTTCATGACCTAATGATATCCCAAGGATGCAACTCATAATACTATTTTGGTAACACAATTAAAAACCAACATATCAATTTGGGGGATACAAATGTTTAGAGCGTAGCAAATAAATGTTATTGATAACTTCCCACATAAAGGAGGAATTGTTCTATGCATGGATAGGTATCCTAAAATGAACCGGCTTCTGTTCAGTTTGCTTAATCTAATTTAGTAGGGAACATAAGACACACCCACCCATGAATGTAGAAGGAGTATGCGAAGAGAGCAAGAGCCAAGTATGATAGTGGTGAGGAGGATAAAGTTAATACTGATCAAGTATTGTGCAAAAACTTTAGGGGAAGCTGTGTAGTTCTTTAGCTTTCTAATTATTGAGAAATAAGTACAGGGGAGAAGGGGGAAAAATCCCACTAATCAAGAACACAAGCAGAAAAATAAAAGTTAGTTCACCAGTGGTTATTGCTAAGCTGAAGTTCATCACTTGGAGCCAAATTTTGTCAGTGCTTCTGATGCCTTGAAAATTGGTAAGAGGAACAGGAAAAGGTTAGACCTTTCCAGATGGAGGATAATGATGTCCCTGCAGAAATATGAAATGAAAGGAGAGAGAGTGGGAAAGCAAGAAAAATAAAAACTTGGTGGTGTAAAAAGATAATTTGATTTTTTACTTTAATAGATTTCTGACTACTAGTTTACCAATTATAATTTCTCAAGTATTTAAGAATATGGTAAAAGTGTATGAATGAAAGAATAGATTATTTATTGCTTGATATAAATTATTGCTTCATTATTCAATATATCCAGTAACTATATTGTTACTCATAATTTTTATTTGTTTTTAAAAAACCTTTCCTATGAAACTATATTTTGTGTTATTATCTTTTATAATCTAAAAAATCAATTTTCTGTAATAGTTTTCTTTCTCTTTAAATGACATATTTAGGTAGCTTTTAAAGCAAAGATAATCTGATTTATTGGTAGGAGTTACCTTGTTAAGAATAATCCTATTTTATGCATGTTAGATAAGAGAGCATTAACTTTCCCTAATAACATATAATCAAAAAGAAAAATAAACCACAGCACATTTAATCCTTTCCCCCGGAGAAAGAATAGATAAGCCAGGTGTTAAAAAAAAATCATGCATTTAAGTTGAATTTATTTCTGTGCTACGGGTGGGGGACATATTATCAGATAAATAACAAAAAATTGTGATCATATTAGGGTAGCCAGAGAGACAAATTTATGATCAAAATTGTTTGTCATGAACATAACCAGAACAGAAAGGGTATTTATTACATAGTTACTCATGAATACCCTGAAATCTTCCTCAGAATTCAACATGATGAATTGTAAAATACTTTAAAACATACTCAGAATTAAGATAAAGTTCAGCATTGAATTTTTCTAAGATTAATAACTACCACTCTGTGGCTATAGTACATAGAGTAGGGTTGTTTTGTTATGCCTGTAATATTGTTTATAAATATGAATTCGAATCCCGTCTGAGAAGTCATTCACATCAGGTTTTTAAGTATCTCTGTCTTACTTCTTCACTAATACACATTAATACCTGCAGGGTCTGTGTAATCAGTAAACATACTGACCCCTGTGTTGTATATGTTTATAATTAGTTTGTTCAATTATTTTTCTTTTATAGGAAAAGTGTTAGAAATGAAAATGCTTATTATACTTTAACATGTTTCAAACACTCTATCAACTGCAAACTTTAGAAACACGTGGTGCATACGATCACATTACGTGAGGCATCACCTGGAAATTTTTTTTCCAATTTGCTAATGAGTAATGGGAGAAACCCACAGGCTGAGGAAGCAATTCCCTGGGTAGCATGCACTGAGCAGGACAAAAGTGCCTGCATCAGACATGAAGCAAATACAATTTATTCATAAGATCGAGTTAGAGTGTTGGTGACTCCCCATGTACTTTTTTCTTTAGAAGCTTTGTCTTGCCCAATTAGCATTCAATGGTGCTTGAAATTCCCCCTTGAAATGCCTTATGTTGACCTGTCCATTCTAATCAAGTTAAATACTACCTGGGAGGAAGATATATTAGTTATCACTTAGGCACAAATTAGTCTATCTGAACCTATTACTGCACATTGTCAACCAGCACAAAAGTGGGCCTTACAATAGTGCTTCGTGAAATCATTCTAAGGCCAGGCCACAGACCACTTGGTGGAAAACCATGCGATATTCATCCATTGCTCTTAAAACAGTTAAATATATTTTGTGATGCTAAATCAGATGTATTTTATTGCAGTCTAATACGGTAGAAAAAAATCACAGACTTCAAAAACCTTATACTAGAAAAATTGTAAATGTAAATGTAAATCATTCAGCAGTTTTGATTGCTAAAGAAGGGATTTAATTTTCTTGATTCTAATAAACAAATCACTAATAAGCTCACTCATCAATTTAGTAAAAATGTACCATGAGACAAAAAATTACTGAATGTACACATTTCCTGTAAGACAATTAAAAATCTCAAATATGTGAAAAATCTGTTTACGATATAACTGAAGATACAGTTTGTAATAAGGAGCTCCAATTATTTGACTTGGTTTGATAAAGAGAGTTGTGGGCACTGTTTCAGTACCTTGGGAATAATGCATACCTTGAAAAGCCGTCCTGTGTGAAAATTAACCTCCAGAACTCTAAGATAGTGTATGCAATATATTAACTTCATTCATATCAATCAAGAATTGTATTAGTTAGCTACAGCCAATGCTTGAGAAAAATGGCACATTAATTACTCAAATTATTTTCTGTAAAATTTAATCCTCTAGTAGAATTCAAGTGGAACAGACTGGAGTACAGATCTATTAAAGAATGAATTGATTGTGGATAGAGGAAAAAACAACATCCATTTTGATTTATAATTTAGGTAACAATGGTTTATCAATTTGATATTATACTATTCTTTACTTCATAATTGGATAAGGGAGCCTGAAAATCAAGGAATAATAAAAGTCTGCTTAGAAATCAGCAAAACATGACCTTCAAGATATTTTTCTAACCAATATAGTCAATCAACTCAGTGAATACCTGGACATTTATTTTGCACCCTCCAAATTTTCCTGGGTACAATAAATGCTATTATTTAATAGAAATGGAACTTCATCCAGCCTTATGTTCCTAATTTGGGAGCAAAGCACACTGGTAAATGAGGAAAGTCATAAATCTTAGTTAATTCAATTAATAATGGAGCTCTCAGAGCGTGACAATTTTGTCTTGAAAGCCAAGGTTCATTTTACAGTGAAGAAAACCAAAAGATTACAAGAGGAAAAGAAGTGTAGTTACTCAATTGTTTAATGGGAATAAAAATAAAATTCTTTAAATGGTGAAATAATACTAACAACTTACACATTCAATGGATAGAAGGAATAGTCAGAAATCATACTTCCAGTTAATTTTATATAACTACACAATGTAAAATAGTTCAATGAACAACTAGTCATATGGACAAACAAATCAATTAAACTCTTTCTGAGAATGTGTACATATCAAGTGGAAATGACAGTGTCATTTCTTACGTCAGGGAAGAATTCTAAAACCTCTATGTTATGTATGTGTGAGAGTGTGTGTGTGTGTGTGTGTGTGTGTGTGTGTAAATCAGTTCAAACCCTTATATTAAAAAAAATGGTGCATGGAAGTGGAGAGAAGGGAATGAGGAAGGAAGGAAGGAAAGAAGGAGGCAAAGATGGAAGGAAGGCAAGAAGGAGGTAATGAAGGACAGAAGCCCAGTCACTGTCCTCTTTCCAGTAGGGAAAGCAGTTTTAGAAATTTTTTTCCCCTAGGTTAGTGAATTGATTCCCATAGTACATGACAAAATCCTACAATATGATAGTATGTACTGGACAATGGAAATGAAGCTAGTGTGAATAGAAATGAACATGTATTTTTCATACTTTTACTTACAATTTCAATACAGTAATTACATGACAATGCGAATTTACATAAAACAGGAACTGCTTTATGTAATGGCAAGGGTCCTTTGGCAAGTCATGGTAGCTAATTCCCACAACAGTAAAAGATTTAAGTGAGAATAAGTGAGGAAGGCTTCATGCCCCGGGCCCCCTGCTGGGGTTGAACACAGGGACCTTTCCTACTGAAATACATCCACAGACATTTTCATTTTTTTATTTTGAGACATATTTTCTCTAAGTTGTCCAGACTGGCTTTGAACTTGTGATTTTCCTGCCTCAATCTCCCAACTAGCTTGGATTATGAGTATGTGCCACTGTTCCTGGCTCAGTACCTTTTATCTAAACAAAAACAGCACACTGTCATTTTAGCTCTAATCTGTTGGGCAAAATTGAGTCATGAAGTATAATCCATACCGAGAGGAGGAAGTAAATCTCTATCCCTTGAAAGATAGATAACAATTTGTTCATGTATTTTTAAACCACAGCGTATACAATTTATATCTAACTAATCTACCTACTTATCTTCCTTCCTTCCAAATTGGACACAAACCATCTGCCATTTACTTTTTTTTTTTAAAGAGAGAGAGAGAGAGAGAGAATTTTTTAATATTTATTTTTTACTTTTCGGCGGACACAACATCTTTGTTTGCATGTGGTGCTGAGGATCGAACCCGGGCCTCACGCATGCCAGGCGAGCGCACTACTGCTTGAGCCACATCCCCAGCCCTGCCATTTACTTCTTTATCTATATTTTCCACATCTCATCAACCATGCACCTAATCCCCCCCTGCTTTTTAGAAAGATACAAAGAAAAGAAAAAGTAAGAAGATAAGTGAAGATTTCATGGAAAAAAGTATCTGAGAAATGCAAATACAAAATAAATAAATTGTGAGTTCTGGCATTTCCAATATGATTCTGAAGAATGGGCAATATTTAGACATTTTTTAAAGAGGCAACTTCTGGTAACCTGAGTCCAAGTAAAGAGACAACGTGACTCCAATTATCTTCCTGTCTTCTTGACAATCTTAAGAGCTGTAACATTTAGCCACTTGAGATATATGTCACTATGTGTCTATCTGGGTGATTATACTACATCTTCTCATGTCCATCCAAAAAGGAATACTTGTGCCAAAAGGAAAAAGGCAAGCTCATGTTTTCAAATAACTTACAAAACAGAAGAAAATAAGTAAGATAGAGTGCACCATTCTAACATGCAATGTGATAAAAAAGCAAAAGTTCATGAACATGAAGGAGTCAATTATTGAACATCTCAGGCATGGAGATGGTAAGTGCAATTTTCACTGAAAGGTTCACAGGGTAAGTAACAATTGACCTTGGAGTGGAGAATGAGTGATACTGGGAGAGAGAAGGTACCTAAGCAGAGGAAACAGCAAAAGCTTAGAGGAATGTGTGCACCTGCAATCTGATAGCTGCAAAATATGGCTGTCACATAGGAAAGTGGGGAAGCATGTGAGGAGTGGCCTCAGCTGTCTCTCAACACACTTCCCATCATCCTTGCAGGATGTATCACGTCTGGGTGCTGGTTATTCTCATTCTATCTTAAATGGTGATTTGAACATTTTTTATTTCTTTCAACTCTTCCCATTTTTGAAGAACATATTATTTGCCATAGATTCAATTCATGGGAGTAGCTGGTAAACCACTACTCAATGGAGTTCATGGATATCACAATGAAGTATTTTAATAAAGCATATTCTTTTTTTCTATATATAATTTTAGCATTAACATGGGGGATATGTGCTAAATTCAATTTATATACTAAAACATAAAAGGTGATTTTTCTACAAACTTGGAAGGAATTTTATTGTTTCAAATGGGTTACTGAGGATTTTGGGAGATATGGAAGATAGTCATACACTTTTTATTGGGTTCTCCACCAACAATATATGTCTCACTCAGCATAGGTCATCAGACAAATAAATGCTTTCCTAATTTAAAAAAAAAAAACAATGATCATCAATTATCATTGTTAGTTCTCATTGATCAAATTGAAAGGCTTTTAAATTTAGTAATTCTTGGATTCCATCCCAGATCAATTATATTGGCATTTAGGGGAAGAGATGTAGACATTAAAAAACATTTCTCAAGTGATTGCTCCTTAGTAGAGATTGAGGCAAGGGCCTCTTGTATCCTAGGAAAGCAATCTACCACTAAGCTTCAGCCAGATCCCTCTCTGATGATTCTTAGGTACATAGTAGAACTACAACCAGTGTTCTCTGTCTTACTCCAAGGTATATTATTTGCTTGTTTTGGTGCCAGGCATTGAACCCAGGGACTCACACATGCTAGGCAAGCACTCTATCACTGAGCTACATCCCCAGTCCCTATATTATTATTATGTGTCAGATAGACTCTATCTTACTTTCCTTGACGAGTATACATCCCTACTTCATTATCTTTCTGTTGCATCTCCTAGATACATGCATTGCTATAGGCTTGTTCTAGTAGACAAGTTATGGATTTATAAGACATTTATATTTCCATTTTCTAAGCAAATTTTGAGAACTAGAATGTGGAATGCTCTCAGGTATTCCTTAAGCTAGGTAATCATGTGACTATATGACACCATGTGTGTTCATGTCATGACTAGGAACTGGGACCAAGGCCAAAGCCAGACAACTCCAATAAGGAGAACAGCTTTGAAGACTTACTTATAAATATGTCTCAATAAAATAAATTTTCATCAGCCAGTTAGTCAGATAATGTCTTTATTTCTTAAAACCTGAAAAGGGGTAATACAGCACGATATACATTTCAGTCATTAAAAATTGAACCTCTGCTAAGCTTTATGAGCTATGATATTCCCCCCTACAAAAAAATTAAAGTACTTTCTAATTATTTCAAGGTGTGACTCTCAGATGGCTTGGAATGTGTCTATGCATTCTAAATTCTATATTATTTCTTCCTGCAGTTCTAAGACTCTTGCTGTTTATTAATAGAACCTCTGGGACATGGAGTTTTATGCAATCACTGCCTGCACTCACATTACACTGTTTCTTTCATTCGTAAAACTTTGAAAGTAAATGCCTTATGGGTTTTCTCTATCACTTTTAAGATTCCCTGCTTCATTTCTCAATTACGTCTATGTATAAACTATTAATTTAGGTATTTATGATAACTTCGCTGATAGTTCATCTGGTTTATTCTTTCAAATAATAAGGTCTAAAATACACAGGGAACAATTATCTTTCTGTGTACATTTTCTTCAATTATTCTTCTGCTACTTTAATTTCTACTCTGATTTACAAGATTCACTCACTTCTCTGCTTCTTTCTTTTCATTATGATTCTAAAAGTCTTACTTCCTACTTACATATAAAGAACTAATCATTACAACAAACATTTGCCTATGTAATTCACATATATATGTGTGTGTGTATATATATATATATTTTTTTTTTTTCTATGAAATTTCATGCAATGTAGTTCCAGAAATTTGATAGATATTCAAGAATTATGGTACTTAATGGCTGGCCTGGTGAATTAGTTAATTTCCACTTTTTCTGAACTCAATTATTTTAATCACTTTCAAATCGTTATTTGATAATATTAGTCTGCAAACTTTCAACCTCAATTTCTAGTTTAAACTTACTATAAAATTAGCTATATTTTTTTCTACATCATTATAGCATCAATTAGTGTAGAAGATAACCAAATGGCCAAATTTTATTAGTCATGAATACAACACTAAGCACACACTGGCCAACAGGGTGCTTAGAAACATGCAGCTTTGCATATAAACTCTAGAGTATGTAATAAATAAATAAATAAATCATAGTCTTGATTTCATTCCTCCCAATTACCTGGAGTAAACCTTTTTACAACTTGGCACATACTTCATATTAATGGAGTTGGCAAGATTTCCCATACAGCTTGCCATTAGAACCCTTTCCACACCATCTGCCCTACTGAAGTCAGGTAAAAGACATGTAATTTGGACTCAGTAAATCTGGGTGACAGTTTGAAATGCATCAGGCATTAATTATGAGCTTAGCCAAGTTAATTAGCATATATACATTTAATTCCATAATTTATAAAATATAGATAATAAAAGCTATCTGCTGTATACTTCCTAAAACTTATAAATACAATAAACAGTATTTGACTACATAAACACTATATTTTTATCATTGTTTAGAATCAGGAAGACAATTACTTTTCTCATAAAAAAGTAATCGGGAATGACTGATTAATTTTCAGGTCACAGAAATTATTTTTAAAAATATATTTTAAAGCATTTTTCATTGTTTCAGTCATCCCTGTTCTAAAATTCTAAAACTTAGGTGACTTTTTGTTTTTAATTAAATGTATCTGAGACACATAATGATCCAAAGTGTACTTTTAATATAATTTTATTTGTAAGATTTTATAAATAGGAGTAGTACATTTTTCAAACTAATCTTTTGTGTAGTTCGTTTTCATCAAATTACTATGATGTAGTCATAAAGAAAACTTATACTAACAAGTTAGACTATATCATGATAATGCTAATAGTAATGCTGTTTATAACAACAATAAAAATTAATACATTTTTTTCTGGTACTTATTTGTTCTGAAGACTGCTCTAAATATTTTATATATATTAACTCTATTAATCCTCAAAATGCCGTGATGCAGATTTAATTAGTTACATTTTTCAAATGAGAATTGAAACATAGATGAATAATAACCTGCCCAAGTTCACTACACACCCTTAAAATATCATGATGTTTTAATGGGTTGCACCTTCATTTTGAGTACTTTGGGGATTTTCCTGAATACCACACTGGGCTGATACCAGGAAAAAATATGAGATGGTGGATGCAAAATTATACATTTATAAATCATTATAAACATCACTATGCTTAATAAATTGTTACTATAAAGCATGACAAAACCACAACTGCAATGTAGGTTATGTAAATTACCACAACTCCAGTTTTCTCAGATAATGAAATGGAAATCTGTAGTAACTTTTCCATTGACTGGATATTCAGGAGTCTTATACAGGAATCAATTTTATTTTAGGAAAGAATTCATACATATGCACACTTAGCTTTCTTAATATCTAAACAAAATAATCTCACATGTTCTACATGAAAACATTGTGTTAGGGCTGGGGCTGTGGCGCAGAGCTGGTACACTTGCCTGGCATGTGTGAGGCACTGGGTTCAGTTTTCAGAAACACATAAAAATTAATAAATAAAATAAAGGTCTATTAACAACTAAAAAAATTTTTAAAAAAACATTATGTAACAGGAAAATTTTTTTGGGGGGGGAATATTTAAGGTTTTGCACATTTCTTTTTAAGTAGATATGCCACCACTGATAGGAATAGTGGACAGTCTAATAATGGCCAAAAATATCTGTTGGGAACTTGATATTGTCCTTTTTAAAGCAGTTTTAGTTTTAATCATACTTTAAGTACTTATCCGTAAGAGGCATATATCATCATTAAAATATAAATTTAGTTTAAATACTACTTTGTCTAGAAGAAACAATGTAGTTGATGTTATTACTGTGTAGGTGATGGCATCATTATGTGTGTTCACATGTGTGTTCACATGTGTGTGCATGTGTTCATGAGAGAGAGGGAGGGAGGGAAAGAATTTTCTGAAAGTCATTGCAGTTTGGAAGAAAGAAACGTGCAATATTATATAATATAACTTACGCCTACACCCACACATAGGATTAAAAGTGTCTCTGACTTTAATTTTCCAAATGATATTCCATTGGCAATTAGACTAAATTGCAGTATTTTATATAGTAGGATATTACTATTAAGCCAAAGAAAAGAATGAAACCCTATCATTTGTGACAACATGAATAACTGGATAATTGTTGAAAATGGAAATAATTAGGTTAAGTGAAATTAACCAGGTACAGAAAGATAAGTACCCTTGTCCTCATTCATATGTAGACTCTAAAAATGTTGATTGCATGGGAGTAGAGAGCAGCAGAGCTGTGACCAGAGGTGGGCGGAGGACTGATGAACATTGATCAATGGGTACCAAGTTACAGTCAGACAGGAGGAAGAAGTTATGCTGTAGAGTTACACAGGGGGTGGCTATGGATAACAGCAATGTACAGTGTATTTAAAAAACCTAGAAAACAATTTAAATATTTTCATTACAAAGAAAAGTTAAATGATTCAAAAGATAAGTATGTTAAATCTGATTTAAATTTTACTAAATTTGCATGTTTTAAAACATCACATGGTACCTCATTAACATGTACAGTTTTTATGCATCAGTTCAAAATAAATGAATAAAATAGAAAGCGTTAGGTCTTACTAATAACACTGTAATATTGAAAAATTATCAAAAATCTCTAATAATATCTTTCAAGTGAGATGTTTGTATTAACACTTCCTGGTTACAATGCCCAATACCCTATATATAGATTATGGGCAACACTTGTCTACTGTTTTCTCCTTTAACTACCATTTTTCCTCTTAAAATTTTCTGCTCCAGGTATCTCCAGGGACAAGCATTGCCTTAAGATGGATGCAATGGCAGGCACTCTCTCCTCTTCCACACATTTTATATTTCTTTAATATAGATTGCAGATGGCTCAAGGAAAAATTCCTCACTGACCCTTTTAACATTGGGCAGGCCCAGCATCTGAGTTTATAGTTTGCATAAATATTTAATTTAAAAAATAAACATTCTAGAGACAGGCTAAAGGAGATGAAAGAACTGTATGTATCTCTCTCTTTTATACAATGTCAACCCCCCAGTTTATTGCTCGATAAATGCTGACAACATTATGAAATATTCTTATATGGAGGAAATTGGGAATCTAATTTCATTTAGTCCAATTGTATCTAGAGATTACGAATGTTTCCATTATGCACCGTAATGATCCACTGAGGGGAATAGCTCTGAGAAGATTACACCCTGAGATTGAAGCCTTTATCAGTATTTTAATACATATTTGAGTTGCTACTTTGCAACCCCAGGAAATTGAGGTAAACAACTCTCTGAACTTCCAGTTGATGATGTTGGCAGAAAATGCCCACTTATTACAACTCTTTACAAAAAGAGCATCGTTCTAATGTGTGTTACCAGATGACTAAAGATTCAATTTTTGCGTGTTTTACCCTCTTGGAAAGTGTTTCCTTAGATGCCTGAGTTAAAAAACACAAATGTTAAACGGAAAAGCAATACTGAAATACCCCATTATATTTAGTTAAGAACAAAAACTATTTTTAAATTAAGTCTATCACTCACAGCTAAAATTTTCATGTTTCTTGCCTATGATTTCACCATGATCTGCTTCTTTGGTTTCAAATATAATAATGCATTTGGTGTTCAGTAATATTTATATTCAAAAATATATTCTACTGTATAATTTCAAAGTCAAGTAAGGCAATCTGCCAAACTTCCAATAGTAGTGTTAAATAAATATTATTTAGTTGGAAGAAAAATTTAATTATGTATTATTTTAAAAGAAAATAGTTCAAGTAAAAATAGCTTTCTTACTTTTGTTCTTATTATGAATTCTTATGAAAATTGCTACAGCAAAGGATGGCAAACATTATCTATTTATAAATTTATTATGAAGATTAGAGTATTAGTTCTAAGGATTAAATAGAGTAGATACAATTTTAACAAAGGAATGAAATCTTTCGAAAATCTCTTCTGTTTTTGTGGAATCAGAAATTCAACATTTAATAATGTCTAAAACTTAACCAATACAGAGTATAAATATTGTTTAAGAAGTTCCACTGAAGCCATAATTTTATTGCATGATTCAAAGACTGCAGTTTAACTACTTTTTGCACTGATGCTCTTTACTAAGAAATACAACTGTACAGTAAATTGAATTTACCTATAATAAAAATTTCTTAAAAACAAGACTCAAATTAATGGAAGAGCAGTGAAGCATCAACTGTTCCATAAAATATGTGCTTTCATGATGGTGCTAAAAAATATAAAATATTCTAATCTAGGACAGAAATCACTTAAATAAACTTGGGTCTCTAAAATAATAAAACTTCAGCAGAATTTAGGGGATCTAACTTCTAATTCATAAGGAAATAAAAAGTTGGCCTAAGAGTTGAAATGTGAAAAAGAGAAAATGGTACTCATGTTCATTTTTACGCCTTCAAGTATTGTGAATATGCCAAAAGCTTTACATCAAGTCTTACCTGTTGCCATAGCTAATTGCAGAAAACAGTTGTTAGGTAGAACTTTTCCTCAGATAATGTAATGATATAAAATCTTAAATATTCAAAACCATAGCACTGTGTGAACTGATCTCTCTAACTCCCAGCAAGATGAAAAATACTAGTAACTCAGATAACTGACTAATGAGAGCAACAGGGAATTAGGTAGTCATGCCCAATGCAGCTGTATTCTTTCTGTTCATTCTTTTGAAAATACCAAGGATGTACTTCCAGAAATAGGATTAAATATCAATCAGCAATTAAAGTTCTAGAAAGTAGAGAAAGCAGGGATAGAAACGTAAATAATGAGCAGCATTCTAAGGTCAACAGAAGTGACCTTAAGGAAAAAAAAAAAAGAATACAAAAGAAACATTGAAAACAGATAAACAAAATAGAGGCATTGAGCTAAAAGAAAATCTCAGGTTTTCTATTCTAAATCTCTAATTCTGCCAAAGTGCCTAGGCTTAATATTCTGTTGCTCTCAGTGATATTTGTAATTGGGAAAACTTGACACTAAATTTTATTTTGTAAAATGTGTGTGTGTGTGTGTGTATACACACATACACATGGTGATCACCAAGAATATTACTCAAACATGAGTACAGTTTTTTAAGAGAGAGAGAGAGAGAGAATTTTAATATTTATTTTTTAGTTTTCGGCAGACACAATATCTTTGTTTGTATGTGGTGCTGAGGATCGAACCCAGGGCCCGCACGCATGCCAGGTGAGCACACTACCACTTGAGCCACATCCCCAGCCCAAGTACTTTTAATCTATCAATTAATATATTATGTTCCTTGATATGCTAAGGACAAAAACAGTCCTGAATTAAGACTTTTGTAAATATTATGGTGTCACCAGTTTTAATTCAAAGCCCCCAAGCTTAATAAATTTTATTTTGGAAATGCTTTTAACAGTAGGAAGCAATTATCTTTGAGGAGTTTTCAGTAATAATTAGTTTACAAGAAAATTGTACTCATACTTTAACAGTTATAAAGAAATTATTAAGGTCCATTAAAAAGGTGAAACTATTAACAAATACACAGTTATAATAGGATTATTTTGAGTGTAGTTTCCTCACTGATCAAAATAAATCTTTTCACATATTACGTAAAAAAAATTAAAACTTCCACAAACTATCATATTTTAAAAAAGAACAAGGGTTAAAGTCATAAGGAGTAACTTTCATTATTTATCTTATTGGATTTAATAACTGCTTAAGTTACATTAAGTTTATAAAGAAAACCTTCATTTTTTGAATCTTATATGTCTACTAATTTAATTGAGGTATTATTTCCTGTGAAACCAAACCTACAAAGTTGCCTAAGAATTTATCTAGATGCTTATGAAGTAAAAGACCTCACATAAAAGAACTGAGTATAACTTATCTATCTATCTATCTATCTATCTATCTATCTATCTATCTATCTATTTATTTTTGGTACCAGGGATTGAACTTAGGGGCACTCAACCACTGAGCCACATCCCCAGCCCTATTTTTTGTATTTTATTTAGAGATAGGGTCTCACTGAGTTGCTTAGTGCTTCTCTGTTGCTGAGGCTGGCTTTGAATTTGTGATACTCCTATCTTAGTCTCCTGAGCTGCTGGGATTACAGGCGGGCACCACCATGCCCAACTACTGAGTATAATTTATTTTACTCATACTCACAAATAGATATTTGGACATCATTATATAATAAGAATCAATTTGTTCTTTGTTACAGTCCAACTCTTTTAAAAGTAGGTAGTCCTTTTTGTGTTTTATTTGCACCAATTTGATTAAATATGATATTGTACACCACTGACTGCACAAATCATGTTATAAATCCTTTTCATATTTGTAAGTAAACAGATAATTACAGAATAAGATGCACTTCCAAATCTCCAGTAAAAGAAGTAATGCATCTTTATTTATTAACTTAATTTTTTTATTGATGATGTGGTACCATTGAGTTCTTTCTTACAGAAAACTAAAAGACAAATGACACGATTTTTGCCCTTCAAACTTTATCATTTAGTAGAAATTACATTATGACTGTGGTAAGTACAAAAGAGAGAGAGAAAGAATGTCTTTCATGGTTTCCCAGAAGTGAACAATATTTCTTTATTATTTATTTATTTGCTATGATGATCACTGACTTGCAGAAGGTAAAATTTCAGTAAAGAGATATAATGGCAAACACTGGAAAAAGGCCAAGAGAAAGTAAAATTCAGAGGATTTATGTCCATAATCATTTCATTGTCATTTTATGTGTCAAGTATGGGTTTATATGTTGAACTTCATTTAAGACTTCATTAATTCATTAAGTGCATACTATAGACCAATGACATGACAGGAAAGGAAAAAAAATGAATATAAATCTTATTAACTGTATTACTACCACTACTACTACTACTATTATTTAATAAAATGAAGAAACAACATATAGTTCTATGAGAACAGATGATAAATATAATGGGAAATAATCAAGCAAACCTCAGTGGCAGGATTTGAGGCAAATTTTCTCCTGGGTTTGAACTGCTGGAAAAAGTTGGTCTAGCCTCTATGCTTCTTAGCTCAGTAAGTCTAATCATTCATATGTGTGCTAATCTTACTTCAATTTTCTGTTACATTCAAGACAGCGTGTCCTAATTATTTGGGGAATAGATTGCTCACATTCATGGCATTTTCACTTGATAATTTTACATATTGTTATAGTTTCCCAAAGTCCATGTGTCAGAGGCTTGGTGACCAGCCTGCAGCACTATTGCGATTTGGTGAAACACTTAAGAGGTGGGGTAACTGGAAGGAAGTTACCATATTGGGACGAGCACTTGAAGGGAAGATTGGAACACTGGCCTCTTGTTTCCTCTCTTCTCCATCCAGCCACCATTAGGTGAGTAGCTTTGCTCCATCAGAGTTCCCACCATAATGTTCTGGCTCACCATAGGCACAAAGCAAGTGACCGTGGACTGAAACTTCCAAAATGGTGAACTGAAGAAAACACTTTCCTCCCTTCAACTTGATTTTATCTGATATTTTGGCACAGTAATAAAAAGGAGACTAACACAGATAATTTAAGAGATTTAAGATTAATAAACTTAATAGAAGGAATAGATATTTTTTAAAAAAAGACTATATCTATTGATGTATGTATGAGTTTTAAAAATTAGCAAAGTTAACTTACAAATAAAATGTAATAGTTTTGATATTATCCAGAAAATAAGTATATAAAGCTAATGATTGAATTTCTTTACAAATTTCTTGAAATGTTTGAAAATCAATTATTTGTTTCTTGTCTAAAATATATAATTTAGAAATAATTAAGTTCATATAAAAATTAAATTGGTAAAAGAGCAAAAATAAAATCTTTTATACCTTTATTACAAAAGCATGTCAAAATTCATGTTAAAATTTTCATATGTGTGTGTGTTTATTATTGTTTTGACCTGTATACCTACCACAAGTTTAAAGGTAAATGTATCTGAATAATTAAATTTGATGCCCTGTTTTGACTTCTCCCAGATAGGCAGAAGTTACTAGGAAATACTTTTCCTACAATGTTTCAATTTTAAAGTTGGAAAATGTTACAGAGGCATCATGCCACATAAACATAGGCACTATAAAAGTAAAAGTGGAATTAGATTATCCTCCGGTTCAATATGCTTATTAAAAATATCTATTTGAATTGGAAAAGCATGCATGAGCAATTTATTCATCATTCATTTAAATTCTCAGCAAAATAACAGCAACAATAACCTTTTGGTCAGGCATTTCCTATAAGGTAATGACCATGTGGATCAAGGGTCTTCCACTCTGCTTAAAAGTTCCTGATTGTCCAGACACTCATTAACTCTTAGGGGAGCTTGGGTCAAGAGAATATTGATGCTGAGAAGAAAAGTGCATATATGATTCACAAGCTAATGTGCAAATAAAATTTTTCATCACTAAATAAATTTATTATAACATTGAAAATCAGCATCTTGTTTTTAACAGTATTTGAAGAAAAGAAAGTAGGAAGAGAAATAAATCAACTTTAGCATTCCCGTGTGGGGAAAAAAGTTTATTAAAACTCTTAAGTTTCTATAATATCAATACTTCCATTTAAAAGATAAGTTAGTGCCTATAACATCATATTTTCTTACACGTAGTCTCCCTGAACCTATCTGGAAACTAAGTTAGATACTTCTATTATATTCTCCAACAGTCCCCTATATTTTCTCTAGCACTGCACTTATTTGCTCATTTTTTTTTATTGCTTGTCATTCCTCATAAACTAAAAGTTTCATAAGTATTTTAGTACTATCTTACTTCTAATTATGAAACATTCAGGGAAAAGTATTTGTATAACACATAGTAAATTGTTGATAAATAGATATAATACTTAAAAAAAGTCCAACATAAATTTTATTCAAACAATACCCAATATTAGTGAGTTTTCTTGAGGTGAATATCAGCGAAAACTCTCTAAGTATTTTAAATACCCTTTTAAATTTGTTTTTAACAACTGAAGGTGTACAAAAATTAATCATTAATAGATATAGAATGATCCATGCATGCTCTTAAATCCAGAATATATTTACTTTCAAATAGACTTTCCACAACATAATATAAAAAAGTGACAAAATATTTTAGAAGTATGTTGAAAATGTTTCTTAGATTTAGTTATACTCTTTTATACTAATCCCAAACAAAATAAAAGCTACAGTTGTTATTTTGGGTTGAAATTTGTCAATATCAAAGTGAAAGTATATTATGAACCAAATTACTATTTTCATGGAGAGGTAAAAATACATTGAGTTTCAGCATTCATTTTAGAGTTTGGTGATGTATAAATTCTTTTGGTTTTACATGTAATTTTTACCTAAAGCTAGGGATGTGAAAATTTAATTTGTATCAATATTCATTGAAGCTAATAATAAAACTGTCTAAATAGCAATAATTTATATGATCATTTTTATCTAAATGACATAAATGTTGCTTTAACCTGTATGAATTGATCATTTCTGGAATTAATTTGACTAAAATTTCTATATATAGAGAAAATGACATGCTTTAATTGAAATCCCTTTTTATTAATTCTAAGGAATTTAGAAAATTATGTTTTGACAGTTAAAATAAAAAATTGAAACCATATGGAATGGAAATTAGTAAGAACCACAGTTTAATGAGACTGAGAAGGAATGTAAAATTGGACCCTGTTGTCAATCAGAGGTATGGCAGAACACCTTTTAGCATTAGAGAGATATTTCCACAGCCTTTATTTGGACTGTGCAGAATGCAACCTGGAGATTACCCAAATGGTAATGGAGAGAAATTTAAAATTAAACTAAAGAAAGAAACAAATACTTTCCAGATTTTACCCCTCTTCTTCCATCAAGAGTGCAGAGAAAGTAAAACTCAATCTAGAAAAAAGTCACAGACAAAACTCATATCTGCCTCACAATATACCAAGACCAAAAACAAGGAAACAGGCTAGTATTTTAGGACTAGTACCTAAGTAAATTTTTCTACCTAAATTTCCTTTTTGGTAGAATTTTAGCAATTTTCAGCAAAATCCAAGAAATCCCAAGGGTATGGAAGTTTCAGGCCTCCAAGAGCTAAAATATGGAAACCATTTCTTCTTCAATGATGTCAAAATACTTCCAGATTATTTAAAGTCTAGGTCAAATATACCATAAGGGTGAATTGATCCTAGGGTTACTTTCAATTTTACCTGAGATCTTTATGTAAAATTGAAACAATTTTACTATTCTACTATGGAACAATTGTTAAAATTAACTCTTTCTTAATAATGATTTAACTTCACTAATAATCATGGAAGTAATATAGGTTTTTATATTATGGAAAAATTAGTCCTTTTAATGGATATGATTTTCATTGTAGAAAGTTTAATTTTCCTAAGATCACTGATTATATCTTTAAACCACCTAAATCCCATTTACCAGAAGAGACAAAGTCTCCTCCTGATACCAAAAACATGACTGCCATCAAGTGGCAACTCAAACAATATTCAAACCTCGCTGCACAATTGCAGGTAACAATTATCAACAGATTTCTCTAAAAAGGGATACAAAAGGATGTAGTTCAGAGATTTCACAATCAGGATGGTTAATATTAACTGACTTTTAATAAATGTAATACATTTATTTTTCATATGATAAATCACATTTTATTTTCCATTGATAATTAATGTGTGTATAGATATTATAACATATTTTCTATCACTGATTATAATTTGAGTATAACAAAATAACCTAATATGTATGAATGGTTTACATTTAAGTCATATTTAAGAGTATGACTTAAGAGTATTAAGTCATACCAAGAATATTACTTGGATGACAGAAATATAGATTGCTTGATCTTCTGAAAATAGCTTATAATTATCTCTATAAATCAAGTATCATCATAAAGACTACATCTGTTGCCAGGTAAGTGGGGAGGAAAGACCAAAAAAAAATCTTTAAAATAATGCATATGAGGAGAGTGAGGTAGATATTCAAGGAGGTACTGCCAATTAAGAAGCTAAAACACAAATCACTGAAGGAAACAGATTCCACTACAAAGAGAACCTAATTTTTTAAAAAATGGACAAAGTGGTTTTTTTTTTCATATAAAGTTTGCTACAGAGAGATACCAGTTATTTGAAAATAGAACCCCTCAATAGATGCGGAAATGACATATTAAGGTAAAATGTTTTTCATTGGAAACGGTAAACTACTTAGCCTCCATAACAACATTTTACTATTATTGTCCCTCACATTAGATAAAATAATTCTGCACAATATTTGATTCATTTGATTAATTTCTTCAACTTTCATATAAAAGTTCATGTCTTAAATGCACTTTTCTAAATATTTGCTCGCTCAGTAATTTGTAACAATGATTAAACTATGCAAACTATCTCTGTAACATAGTGAAATAGCTGGTGTCATTAACTAGCAAGAGTCCATAATAATATGTATTAATGCTATAGTATAAAATTATAGTTAAAATAAGCCAAGTCTTCTGGCACTTAGATTTAATTTTATAGTCGGTTACTTTCTCCCAAAGTGCATATCTCATACTGTTTTCCCAGGAAGTATATGATAATGATACATCTATTCCTGTAAGTTTTTTGTCAGAACTTTACCTATTAAATTATAAAAGAGAGACCTGCCATATAAATTCCACAGTACTTCAATTTATTAGGTAATATTTTGGATGTACCATGCACATTTCTGTTTTATGAAAAGTTCTGTTAAATTTACTACCCTCTCTCCTACTAAATCAGTTCTATGGCTTCCAAAGTTAGACAATCAGGTATTTTTGGCATTGTGCTTTAAAATTGTTCATAGTACAAATCAATATACCACTTCTAGGTTTTTAGCAATGATTAATCCCCAATTGCTGACCTTGTCATCATACTTAATTGCAAGGCAATTTTGTAAAGATACCAAAATTCTAGCACCCAGCACACATTGAAGTAATATCTTCATATATTTCATACATGTACTAATTATTATTGCACATCTCCCATATCTTTTTCTGCTTGAAACATTCCACTCACCTAGAACTGAGAGGAGAATGTAGAAAAGTATATTGTATGTCTAGGCTTTGGACTTCAAGGGAATTTTCAGAAGTGCCTTTACTGAACCATCTAAGTATATTTATTTTATGAACAATTCAGGTGCTTAAATTACAAACTCCCATACAAAACTTGCATGAAAGTTCTTAGTTTGCAATTTCCTGGTTGCAACATCACCTGGGAACATATTTGAGAACAACATGATTCAATTTTGACAAAATTGTTAAAAATAGATATGGCTAAGCAACCTATTGACCACAAAACAATTTGCAAAGGTGAATAGGATACATGGTGTTTTTCATCATAATGAGATGCGAGAAACAAAGAGAAGGGATAGAGGAGAAAGAAGAAATATCACAGTATTATATTTATAAATTTTTGCAAGGGGAGTACTGGGATTGAACTCAGGGGCACTTAACCACTGAACCACATCCCCAGCTCTTTCTTGTATTTTATTAAGAGACGTGGTCTTACTGAGTTGCTTAAGACCTTGCTAAATTGCTGAGGCTGGATTTGAACTCGAAATCCTCCTGTCTCAGCCTCCAGAGCTGCTGGGTTTCAGGTGTGTGCCACCATGCCCCGTTATATTTGTACTTTTAAGATCAAAGTATATTGAGATTGGAAGAGCATGTTTGAATATCTTGGGGACTTGGGCTTGGATTTCATGGTCTAGAAAATTGTATAATAGAAGCAAAATAAAGGGTTTGGGAATATACATCAGATTTGCTAAGTCTTATTTTTTTACTAAGAACATTAAAATCAAGCACATCTAAAATTACATTCTATTAGTACAATTATAAAGAAAAAAGTAAGAGATAATCATTTTTAAAAGGTGATAAGTTTATGGAATGAAGAATAAAAGTATTTCTAAAATGTATGAATTAATTATTGCTTAATTAAAAAGCAATACCTTTTATTTCCCTTTTCCGTTTTAAGTATAAAGCATTTCTGAATGATGAAAGAACTCAATTATCCAAATTTAGCACATCATAGATGTGAGGCTTTAAACAACTTACTTATAATTTTTACACCTCAGATTATTTATTATTAAAATGGAGATAATCATAATTACCTCATACATGTGTATTTCTCAATAAACCAGTATACTTAAAGGTTTAGAACAGTTCCAGAGCACATAAAATATTTTTAGTAACATTATATAATTTTGTTATTACATAAATGTTAATATTAAAAACCTTGATTAAGTAATAATTCAGCTGGGCTTAAAACCTGGGCTTGTAAACATATCTCATATGGCTCCTTTAATTTTTGGAAAATGAAAATCATTGTGTACATATCCCCAACCCAAGAACAATAACTGATACAAAAGTGCATCTTTCATGATTCTTGAACTAGGTATGGAACAAATACATACACAGCATGGAAGAAAAAACAAGAGGGAATTCATTCAGAATGAATGAGATAATGAGATAAAGTGAATATCCCTGAAGACAAACAGAATGCAAAAAAAGAGGCCACTTTCTGCCTATGTAAACATAAGCAAATTACTTGACACCCTTAATTCTGTGTTTTCTCATGTGTGAGAGCTGTACCATACAGCTTTGTGAGGATTCAGTAAATACATGTATACATGGTACTTAGAAATGTTCACAGCATGGAGAAACCAACAAAAAATTATTTATTAATAATATATTGCTTAATACATTGGCAAATATATTAACTTATTTTTAAAATGACATCTTCTTAACTTTCATGTTTCATTGTTTTTTTACCAAGAGAATTTCAAATAAAATTTTGACATGTACAAAGTCAACAACCTATACTGGACATGTGTCTGTAACTTCATAATTATTAACTTTTATAGGAAATAAGCTTAAGTAAGATATAGGTTCTTGTTTATTTGTTTTGTTATGTTTGGTTTTTTGGTACTTAGGGTTTGGTATTGAACTCGACCACTGAGCCACATCCCCAGCCCTATTTTGTATTTTATTTAGAGACAGGGGCTCACTGACTTATTAAGCACTTCACTGTTGCTGAGGCTGGCTTTGAACTCCTGATCCTCCTGTCTCAGCCTCCCAAGCCACTGGGATTACAGGTATTCACCAGCATGCCTGCCCCCAAGATTTAGATTGTTAAGATATTAAAAAGATAAGCATATCAGAATGCAATAAAGTATTTCATTAGTTTTTAAAATTTTAATAGATTAAATTCTGCTCAAATACCATATTAATGCCTCTAAGGAATTTCAATGTATATTTTGTGCTGCAAAGGGCAGGAAATGTATTTAAAGAAGCAAATGACTATTACTATTAATACAAGCCACTTTAAAAGAACACAAATATGCAATCACAAAAACATTGTGAAATACACAAAAGTATAATTTAAATCACATTTACCATTCACACAAAATAATTTTAAGCATAACATTCGATGAATATCTGTTTGTTAGTTTAAAATGACATAAGAAATTGAAAAATATTTGAGGTAATGGATATGCCAATTAACTTGAAGTGAACATTACAATTACACACATGTATCAAATGTCATACTACAGCCCGTAAATACATCCAATTATTATGTATCAACTTAAAAATTAAAAAAATAATGAAATTCAAAAATAAAGAAAAGTATAGAATAAAATATAGCAAAAAATTATGACCCAGAATTAAGATAAAATATCTGCTAGTTTTTCTCTCATTTGTTTCTTAAAAAACAAACAGAAGCTACTAATGTAACATGGAGGTAGTGTGGGATGTGCTAGTGAACAGCAGCTGCTATGCCAATTGAGACGCAGAAGCTCCCTCAGATGGACCAGAACCAAGCAGTGAAGAGGAATGGGGCTGAGGACTCTAAGCAGCATCCCAGATGACCAGCACCAGCTGATAGAGGGCACTGACAAGTTAGAACCAAAAGAGACAACACCATCTGACAGGAACAACAGTTGGGTAATGAGAGGGTGCCCTACCCAGATTCTGGCCCACGTACCAAAGGCCTTCCTGCCTCGGGACACCCCAGCAGCCCAAGATGGAGTGTGAGGATGGTGAGAAGAACCCCCAGCCAAAGCATACTTATAGGTCTAGCCCTGAGGACCAGTCACAGGAAATTGTCTCACTTCCAGAGGCTGATGCTGCAACTACTGGCCAAAAGCAAGCCACAGCCCTGGAGAACTCCATTTGATCAACTGTGGTCTGAGCTCCTACCACCACCATGGAGGACAGATTCCAACTCAAAGGTCACCTACAGCACCATACGGAAGCTAACAGCTTTTGCAAATGATCTGTATCTGACAAAGCACTCCATCCTTTTCAATAAATCATGATGTTGAAACACCTCTTTTTTCCTATTTCTTGAGACTCAGGAGGGCAAAAGCAACAGGCTTTCAATTTTCTCTCTCTCTGTCCTTCTAGGGTTGAAAGAAAATATCAATCTTTATTGTTCGGTGTATGATCACAAATCAATCTGGTTGTTTTTCTTCCCTAACCCAGTTTCTCTCTCTCTCTCTCTCTCTCTCTCTCTCTCTCTCTCTCTCTCTCTCTCTCTCTGTATTTCTCCTCAATTCTCCATCTCTGAGGTCATTTAATGAACTTTCATGTGGCACCTGAACCTCACATAGAAACAAAATATGCAAACATTTTTAAAGGGAGCACAAATAAACAAATAGGATTACATAAAAATCTTCTATACAGCAAAGGAAATAGAGTAAAGAGATAACCTACACAAAGGAGAAAATATTTAAATATTTGTATAGTAAACATCTGACAAGAAGTTAATTTACAGAATATATAAGAAACTCAATAGCAAATCAACCAAATTAATAATAGCAACAACAAGAACATAAACCAAATAACTTGATTTAAAAAATGACCAATAGATCTAAACAGACAGTTATCCAAGAAGACATAAAAATGACCAACATGAAAAAATGCTCAACAATCAGGAAACTACACATCAAAATTATAAATAGATATCACCCCATCTTGTTAAGTATCACTGTTATAAAAAATATAAAGATAGCAAGTGTTTGTGAGAATGAACCAACTGTGAACTCTGTTGGTAGAAATGTAAATTATTATAGACATTAGGGAAATTATGAGAAAAAAGCCTTGAGGATCTGTACAAAATTTTTTTTAAATGTTCCATATGATCAGCTCTTCTAATTCTGAAGATACATATGCACATATAAAGGAAATGAAATAAGAATGTAGAAAAGCTATATTTATTACCATGTATGTTTCATCAGTATTCCCAATAATCAAACAGAAGGAAATCAACTAACAAGTCAATAAGTCGAAGAATGGGCAAAGAAAGTGGAATACATTATACATCATAGAATATTATCTAACCATAAAAAAGAATCAGTCCTTTCATTTGTAGTACTGTGGATGGAACTGGAAGACATGATGTTCAGTGATATAACAGGCATAGAAGAGAAGGTACTACATGATATTCTCATAAATGGAATCTAAAAAATATTGATCTCGTGGAAGTTGAGAGGCCAGGGAATGTAGAAAGGATGTAGGGATGGGGAGAAGTTGATCAATGAGTACTAAATTACAGTTATACAGCAGTAAGAAGTTCTGGCACGCTATTGTACAGTAGAATAGTGTAGATCACAGTTAGGTACTGAGTTTTTCTAAAATCCAAACAAAAGGATTTTGAATGTTTTCACCATTAATAAATGATAAGTACAGGAGGAGATACATATATTAATTTCAATTTTAGCAAATAAGCAAACAAACAAGTAAAATATTAAGAAAGAGTCTTTCCTCCTAGGAGTAAAAACAGTGTTGATAGTCTCTAGGAAAGTTTTGTATTTTGGCTACATCTTATGTGTGTATACACACACATAAGATATTATTTTGTGTGTTTTATAATTTTGCATAAATTTTATGCTATCTAAAATAGGCTTTTGAAATATTCAATATGTTATTATGTCATTCAACACTAGAATTTCAAATCTGTATCCATGATTTTAAAGATGTACTTCTGTCCTTTTCATTGGGATATACCTTGCACTGTAGGATTAAATCACACCTTACTTGTTCTCCTACCAAAGGATACTTAAGTGGACTCCATTTCTCTGCTATAATAGATAGTGCAACAACAAACAATGCACATTTAAATGTTCAAGAATTCCTACAGACTAGATATCAACCAGGAAATTGCTGATATATCAGGAACTTGAATTTTCAATTTCTTAGATTGAATAATTTTTAGGGCTTTTGCTACCATTAATCATGCATAGCAGGTCCCATTGTGTGCCAACCTCTCCAGCATTTAGTGTTATTAGAATAACATCTTTTTGCCAAACTTCTTAGTATAAATGGAATCATTGTTAAAATGTACATTTGTCTGATTACCAGTGATACAATCCTTAGTCACTTAATTTTCTTTTTGTATGACCTCTCTGTTGGCTGTCTTTGTTGATTTTCTATTAGATTTCTGTCCTTTGATTATTGAGGTATAGGTTTTACATATTTTGTATCTCTATCTTTCATCAGTTTCATAGATTATATTAATCCTCTCTTTGTCTAAAATTCATCTTACCTTACACTATTATTTTCTCATAGACATTTTTTAATTTAATGAAATACATTTTATATTACTTATCGTGTTTAATTTTCCCTTATTTAGGTATACTTAAAATTGTAATTTTCTAAGTTCAAAAATGCGTTATAAATTTTTACTTCCTTTAAGAAGGCAGCATTTTAATTTTTTTTTAAGTATAGGAGTCTTATTAAGGAAGTTGGGGTCTAATCTCACATGATGAAGATTAGGGCCTACTTTCTCTTCTATTAGATGCAGAGTCTCTGGTTTAATTCCTACGTCCTTGATCTACTTTGAGTTGAGTTTTGTGCATGGTTAGAAATAGGGCTTTAATTTCATTTTGTTGTATGTGGGTTTCCAGTTTTCCCAGCACCATTTGTTGAAGAGGCTATCTTTTCTCCAATGCATGTTCTTGGCTCCTTTGTCTAATATAAGATAATTGTAATTTTGTGTGCTAGTCTCTGTGTCCTCTCTATGTACCATTGGTCTACCAGTCTGTTGTGGTGCCAGTACCATGCTGTTTTTGTTACTATTGCTCTCTAGTATAGTTTAAGGTCTTGTATAGTGATGCCACCTGCTTCACTCTTCCTGCTAAGAATTGCTTTAGCTATTCTGGGTCTCTTATTTTTCCAGATGAATTTCATTATTGCTTTTTCTATTTTTAAGAGAAATACCATTGGGATTCTGATCAGAATTGCACTAAATCTGTATAGTGCTTTTGGTAGGATGGTCATTTTGATAATATTAATTCTGCCTATCCAAGAGCAAGGTAGATCTCTCCACCATCTAAGGTCTTCTTTGATTTCTTTTTTAGGGTTCTATAGCAACTCCTATAGTGCAAGAATTAAAACCAAGAATCAATCAATGGGATGGACTCAAACTAAAAAGTTTCTTCTCAGCAAAAGAAACAATCTGTGAGGTGAACAGAGAGCCTACATCCTGGGAGCAAATTTTTTCCCCTCACACATCAGATAGAGCACTAATCTCTAGGGTATATAAAGAACTCAAAAAGCTAAGCAACAAAAAAACCTAAATAACTCAATCAACAAATAGGCCAAGAACCTGAACAGACACTTCTCAGAAGAGGATATACAATCAATCAACAAATATATGAAAAAATGTTCATCATCTCTAGCAATTAGAGAAGTGCAAATCAAAACTACTCTAAGATATCATGTCACTCCCATCAGAATGGCAGCTATTATGAAGAAAAATAATAATAATTGCTGGCGAGGATGTGAGGAAAAGGTATACTCATGGTGGGACTGCAGATTGGGGCAGCCAATATGGAAAGCAGTAATGAGATTGCTTGGAAAACTAGGAATGGAACCACCATTTGACCCAGCTATCCCTGTCCTCAGTCTATACCCAAAGGACTTAAAAATAGCATACTACAGGAATACATCCACAACAATATTTTTAGCAGCACAATTCACAATAGCTAAACTGTGGAACCAACCTAGATATCCTTCAGTGGATGAATGGTTAAAAAAAAATGTGGCATATATATACAACGGGATATTACTCAGCAATAAAAGAGAATAAAGCATGGCTTTTGCAGGTAAAAGGATGGAGTTAGAGAAGATAACCCTAAGTGAAGTTTGAAAACCCCAAAAGAACAAATGTTAAATGTTTTCTCTAATATAAGGTGACTGACTCATAGTGGGGTATGGAGGGCAAGCATGGGAGGAACAGACAAACTATAGATAGGGCAGAGGGGTGGGAGGGGAAAAGAGGGGTCGGGGGTTAGCAATGATGGTGGAATTAGATGGACATCATTATCCAAAATACATGTATGAAGACATGAATTGATGTGAACATACTTTATATATAAACAGAGATATGAAAAATTGTGCTCTATATGTGTAATAAGAATTATAATGCATTCCACTGTCATGAATTTAATAAATAAAATCAATTTTTAAAAATAAAAATAAAAAAATAAGAAGGTAGGGATTTTATTTTTCCATTCAAGTAGACAATTGTCTTAGAATTATGAACCAAACTATTTTCTTAGAATGACCCAATTAATAAAGCTTTTCATTAGACTTAATATCTGCTAAAATTATTCACCTAACCTTTTCTTTCCAAAATAATATTTGTTATTCATGTAAGTTTATATTTCAAATTAATTCTAGATTCATAAATTCATATTAATGTAAACCATTTTTTTTGTAATTTTGTTTGTAATCATATTGGATTTCTTAATTTATGAAATAATTTATCCTTATAGCATTTTTCTGTCAATGACATGTTTCCATTACTTAGATCTTTGAGGCTTCAATCTATGAAGTATTTTCATATTATTTTTGTTTCTAATTTGAGGTGTTTTAATCGTATTTAACATTCTAATATTAGCTTTCTCTTTGAAATTAAATGTTATTTTTATTGTAAAATAACTGTTTTCTACATTTACCACATTTCTTGAAATGTAGTTTCAGTGATACAGGTGAGATCTGTAATGGTCTTAATAATTTGCCTGTGGATTCTTTCAGATTTTTCTGTAATCAATTACATCATCTGAATAAGAGCATGCTTTTTTCTTTCCAGTCCTTTCACATTTTGATTTACTTATTCAGCTGTCTTACAAATCAGCACATTTAATTCTAGGTCCAATGGAAATATTATAGACAAACTTTCTACATTAATTTATTTGCCATAGGTGATAGATCCACTTTATCAGATTAAGAGTATTACTTTTCAGACTTAAAGTCAGCATACTACAGTGATGCAGCCACATCAATGTTTAATTTTTTAAATTTTTTTTGCATTACAATTCTTATTACACACATATACTACAATTTTTCATAGCTCTGACACCCAATTTGTGACTTCATACATGTACTTTGGATAATGATGTCTATCACATTCCACCATCCTTGCTAATCCTCTGCCCCCTCCCATTCCCTCCCACCCCTCTTCCCTATCTAGAATTCATTTATTCCTCCCATGCTCCCCATCCGTACCCCCCTATTAGTCAACCTCCTTATATCAGAGAAAATATTTGGCATTTGTTTTTTGGGGATTGGCTAACTTCACTTAGCATTATCTTCTCCAATGCCATCCATTTACCTGCAAATGCCATGATTTTATTCTCTTTTATTGCTGAGTAAAATTCCATTATGTATATATGCCACATTTTTTATCCATTCATCCACTGAAGGACATCTAGGTTAGCTCCACAGTTTAGCTATTGTGAATTGTGCTGCTATAAACATTTTTGTGGCTGTTTTCCTGTAGTATGCTGTTTTTTAAGTCCTTTGGGTATAGTCCGAGGAGAGGGATGGCTGGGTCAAATGGTGGTTCCATTCCCAGATTTCTAAGGAATCTCCATACAAAAGATAGCATATTCAACAAATGGTGCTGGAAAAACTGGAAATCCATATGCAACAAAATGAAATTAAGCCCCATCTCTCATCATGCACAAAATTTGACTCAAAATGGATCAAGGACCTAGGAATTAAAGCAGAAACTCTGTGTGTAATAGAAGAGAAAGTAGGCTCTAATCTTCAGCATGTGGGATTAGGCCCCAACTTCCTTAATAAGACTCCTATAGCACAGAATTAAAACCAAGAATCAATAAATGGGATGGAATAAAATTAAAAAGTTTCTTCTCAGCAAAAAAACAAACACACAACAACAAAAACAATCTGTGAAGTGAACAGTGAGCCTACATCGTGGGAGCAAATTTTTACCCCTCACAAATCAGATAAAGCACTAATCTCTAGGGTATATAAAGAACTCAAAAAGCTAAGCAACAACACCAAAAAAACAAAACAAATAACCCAATCAACAAATGGGCCAAGGACCTAAACAGACACTTCTCAGAAGAGGATATACAATCAATAAACAAATATATAAAAAATGCTCATCATCTCTAGCAATTAGACAAATGCAAATCAAAACTACACTAAGATATCATCTCACTCGAGTCAGAATGGCAGCTATTATGAAGACAAACAACAATAATTGCTGGTGAGGATGTGGGAAAAAAGGTACACTTATACAATGCTGGTGGGATGACATCAATCTTTATAGCAACTCAATTCACAATAGCCAAACTATGGAATCAACCTAGATTCCCTTCAACAAATGAACAGATAAAATGTGGTATACATACACAATGAATATTACTCAGACTTAAAGAAGAATGAAATCATGGCATTTGCAGGTAAGTGGATGGAGCTAGAGAATATCATGGTAAGCAAAATAAGCCAATCCCCAAAACCCAAACACTGAATATTTTCTCTGATGTGCAGATGCTAATTCACAATAATAAGGGGGTACAGGCTTAGGGCAGAATAGAGGTATTTTGGATTATACAGAGGGGAGTGAAGGGAGGAGAAAGGATCTGGGTATAGGAAGAATAGTAGAATGAATTGGACATTATTCCCCTATGTGCATATATGATTATTTATCAGTGTGATTCTACACCATGTAAAACCAGAAGAATGAGTAGTTATACTCCATTTATGTATGATGTTTCAAAATGCATTCTATTATCATGTATAAGTAATTAGAACAAATAAAGTATTACCTTTTATTCCCAGCTTGATAATAGACTTTCTTTAAATGAGTTTAAAATTTAAGCTCATTTTGAATGTGTTTTCAATTCTTCCATTTATTACATCAACTGAGATACTCATGTGTATGCATGTATATATGTGTGAATATATTTTTTTCCTCTTTGATCTGTTAAAGCAGTATATTGTACTATTAGCCTTTCTACTCTTAAAGTTACCTTGCTTTCCTAGGTTAAATGTTTTCTGAGGGTCCTCTATAAGAACTCTCTTAAGACTTTTACAGATTTCCAAATGGTTTACTTATTATTATCCTCATAGAGTGATCTCTCTTGTTTTTAGGCAGTGTGTTCTTTATCATTAACAGTTATTGCATCAAGAACTCCCCCTTGTCTTACATTCACAGTGATGACACAAGGGCATGTTGCCCTCTTACTATCTTGAGGCTGTTGTACTGATGATCTTTACTTCTAGAATATGCATGATAGACGTGACAGCATTGAGTCCAGCAGAACTGTCTGTGCTACATTTCACATTTGTAAATATAACTGTACCAGAAAAATCTCAGTGCTATTCTGAATTTCATTTACTCATATTTAAGTATTAATATTTCTAACTGATACTTTTTTCATCAGTTTTCCTTTGTGCTCCTTATTTTATTATCCAAGACTAAATATGTTATTTTATCATCCAACACTAAATAATGTTAACAGAATCAAGGATAACACCCAGAGAATCATCTCAATAGATGCAGAAAAGAATTTGATAAAATTAATCATACTTTCATGATAAAACGGATCAACAGTTAAAGCCTAGAAGGAACATATCTCAACAAAAAATGGTATATATGATAAACCTACAACCAACATCATACTCAATGGAGAAAATCTGAAAGCTTTTCCTACAAGATCCAGAGCAAGAAAAGGATACTGCCACTGGGTAAAAACTCTTCTATTCATTCTAATTTTCTTATGGATTTAGTGAAAATTCAAAGTAAAAAATGAGGCTGTTTAAGGGGTTTCAGGGGTAAAATTGTTTAGTGTCTCTAAAATCATATTTAAATTATTTGTTTATGTATTTCTGCAATGACTACAAATATTTTATCTAAGAAAGAAATGCCTTCAAAAATTCCTTGCCAAAGGACATCTATTTGAAAATATGAGTTGTAGATAAAATAACAGTATCTTAGCATTTGATTATGTTCTGCTTGGATTGTCTTTAAATATTCTATATATTTAGGGCATAAATAAGACATCTGGAGCAAAGCTAAAATGTAGTAATGTCTGAAGCAGAACAGAAGGGCCCATTTTCTGCCTCTCATGGGACATAATACAGCTTTTCTCATTTGTATAAATTCATTTCTTAATCACAGAGGCATACTATGTAAAAAGCCTTCAAGTCTTCAAAAACTTCACAGTATTTTTCAACACCCTTGAGGAAAATTGTGAGAGATATATAGTCAATGGACCTTTATTTTATTTATTTATATGTGGTGCTAAGAATCGAACCTAGGGCCTCACACATTCTAGGCAAGCACTTTACCACTGAGCCACAACCTCAGCCCAGAAATTGTGCTTCTGACATTCCATATTGACTCACAAATTGCTGCACATTTGTATGGCTGGATTGAAAATTGAGGGGCAGCTGTTTTAAAAATGTAGTTCCAGGGCTTGACTACAGTTATATGCATTCCAGAGTCTGAACCTCCCACCCCTACCCAGTTACACACTGTGTTCAGTTATTGCTCGCTCCTTTTTATGAAATATACTTCTCAAATTGTGTTTGAAATGTGATGATTGCAAATACGTTTTCTCCTTCATTTTCTTCTTCTAGATGATGCGTTATTCTTCTTAGGCTTGTCACTTATCTCTGTTTACATTGTATTTAGTCTGGCATTGTTTTGAGATAAAGCATTGGCTTCTGAATCTCATTAATATAACTGTTTTCTTTTCAATTGTATGTCTCATTCAAACCCTAATCTGAAAGAAACTTTCAAAGCAAGGCTGTTTTTACAGTACTGACAAAATTTGCTGTATATCATATGAGATTGTGTGGCACACTCATTCAAACTTTATGTTTTCCTGTTTTATAATCCTTAAGGGCATTGCATGGCTCACAAAATATCTAATACTAGTGCAGTCTAGCCTGGCTATTACTGCTCTGAAAGACAGGCACAGTTGGTTTTAAAGAAAGAATGCTAATATTTTCCTTCCTACTTCTTCACCATTTCCTTCATGTAACTAAAGTTTTAAGTTTATAACAGATTAAAAAAGAAATGGAAAATTTTAAAGAACATAACAGGATGATTGTGATTTTAAAAGCACAGTATTGTTCATATCTAAAGGTTCCCATAGAAAAGATATGATAAACATCAGGAAAACAAGAGTGTATTTTCTAAAAACAATAAATGTTAAATTTCACACATTTGTTCAGAAATCTATATAATCTGTCTTTATTGCTCGGGTACCTTTCTGATTCTAGAAAATTGCAGTTCAAGTTCACATTTATAGAAACCAAAATTCTGTATGAAATTATAGAAGGGTGATTGAACACAATATGAAATCTAAACAATCCAGTTACGGAACAATAAGGGATTTATGGGTGCACATGTCCAGGCACAAAAGTATGCTATGTAATATAAAATAAAAATGAAGATAATTATTTAGGAAAGTTCAGCAGAGTAACCAGAGTAATTAATAAGTAAAAATTAACGAAGGAAGGCATGCTGTCCTCGAAAGGATCTTTAACAATTTTAGGTATAGGGAAGCATTTGACTTAGTCTCTTGAGGTTTTGTGCAAAATATTTTCAAAATAACGAATAATTCTCTTTCTCTGCAGGAGAGACAACTATGATTATAAATTAGGAAGCTGGACTCCAGAGGCATTCTCAAATCAATTGCAAATACTTATTTTTATTTTTTGTAGATAGTAATGGAGAATCACTGACCATTTGGGGATTCATATGTTGCAATAAGTTGAACAAATTCATAAGCTATTTTAACAACAGAGTACAGAGGTAATACCAAAAAGAATGGAAAAGGCAAGAGACTATGTACATAGAAAGGCAGAGATGCACCCAGAGAATAAAAGCAGATTGATTCTAAGTAGGCAATATATTTTTTTATTTTTTTTTATTTTTTTTATTGGTTGTTCAAAACATTACAAAGCTCATGATATATCATCTTTCATACATTTGACTCAACTGGGTTATGAACTCCCATTTTTACCCCAAATACAAATTGCAGAATCAAAAATTATAATCATAAATGTGGATAAAATTTAAAACAGAAATAAAAATAGAAGAATAGGCTTCTGTGGCAAAACTTTAGAAAACTCATGCATCTTGTAGTTATTCTAAAAAAAATGTAATGTACCAAATTTGAAAATGTGATGTGAACTGTTAGGTATTTTGCAAATATGAACTATTTAGGCTTGATATTCCTGAGAAATATGTTTCATTCTTATTTCCATGATCTTTCTCCAACTATGGGAGCATAAGACTGCTAGGGAGAAAGGAAGAGAGTAAAAGGGTACAGAATAGCAGACATAAAAAAAGCAAGAAAGAAAGACAGGGGGGAGAGACAGAGAGGAGAAAGAGAAAGAGTGAAAGAAGGAAGGAGGGCAGACTGGCTGGCTTTCATATTATTATTCAGTAGCTTTCTGGTTTTTTTTTTTTTATAGCTTTGGATTTTGGGATCTTTCAGATCTTGGCAATACTTGACTAAATAAATTCAAGAGTGTAGCAGAAGCATCCATCACACGGCAGAGGAACATGTACATTCAATATACCTGTGGATCCTGATTTCCATTTGAAGGGATTGGAGTTTCTTAACATCTCTGACCATCAATTATTTATCAATAATGCTATAATCATTATAATTGTTATATTATAAACATATACATATATGTATATAAATATACACATATATATTACTAAATAAAGATAATTATCAGATGGGTTTTTTATATACTAGGACATGAAGAGTATTCTTTAATGGTCTGAGAAAAAGACATGCATCAACAATGATATAATACAAATATCACTGGATATTTTTGAATGCAAAAAGATATAAATTGTTTTGAATCACAACTGCATAAAATATACTATTTTCCTCATTTTAAAGATTAGTATTCTTAAATCCAGGAGATTAAGTGAATGGCCTGTAACCTCACAGCCAGCTAGTAACAGAAGAACTTAAATTCACATTTACCAGCCTTTTTTTTTTTTCTTTTTTCTTGCTTAATCAGCATTGCAACAAGAGCATCAAAACTTAATCAATCTAAAGAGCTCATTGCCAAATGTAGATAGGTTGTAGTCAAAAATGTCAGGGAAAAGATACAGTATTCATAAATTCAAAAGCCTAACACTGTCTGCCATTTTTCATGATGATACGTAAAATGCCTGGGCTCCTGGCCGGATGTGTATAATATAAAGTTTTCCTTTAAAAGAATTGTGAAGCTATTCCAATTTTTATTCTTTTAGCTTCATTTTGCTAATGATTTGCATACCAATTAGTTCATTATATTTTCCTTCCACTGTATTCACTCAATTAGTTTTTGTGCAACTGGCATTAATGGAAAGAATTTTAAGATGTTTTTAAATAGGCATTGCTAGGACCTGAGGAGATTTAATGTTTTAGTGAGTAAAATTACATGAGTGTTCAGATATACTTGTTAAATTGTTCATTGCTACAAAATAAAGTTCAATAAAACTAAAGAGTTAAAAAATGTGAATGATGCCAAAGAAATAAACCTAAATGAGTGAAATCAGCCAAATATATTGGAACAACAATATAAAGTTCAAACAATATGTAGTAATACATTAAAAAGGTGATAAAATAATGATGAATTAGTTGACATTTACTTATTGTTGAACTATGCCAATGATAAGTTATTCTGTAGTCAAATGAATGCAAGATAATGTAATCACACTATTTAAATGAAGAAACAATGGATTAAAAGCTAATTTTCACCCAGTTACCCAGTTATCCCACTCCTCAGTATATGTCCAAAGGACTTATAGTCAGCATACTACAGTGACACAGTCACATCAATGTTTATAGCCTCAAAATCTACAATGGCAAAGCTATGGAACCAACCTGGAGGCCATCAACAGATGAGTGAACAAATAAATTCACTCATTGTGGTATATATACACGATGAGGTATTACTCAGTCATAAAGAAGAATGACTTTATGACATTTGCCATAAATGGATGGATCTAGAGAGTATCATGCTAAGCAAAATAAGCCACTCCTCCAATATTGCCTTCATCACCTTGGAGCCTATCAATTATTTGAGAAATAGGAAAAAAAAAGTTCTGTAGGGAAAAGTCTGAAGAAATCTGTGATAGCTAATTTGCATTACAGAAATGTGCATTGAATTAGCGGGAAGAGACTCGCAGCATCTAAGACTGAAATGTCTTAAAGGGAATTGTGGGGGGAAAATACACAGAAAAGAAAGGTTTTCAACAAGTTAGAAAGAGTGTACTCCTTTCTAAACCAGCAATGACTGGTGATCCTCTACAAGACAAAAGTATGAGATGCACATTTAATTTTCAAATTTCTAGTAGCTATGTTAATAAAATAAGTAGTAAAAACTAATTTTAACAATATATTTTATTTAATCCAGTATCCAATCCAAATTATTGTCAATTGAACATGTGATAAATACAAAATGCTAATGAGACATTTTACCTTAGTTTTTCATACAAAGCCTTCAAAATTTAGTACACTTTTGAATTTAAAGAACACCTCTGTCTAAACTATGCATATATCAAGTACTCATTTTCACATATGGCTACTGGTTACTGTCTTTGAATATTCAGTTCCAGATCAATGATCATTGACCCTGAACTGAGAGACTAATCTGAAGAGCTTTAAAAAAATATACCAATGTTTTAGGCCTACCAAAGAATTCAGCTTCAGTTGGTAGGGAATAAGGATTGACTGCTAGTTTTTAAAAGCCCCCTTGGTGACTGTAAGCTAGGAAAATCTTGGACTGAGAACCAAGCTGTGTTGGAAATTACCTGGAAAATGTATGAGTAATAAAGAGGAAGAATGGAATGATATACTCTCACCTATTTTGACCATCTTTTGAAATTACTGGGAAATCAATGCTAATTATAAACTCCTTGGTATTAATGAGTATAAATGAGAACTTTCTGACTAAAGAAGGGGTGATCTTTTACTTAGTTGTAGTTGCCAAGGTACTCATTTGATTTTTTAAAATACAGATATGTATATTAATATGTGAATATACACATTTATAGCAGGTGGACACGATACCTTTATTTATTTATTTTATGTGGTGCTGAGGACCAAACCCAGTACCTCACATGTGTTAAGCAAGCACTCTATCACTGACCCACAACTCCAGTCCCCTTAATTGATTTTTGTACTCTGTAATGAATTGTACAGAACACAACAGTTAAAAGGTAAAATGAAAGAGAAATGATAATGCCTTTTAAACATCCCTAAAGACTAGTCATTAATCATCATGAGATTTATTTTACAAGCAATTCAGAAAAGTACACATGCTCTTTTTTTTTCAATGAGTACTATGGATATTTTGTAGCAGAAAGTTTTGGAGAAATGTGATATAATAATTGTTTTGCTAAATAAAACAAGCACTGTCCATTTTTCAATCCTTTTGAGTATTAGGCCTACTATGATTGTGATATTTTTTGCTTGTTCTCTTAGCAGAGATACTCAATAAATAGAGAGATTTTGACTGTGTATAAGACCTTACAAAGTTTCAATTTTGCAGCATAGACACAAAACATTAGAGAAATAAAAATGTATCTATATACGCAGATACAGCTTAGGTACCAGAAGTTTGGTCTTCCATATTCTTGTTTTCATATTTTGATCGCTAGCATTTGTACACAGAATAGGCCACTGTACAAAATTTATCTGTCAATTGATTTTTGCCAAATGTTGCATGTAGTGTGATATCTTCCATGCCCTGTTGGCATGTTACTGTTACGTTAGGATGACTGTCACTGGATGTCAGATATATTCTTCTCTACTCCATTAATTCTTGCCTATCCATACAATCATCTCCTGACAGCAGAAGTTAAGGTTTTTATGCAGAGGTTTTAGCATTTCCTCTGTGCTTTGTGCACACAGTAAGCCCTCAAACTTCACATTAATATTTCTTCTAGGTTTGAAATAACAGTCTTTTTTTCTTTTTTTTTAGTAGAGGATAGGGACAAGGAAAGAAATAAAATAAATCTGAAAAATTATGTTATGTTTGTATATAAATATGTCACAATGAATCTTACTATTGTGTATATAATAATGCACCAATAAAAATTAATTTTAAAAATTAGAAAAAAAAACAGGTTTTTTATTTTAGGAAAGTTTTTCTTGCTAAATATCATCATTTTATTTGATTATAGGTAAAATTTTGTCAAGGTTTCCAAATCAACTCTTTGTACAAGTAGAGGCTTGTTAAAACTTTTTAAAATATTTTTAAAATTTTATTTTAATCGGACTTGGTTCTAGCTTATTGTATCCAGTGTCCTCCTTAATGTACCAAACAGAACAGATCCTGAAGCAACCCTCCTTCACAAACCTAGAAGAAAATAATTTCTATTCCAATTCTTGTCATGGTTGTATTGAAAGAACAAGCCTATCTATCCTTTAAGCTGCCTTTTTGGTTTAAATGTATCCCCAGTAGTACCTGGACTGGAAACGCAATGCCCAGATACATACATCAGTGATATCTAGAGGCACGGTCTTAGCAAGAGAATTTGAAATGAAGTCATGGGATGAGATTCCCATGATGGCACTGGTGACTTTATAAGAAGAGGAAGAGAAACATAGGTAGCAGGATTGCTCTGTCTCACCTGGGATGCCCTCTGCCATGCTGTGATGCAGCAAGGATACCTTACCAGATGCTGAATACATTCTGTTGCCATGCCACTGAATGCACAGTAAACTATAACTATAAACTATCACTATAAACTAAAGAAATTTCCATTTTATTTTCACAAATTACCCACTCTGGTGTTCAGTTAAAGTAACAAAAAGCGGCCTAAAATATTCCATTATTCACTATAACCAATCGATGAATGGCATGATAAAGCTGATAAGCTAGAAGGGAGGGCCTGAGCATGTTTGGCTTAGTCTCTGAGTAAACATAACAGGGCATTTGGCTATGTTTGCTAGTTCTACAGTAATGCTGTGTGTCAGGCCTGTAGTTGAAGTTCATCTCAGAGAGCAAGTATTAGAAAGCCAGATTGTAGCACATATCTAGGTCATGTCCTTCAAATCAGTATAAGTAGTAACAACGCTAAAATTTCGTACTCCATCTGTCCAAATCCTTATCTATTTCTCGGTTTGTAACTCACAGGGGAAGAAAAAAAATGTGATGAATTATGACCTCTCAAAACCGAGCAGCATCTTACATATGCTCTGATATTTTATCCGTCAATCTTTTAAATAATCCATTTATTCAGGTTGTGCTTTTCCTACCTCTTTTGTTCTTTGTTTTCCTTTCTTTGACATTATAGACTTCTGATGCCAGACTACTGTTTCTGATTTTGACGTGCTGTAATTTTCATGGTGTCTAGCACAGTGCCCGACATACGGCCAAAATCCCTCTATTTATTGCCTACCTCTGCTAAAATTGCAAGCAAATATTGCCTTGAGCATAGTAGGCCTAAAAATAAAAAGATAGTACCTGTTTTATTTAGCAAAACAATTATTATATCATATTTCTGCTTCTCTTGATTTTGAATTTTTACTCTTTTGCCATGCTATTAATATTTCTCCCATACAAGTGTAAAGCATCGGGAAAACAAATTTAAAATTTTTATTTTTCTCCACAAAATGAAATTTTATCAAATATCTCACAACCTTGAACATACATACATACATACAAACATACATATACATAATACACACACATACATACCCAAATATATATCTATATATAGTGTATATATATATATAGACACACACACTATATACATACCCAACTATACATGCATACACACACACACACAAACATACACATACTATACACACACACACACTCCTGAAAAGACTAAATAAATATATATGTTCTCATTTTTATTTATTTATTAGAAAAGCATTTAATAATAATACATAAGATTAGAGAACTGCATTGAAAGTGATCCTTATACGTATTCTTCTAACACTTCTTAACAGTGTTACTCCTCTAACATGAGCATATTTGTATGGTTACTTTTTATGCAGTGCTGCCAAAATAATTTTTGTGAAAGTCTTTTTGATCCAGCATGCATGACTCTTTGCGTAATAATGAACACAAGAAAATAAAGAGACTCTTATACACACAACTTCCCTAAATTCATGGAATGTTTATCTGTTTCTATACAACTTCCCAATTCTACACCATCATCATAGCTTTTCCAAAGGATTCTATCATCACAAGTAAAGAGATCAATAAAGCCTCGGTACCAGAGCCTCACCTTCAGTGTCTTATCCCTAAATGCACACAAGACAACTGAAATCAGCATATTCCAGGATGACATCATTCCTCCTGCCAAGAGTTACTTTTAGTACTATTTCAAGCTAAAACTAAGTCCTTGTAATAAGCCAATATTAATTTTTCTTTTCTTTACAGAATTCTTTGAAGTATTTGAGGCACTGATAGTTTTGTTAATCTCCTGTAATGTATATATCCAAATATATTTCATGTTTACAACTTGATAGCAAATTCTTCTTCTACTTAATAGTTCTTCCTCTGAGCAAACATAATTTATTTCCTCAGGAAATGACACTTTGTTACAGTTTCTGTTGAGTTAATAATAGTTACTTGAATTCAAAAGAAGAAACTCTAAAGTTAAAGCATTGTGGTAATGTAGCAAATCATCCTAGTATCCACACTAAACATGAGAACTTACTGAAATTAACTTTACTGAAATTTACTAAGCTTTAAGTAGTTTAATAAGTACTTCACAGAAATAAGATATCATGGAAATAAAATCGGCCTGAATATTTAGAAATACTGACATAACTAAAGAACACCATGTATAGGTAATTGCCATAATTATTTCAATACCAGAGGCCCACAAACATTTTTCAGAAAATGCTTTACTTGGTAAGACTATAATTCTCAATAACTGGAGAACTACACAAAAATAAATAAAAAGCACATATACTAAAAATAAAATCAACCCAAAAAACAAACAAACAAAAAAAACAAAAACCCACCCTCAAAGCACCATGACCTTCAACTCCTACACATTTCAGTATAAGTGAAATCCATTCACAGAATCAAAATAAATAAATAAATAAATAAAAGAAACACTTAAAATTTAGATCTGGTATTTCTTAGTAGGTTGAGGTTAAAGTAGAAATTCATTTTCAGATGTTTTCCTCAAAATTAAAACTCAAAGATTTCGAATGGGTATGCAAATTTATCAGCTATCAAGATGTAGCTGTCAAATTAAGTTGATCTAAGTAGATGAAAAGGTCTTCTAATAGAATATCTGGAATATTCCTTAGGCAATGACCCCTAAATATTGTGTATATGTATTGTGTATATTGGGGGATTATTTTATCTTGTTGTGTTTTTAAGCAAGAGATATGAAATATACTCAATTGAAGAACTGGAGTACTCTTTGTCAACTTATTTTCTGCCCGTATGTTTATATAACAGTTTATTCTCATGGGCAGCCATGTTCAAATAAAACCTGAAGCTTCAACAAATGTTTTCCAAGCAGGAATGAGCCTATGGAGAACTGTAGACAGAAGAATAAGATTATTCCTGGGTAAAAAGTATAACTATGTTATAATGGAAGCATATCTCAAGAACAGCATTCCCAATAACATCAAATGGATGCTTTTATTTTGAAATTTCTTGAAAAAGCATGCATTTCTTGAATTTAAAAATAATATCAGTTTAGTACATTTGTGACAGATCATGAACTACATATCATATTTTAAATAAATTAAAAGGAGAAGAATTTATTTATATATCAATTGGCGACTAGAGAATATCTACCAAAAAATGTAGGATATTTTAAGCTTTAAGATAGTTTAAACTCTATCCTATGTTTACTTCAAAAAGTGGCAAATTCAGAGCTGAGTCCAAAAGTTAGAGATCAAATATACGAAATCCATGGTATTTATATTAGATGAATGCTGGCCTTTCTATTTGCTGTAGCTGGTAGGAACTAATCTAATAAGGCTCAAAGTGATGATGGGTCATCACTACACATGTTAAAAAGAAAATGAGCCCATAGGTTATTCCATATTCAAAGACAGCTAGAAATTGTTAATTGATTGATTCATTCATTTATTCACTCCTACAATTGATCATCCAGTTATCGACAATTTAATTGATACAATCATAGATTCACATGCAGCTATAAGAAGTAATATAGAAACATTTAACTGAGAGATTACCAAGTCCCCACAATAAAAACTTTTTTGCAAAACCCTGGATTGCCGCAATCCATCAATCTGTTTCAGTTCTTCTCATTTCTGCTTATAATCATTTGTGTGTAGATGTTTGCATCTATCTCTACGGATATATATATATATATATATATATGCATTAAGCATTCTAATTTTGGAATATCTGAATTTGGGATATAATCTAAAAAGACAAAATTTGAAAGGCAATAAATCCTGAATTTTGAAACCCTGAGAGATCAATATTAAAAAATATTAAATTCACAAATACATGATTTTGGAAAATAATTTTTAAAAATCTTTAAAAGGAAGGGAGATATATTTGAGAAGCACAAAAACCCAACAGAACAACTCACAGACCTATTTGAGGAACAAATATATAAGAATAACATACCAGTTTCACAAGCAGAAACACTAATGATAATTGTACAAATATAGAATTATGAGAAAACTAATGGTATTCATAAAGAAATATGTCACATTTGAACTAAATAAATACAAATGACAATTGTACAAATATAGAGTTATGAGAAAACTAATGGTATTCATAAAGAAATATGTCACATTTGAACTGTATAAATGTTTATCATCATAATTGGTAATTATGTGTGTGCCATTATTATAACAAGTCATCTCAAATTCCTGTTTTTTGATAATATCAATAAAAAGCTGGAATGAGTCATCATCTTATCTGCAATCACTCACATATTCAAGATGTTGAAAAAATTTATCTTTCACAAATGCATGAACAAAAAGACATATTTTCACTTATTGAAAGAGATTCAATATTTTTGTGTTAACATACACTGGTTACACAAAAAGTTAACATTGTGATAATGCAGTTTTGGAGAGTTGAATTTGTAAAAAATGCAAAAAAACAAACTAGAACTCTCAAAGTATGTACACAGCTGATTTCCAGAGCACTGAAAGTAACATAAAATAAAAGTTGTGCATAACAAATTGTAAACAAATGCTGACAATTAAAATAGTGAAAAATGTTTTTTTTTTAAATAAATGAGAAAAAAAATTAAATTCAATATATGAAAATGTGTTTTTCAGGGAGAGATTATGGTAAATTGCCTAATGGTGGCCCATAAAAACTAACTGATTTTCATGATCATTAACTATATTTTAAGTCTCTCAGGGCAAATGTTTATTTTTTCATGTAGGGAATAGCTTTTATGAGGGAGTATGCTCACATTCATGTCTACATGACAGATCTTCCCTACTCAGCCTCCTACATTAAGACCTCTAAACACACCATTTTCTTACCCAAAAATATGCTTCACTGGATTTCTGAGTATTTCTTCTGCCTAGCATGATGCAACCATGTTTTGTACACCAAAAACTCACTAATCCCTTCCTTGGAATTTGGCTTTCTAACCATTAGAGAGCACCCCCTACTCCGCTGCTTTTTATTTGAAAGGTACTCTGATTTGGAGTATTCCAGCTTTTGTAATTTTAACATTTGGGATTTAAATATTATAGATTGTGAAATGGGAGATTTCAGAAGTTAGAATTTCAGTCTCTCAGGGTTTCAACACCTGAGATCATGGCATTCAGGTTTGTGACTTTGGGGATTACAATTAGCACTGCTGCTAATCCATTCCATCACCAATCCAGTTAAATGATCTTTTTCAACCCCTCCTGCTCAAGGATAAAAATGTTACAGCCCAATCTCAACTATATTCACCTTGTTAAACATAAAAAAGAAAATAAATCAGTTTATCAATTTAAGCATATAATTTTAGGTTGAATCTAAAAAGTTAATGAACATGAGATTAATTGATTCAATGAGAAAATTTATGCTGGAAATTTTAAAAATTCAGTAATCACTTATTTTCCTATTGTTATTTTGCCTATAAACTAAGAAGGAACAAGGAAAAACTAAGATTTTTTTCTTAAGATATCCTCTCTAATAATTGCAATCTAGGTGGTGCTACTTTTCAAGCTTCATATTAGTTTATAATCAGAATGTGATCTATCCTAAAGTATGTCCAATAAATAAGAGCTGAAATTTATAATCATGTATATATTTTATCATGAAGAAACTAAAAGTAAAAGATGCCAACTATTTTATCCAAGGTCATCCTAACATTTTCAAAATGGACTAGGAATAAAACTATGATATTTAGTATATGTATGCTCACCCTGGCTTTTAATATTGCAGTCTTCTAACTGGTATTAATATTACAAGAGAGACATCAAATACATCCTCCCCTGCTGCCTAGCACAGATTACATTTTATTAGTCTGAAGATATTTAAATAGTTCGAAGTAATTAAAACGTTCTTTTAATATGCTCTAATTTATTCATTGTCAATTGATTCAAGGTCATATACCAATGTCCAGTGTTACATTTGACATTTTAAACATTTTTCTACTTCAATTTGTACCTTGAAAATATTTTTCTTTGGTATATTTTCAATATATCTTGGATATTTTTTTCTGGCAACTAATTGTAATTAACTTCAAAGGGGCTTCTGATCTAATAAAGCATTTCCATTAATTTTATTATTCAAGTTCAGAGTCACAAAAATTTAATAATGTATGAAACAGTTATTTCATAATTCATAGCATACTTCTGCTTATTTAACTTGGAAGAATGACAATCAAACTTTTTAAGCATTAAATAAGATCATTAACAGAGTGTATTATACTTCCTTGTTTAATTATTCTTGACAAGGCACATGAAAAAGAAGAGTCTTAAGCATTTGTGTTTCCTTGATAATGTGCAGTTTACCCTTAACTGTCATAATTTAGTAGCAATCAAATTGCTGACGGCATGAGCTATTTGACATTATACCATTTGGGAATGGTCTTTATATTTGAAAGCTTTGTTTCCTCTCTTCACATGCTCTCAGTCTCCTTGTGTTGCCTCAACAGGTACCTAGAATGAGACCCAAATAAGCCTACACTTTACTATTTTGCCACTTCATATTTTAAGTGTACACTTGCAGGCCAGTGTGCATGCTCTATGAGTTTATGTCCTGTTCCTAGAAATTAGGTTCTTGTTCAGTACCCTCTGGGTAAGCTGTGCCAACAACTTAGTTCAAATGGTCAGGCTCTTGGTTTTGTTTTCTTAGGCTGCAGTCCCTTAATAGCAAATTTTAAAGGTACTAAACCAAGCAACAATACATTATTATTTCATTGAATTCCTATTGAATTAATCAGCACGTTCCTTCTTTTATTTAGTAAGCATTACAAAATTATGTGCATTATGTCCAATTTATGTACTGAGGAGTTAAATTTCAACTTTAAGATATCCCAGATTTCAAGTTGTGACATAATAAAAAAGTTATTATGTATGACATTTTATGTTGTAGAAACATATTAGCAACTCCTATAGCATGAAGTCATAAATAGGATATCAGTTCTTTAGTAATAGATTCTTTTTAAAAATATTTTTATAGTTGTTGACAGACCTTTTTTTTATTACTATTATTTATGTGCAGTGCTGAGAATCGAACCCAGTGCTTCACAACTGCCAGGCAAGTGTGCTACCCCTGAGCCACAGTCTCAACCCCAGTAACAGATTCTTAATTTTTTTGTGTGTGCTACAAACGTTTTTAACAGATGATATTTCTTATGTCACTATGTGTTCAAACTCAGCAGGATTATGTGATATTTCACCTTGCTAAGGAGACTGTCCACGAAGTTAGAGCATCATTGCAGAGTATAATTAGCTTACAATAATTAGGTGAATCAACTGTAATAGGTGAATTCACTTTTAAAATGTTCCATATATAGCTATAATTTAACCACGTTGTTGAATACTGGTTTGATATTTAAGTAATAATAGAAGTTTCCAAGACCTTTCACAACTTTATGTAATGAAAAATCTATTCAATTTTGATGCAATGAGTTTAATACTACATAAATAAAAATGGAAAATTCTGATGTGGACTTTAAATAATTACTAATTAAGACAATAAAACCCAAGTTAACCATCATTCTGTCACTCACGCTCTCCTTTAAATACTCTTTGTTCATTCAAACAACATTTTCTAATCACCTACAATGTCTATGGAAGCACACTAAATAATTTTGGAGACATAAAATTAGAGAAATTGAAGAGTATATCTGTGTTCTGAATGTTTACCTCAGCCAAAACCCATTTGCTGAAATCTAATTATTAATGCAAAAATACTAGGAGGTAGGACATTGGGGAACTAATGAGATCACGAGGGCACAGCAGTCATGAATGGGTTCAGTGCCCTTATAAGAGAATATGGAGGCTGCCTTTTCCATTCCATGAAATAAGGACACAGCTAGAATGTGACATCTAAGAACCAAGAAATAGGCTTTTATGGGACTTTTAATATGAAAGTATCCCGATCTTGGACTTCCCAGCTTCCAGAACTGCAAAGAATAACCTATGAAAATTTTATAGCGGCCTAGATGGAGGAGAGAAATCTTTCTAAAATGTCTTAAAAAGCTAATAGTTTCAGAAATTCCTTTTGACATTATTTATATAGGTTATATACAGTGTTGGTCATACGTCCTTGTTATTCATTTTAAATGAAAGAAGTGTAGACCAGTTATTGAAAATTATTAAAATTGAAACAATGATTAAACCAGAGATAATTTACATTAAGAACTATAAATTTGGAAGACACTGCACATGAGAACGAACAGGCTATATTACAGCAGATTCTGACTCAATTAGTCTGTAGTAGTACCCAGGAAGTAATATAACTGAAAATACATTTTTAAAGTGACACAGTTAATTATGACACCTTGACGTATGGTTAGTATAAAGCATTGAATACAGGTCTGTGAGAAAACTGTGGTGTGCGTGTATGTGTGTGCGTGTGTGTGTATTGATATGCTGTTTGAGCAGTTAAATATATTTCATTATTTCAGCAAGTGAAGTATAAGACCCACATATTTAATAATAGATTAGGAGAATAACAGTGGAGAAGTTTTACTAATACTCTAGTGTATATAAGTGTAACACATATACATATACACATCATTCTGTGTGTGTGTGTATATATATATATATATAATAAAAATTCCCACCAAATATTTCACATTTATCATTAAGAGGAATGATATATATGCCTAGAAGAAAGGAAAGTTGTAACTTAAAGGAGGTAAAGGGTGGATGGAATGTAGAAATAAATACTAACAGAGGCTAAATTCCATAATTATGTAGAAATTGTAGTTGTGAAATTATAGCAGTTCCTTGCTGTGATAACACCCCAAAAGACAATTAAGAAAAATATTTGCCATATGGATGTAGGCAATATGAATAAATTGGCAATAACCAAATTTTCTAAAATATTTTACTATGTATTAGAGAGTAGTAACGTCACCAGTCTGATAAAAGTTTCTTCAAATAAAGTGAATAGTTTTAATTCAGTCTAAGTAAATACTCAGAGCAGAACCTAAAGGGTCTGTGCTCACATGAATGCCAAGGCAATATAACTGTCAGAATATTGCCTGGAACCCAGAAATTATTTCCAGTGTGGCCCTCATTCCATCTTTGAAAAGTAATCCAAGTTTGAAAATGTTATTTTTTAAAAAAAGTGAAGAACAAACCAAATTTGTTTTTCCTCTAAAGAAATACCTTTGTAATGGTTGATTTATATTGTTTATGCAACACAAGATAATACAGTATGTTTAATATTAAGTATAATGAAGGCTATGCAAATCCCAAAGGTAAAATATGAACACAAATGAAAATGTTCACTTTATATTTTATTACTACTGGGGTATTTTATGAGCAATTCTAAGTTCTGCAGTGTACTCTTATGAAATCTCATATACCACATTCTTATTTTAGAATATGGAGATTATTTTCTCAGATTTCCTAGGTAAAAATAGGTAAACAAACATAAATAATAAGGAGTTATATATGTAGTTATTAAAGAGAGAGGGAGAAGGAAGCAATAGACTGTATGTATAAGGAGTCAGTTAATTTAAAGGTCAAATTCCTCATCCTTAGGGTATGCAATATTCTGATTTTTAATTTTTTAAAAGTTTTTGTGCTAAGGACTCACTTGACTGACAACTGTCAACCAGAATTACAATATAAATCTATAAAGTAAAAAGTTATAAAAATACTAGTTATGTTTAAGTGGTATGGTTAGTAATAAATTCAATCTATGAAAGTAGTATTCTTAGACTCAAGGCTAAAGACTACAGATTTTAGTAGTCCCTGTGAGTTAAAATAAATAACTTATATTAATAATAATTATGAGAGAAGCAAATAATTATATCTGATGAATCCTGATTAAAAAGGTGGGGAAACAAAAATCTTAGAAAATTAATTTTCCTAAATTGATGTAATTAAATATATAGTTAGATTTTTAAAATCCATTTGAAGCCTTTTAAACAAGGTAAGAGCTTTAGATTTTTTTAAAAATTTAATCTATAATAACTAAGTTGCTTTTAAACTATCATAAAATATAGCCTAGAAAGTGTATACATAAACTACATCTTTTTAAATATTGGTAATGTTAATAGCTGATATTTCTTATGTGCCATGCATTATTCAAAGTCCTTTACATTGTGTAGTCCATTTAATAATCACAACTACACTATGAACTACACAGAATCATTACCAGTAGATTTACATTGCAGTACACATTCACAAAACTGTTAAGTGGCCTAGGATGAATTTTAACCCAGAGAAGTTGGCTCTAAAGCCCAGACTATCTCTTTACACTGATCTAAGACTACTATGTGCTAATGCCACATCTTTTAAAGAAGGTTCTATAAAACTTGTGATGCCCAACCCTCATTTCTATTGGACTCCGAAGAAACTTTTAAAGAATACTAATGTACAGGGCGCCCTATAGATTCTCATTCTCAAATTTATCAATGTGTATTTAAAGCAGTTATGCTTTGATTCATGTCTTTAATTGGACAAATTATTCCCTCAAAAATAGAAAATAGCACCACAGTAAGTTACAAAGCAGTTTTAAAATATGATTTCATTTTTCAATCTCATTGCCTGTTGCCATAGTGACCAGGAAGTTCCAAGGTCTTGCAAATTGTAACTGACCATTTTATCTGTCACCTATTTGTTTGTGACTTCCTTATTTCTTAAAAGTGAAAAAAAAATGGTTAGAAAAACAACTAATGAAAGACAAAAGACATTACAATTTTCTTTCTGGTATGGCATTTTCTAGTTTGGAATTCTCAGAACCCACTCCTGAGGGTCTATTGACTACATGAGTCATGGGACTTCTGAGAAGCAGCACACAATGTTTCCTGGTATGAGGTAAGTGTTGACATCAAGGCAAGTCCATTTCATTGTTATTCAAAGTAAAGTGCCACTTTCAAAGTGCACTTTCTCTTTTTTCCTTTCATGGCACTATTATTTGAGGTCAAACCAACATTACTTGAAGATAGTTATTGGATCTGTCAGCTAGGTTAGTTCAGTCTCAAGTTCAACTTAGTTTCTTATTCTCTTTAGGTCTGCCTCCTTGTGTGAATTTAAAAAAAGAAGGTCTGTTTTTTGAGGCCCTCCAATATGGGGGCATTTTTCATGTAATGGCAAAAATATTTTGAACTTATTAAAATATTAATAATATTTTAATAATTATGCATAATTACATAATTATGTTCATGGGAGTTATCCCAGAGTTTTATTTTCTTTCACTTTCACTTGATACAAGGTATAATCCACTGTACAAATGCTGCAGTGTATTCAAAAGGCCATGAACCCTGAAAAATTTTGTCTAACATAACCCAGGAGCTACAACCTTAAAAGATTACATCAGAAGCATTTTATAGGAATTTCAGGCAGTACTATAACAGGACCACAATATTATATAATAAATATTTTACAAACTATGAGAGGCATTAATTTATTATACTAAAAATAATCCATTGAATGTTCTATAGATATTAATTTTTTATTTATTTCCCTGTTTTCTATTGAAATCTGGAAGTCACCTGAAGTTGGTTAGGTTTGATTTCTGAATGAGCTCATTATTCTCATGGTTAGTCATTCCCATAGTAAGTGTGCTTTAAATAGAATCAGATGCACAGTGTAGGTGGAGATATGCTCACCTCCCTCCCTTCAGCATTGCTGCCTTGTGCGGAGATGAAAATAACATACCTGTTAGCTGTTCCTTGTTGGTAGAAGATGGCTGATCTTTTCTATGAGCAACACATGAGGAAGGGGTGACTCATTTCATAAGGTGATCATGCATGTCCAAATTGGATTGCATTTGAGACTTAGAAGGGGAAGCTATTTTTTATGCTGGGACAATAGGCAAACAGGACATAAGATCATCCTACCTATGAGACCTTTAGAATGGGTAGGACTTTGCCACCCAGATACATGGTACAAAGTTAAATTTCTGTTCGCATTCCTTTTGTTTCATCTCTGAGATATGAGCAAAACGTTTAAATTTGATGTTTGATTGTGAATTCTGACATTTGTATTCATCAGGAGATTATATAGTAAATGCCTGTTTTTTCCATATCTATGCTGTTCATTTGAGGGATATATTGTACAGAATATTGGGAGGAACATGTGGAAGTTTACATCTATGATGGGAAGGAGTCTTAATGAACATATAATGCCTTGCTTTCTGCACCTACATCTTTATACCTACAGGTATTATTAAAAGACCTGAGTAAAGTGAAAATTAAGAATAGTATCAGAATGGTAAAAATAATTTCTCTGCTATCACTAGCCTTTATTGGCCAATGTTTCATTTTACTAAGTAAATTAACATGTTTCCATAGACTTCCAAAGTATTATATTTCATCTTTCCATAAGGTCATAGTCTAGTCAAGATTTCATAAAGGTGCTAATTCAATGCATTTTTAATGTCATCCCCCCCACCCAGAAAATACATTTAGGCCAAAGTGAAAAAAATATTATTTTTTAGTTGTATTCTTCGTGGTTAGTCTACTTATAATAAATAAAAAGTGAAATTTTTACTATCTTTGCATTAAAAAGCAAATAGAATATAGTTAATTTTATTAAAATTTGAGAAAGGACAGATGGCCAAAGGGATGGATGATATATATAACTTGTAGATATTTATTTTTTAGAGTTTTCCAGATGTTTCCTATCTACCAAAACATGCACTCTTAATCTAGGAAACAGCTGGAAAATTCTGAGAAATAAATATTTATAAGCAACAAAGTCTTTGCACATATATTGACTCTCATGACCCTCATAAGAGTATTATGAACTGGGTTAAATAGTAAATACTAACATGAACATAACTTTACAGACCATAAGATGAGTGGAGCATGTATTATGCCTAGTAAGAATTACTGCAGACACAGCACTACACTGAGCCTTTTGTGACGACATGTGCTGTAATTTCCCCTTCACCATTCCTAAGTGACATTTAATTTCATGTTAACAGAGTTCAGGAGTTTCACTTCCACCTTCTTCAGTATTTGCCTGACAAATTCCTCAGTGCAGTCTACAGTAAGTTTCTTATGACCCCAGTCATTTATATACTGCAAATTCTTTAGCCACTGGAAAGTTGGAGTTAGAAAGTATGTGGCAAAGCTTTTTCTTCATAGGAATAGGATGCATTTGATCATGGGGAGACCAATTTGAGTTAAAAAATGTAACATGATAATAAGCTATAAGTTTCAAAACTCTTGAGTATTATTTTATTTCCAGACTTCTCCCCACATCATGACTTTATGCTCTGAAGATTCATCAAAAAAGTGTACTCCCTTTTGTCTCTAATATATAATATATATATTGTCTTTTTTTTTACCATATTTTATTTTCTTACAGGAGTCTGTGCTATCTAGCCTCTACCATATCACCATCACTTTCAATATTATTTAATACTTAAACCATTCACTCAAGAAGTTACTCACATAGTTGATCTTGTGATTCCAGGGTCTAAATCATAAAATTGTTATGAGTTTCATATAACTTACATCACAATTTTTATTCTCTGTGAAGCAGATTCTAAGAAAAATGTAAAGTTCAGGAGTCAAGTTCTTGGAAAAGAAGGCAGAAATAGGGGATATGAGATGTCCCCCCAAAGCTCACATATAAGACAATGCTAGAAAATTAGAGGTGGATTGATTGTGATTATGAGAGTTTTTACACAGTCAGTGTATTAATCCATTGATAATAGGATTAATTAACTGAACAGTAACTGTAGGCAGATTGGGAATGGTTGGAAGAGGTGCATCACTGGTAGCATGCCTTTGGGGTTTATATTTTATCCCTGGTGAGTGGAGGACTCTCTGTTTCCTGATTACCATGTCCTGAACTGCTTTCCCCCTCCATGCCCTTCCACCATGATATTCTCAATCACCTTGGGCACAGAGCAATGGAGTAATTTGTCTTTAGAATGAAACCTCTAAGACTGTGAGCCCCAGACAAAGTTTTTCTCCTCTATGTTGCTCTTGTCAGATCTTTTGGTCACAGAGATGATAATGCTGAGTAGCTTGTCAATTTTTAGAGTGTTATGCCTTTGAAAGGATATAATAGAATCTTATGCATAATAAAAGCAAAAATACAGTGATTTTGAAAAACAAAAATGTATATTCACCTAATTATTCCTATTTTTAAAACTCAATATTAATTGAATCTTTTATATTCTTATGTATGAAATTTGATGTAGATCTTTAAGAATAAGATAAATACCTCAAGCTTTTTTCCTGCAAAACAATTTTACTAATAAGCCTGAACATATCACACTTTTAATTTTTTTCTTTTTTTCCCATAGATTAGAACACTAAATTGAAGGCTATATCTTCTATATCTTAATCGTTTTGCACATGAATTTATTTATTTTTTTTCAAGTTCTTTTTTCCCCATTGACATATAGCAATGCAAAAGACTGACTAACGTTTGTTGATGACCTATATTCCTTTAATGTCACACTGATTGCTATAAAACTTACTACCTCATCCCAAATTCACAACATCACCTCTACACTTTCATTGTCAATTATATACATGAACCTGAAGACTCAGAAAGCTAACTGCTGTGTGACTTCACTTGTATATTGAATCTAAAAAGGTTGAACTCAAAGAGCCAGGAAGAACAAAGATCATTACCAGGTAATAAGTTTAGATGAAAAGGGAAGATGTTGATCTAAGGGCAGATACATTCTGATAGATGAAAAAGAACAGGGGAATCTAATGTACTAAAAATGGTAAAGGACATATTAATTTGATTGTGGTAATTATTACACAATGTATATGTATATTAAGAACATCACACTATACACTTTGAATATATATAGTGATTATTTATCAATTAAATATCTTCAATAGGAAATAAAATATTTAAATTTATCACATATAATATTTTTTAAAATTTCATAAATTATCAATACTTTAGCTACCAGTAAGACTTATAACTACTCTTGGTCTTTTCAGAAAGACTTGATTGTAGAGTGGATTAATTAGGATCAAATTATGTTTGCTCCTTAATAAGTTAATCCACCTTGAACTAGTTAAACTGTCTCTCTGTCTCAATTTTTATATCTCCAAAGTAAGGTGTACCTACCCATTACTAGAATTAAATGAGTTAATAGTTGTAAATAGCTTAAGTCAGAACTCAGTAATTCTGACTAAATATGGAGCCATACACAGGGATATATATATCTATATTTCAAAGCCATTCTACCTTGGAATGCATTTTTTATAGAGAAATTACCACCCATGTGACAAAAAAAAGTACAAATGATAAGTCATATACTAATTGTAATTTCATTAAAAAATAAATTAAAACTATTCATTAGTGTCATAATTTTATTCCTAATATAGGTCTAAATAATACATTAGGAAACTATTTGAAATTATAAAATTAAACATAAATTATTATTTTTTTATTTCTGAAAATTTTTTGTTGTTTGGTCTTTTCATGTAAATCTGAACATTCTTCATTCTGTTCAGGCAAACACTTTTTAAAAGAAATGCTTATGTGTACTGCTTCTGCTTCTCTTTTCTGATTAACCCCCCAAATCTTATTCAGTTTAGTTTTTACCTTACCATTGTAATGAGCAGGTTCTTCCATAGTTCCAACAATGTCCATTTTTCTATATCATTTGTGGACTTTATTGCCACCCTCTTTTTGGAAACAATATCCTCTAATATTTGTTCGAGAACACTGAAAATTTTCATTCCACCTCAACTGCTTCTTTTTCTCATTTTCATTGATAGCTTCTCCTATCCTTAGTTTTGTCTGTAATCCTTTCCTCAATTTCCTCCATGTGATCTAATCCATTATCTATATATGCTAATAAGTTTTGAAATGTAGGATTGTTGATGACCTGACCCTCACTAAGTCACAAACACCATGAGGACAGTGACCTCATTTGCCTTGCTCACATTTGTATTTATAGTCCTGGGTTTTATGCTCATTGTACTGCAGGAACTCAATGAATATTGAGAATATGGAGGGAATTAATGAATAAGATATATAATTGATATATGTATATAAATATAATGTATAATATAAACTATTTAATACACATTGGAATCTGTAATTATTTAACTCAGTTGTTTCTGAAAATATTGTTTCATGCATGCATATGGAAAGGTCACTACAGGATTTGAGAACATTAAGAAGTCAAGGAAATCCATCATTGGTCTTATAACCTATAATCAGAATATCATTACAAGCCAAATGAGCATAATTTGTCACTTTGAAAATTCTCAGGTTGAAAATCAGGTCATTTCTAATTCCAATTTACACAGGGCAAACAGGTCAGGCAGTCCACCTGTTCTGTATATTTCTCCCAAATAACTTTCAAACTGGCTGACTTTCTCTAAACTATTATTCATTGCTAAAGGGACCTCCTGATGTTTCTCTTCACATGGCATCCATTTATAAGCAGCCTTTTCTTCTAAATCTAGTTATTTGTAAGAGCTTTTAGAGGGCAGTTTGGCAGTGTTTAATAAATATGTAAATATGTATAATTTTGATCTAACATTTTCAATAACAAGATAGCCAGCTCACTAGAACTCTCATTTATAATAATAGTAATAATAAATAATTTATAGAATAAATGTTGGGAAATTGTAACACTATCATTCCTTACTAGAGTATATCAGGTAGGTATTATTATCAAGTACATTTCACATATAAGCAAATTAATGCACCAAGAAATTAAGTAAGGTTCCTGAGGTCACATCATTTATAAATGGCAGAGCTGGAACTTGATCCTAGGTATTATCATTCTAGAATCCTTTCTCTTAATTTCCTTCACTAGGTTGACACAAAAACATCAAATTATTTCACTAGGAGATATATAATTTAACTAGGAACTCAGACTTAATTCAATTTCCAAATGAATTGTTAGAACCAGCTGTAAATGCTTATATCATTAACCAAAACACAGAAGAAACAAGACTCAAAGTCTAATCTGAGCAAATTAATTTTTCTCCCATTGCTTCATTTAACTTATTCCCTGGGAAAATTTCTCCTCTTTTTCCTGAACAAAACCTTGGGTTTTTGAGATGGATGGGTGTAGATAAGAGAGGTAAAATGACCCAAATCTTAATTAATTGTTTACTTCCAAAGATGATCTTGTGCTTCCTGAAACTGAGAGATGATTAGAACTAACTCATCTGTTCACAACACTTTTGCTGGTATTTGGAAACCTCTCCTCACTTGCAGTAACCTTCTAGTTGTAGCTTGCTCACATTTTAACACCCAAGATTCCAATGATCTCTCCAACTTCTAACTGGTCCATTTTATTGCAAAATTGGATAAAAGCAAAACCACTATCCTTCTTCCACCTGCATCTGCTATAGTTGGAACATTGACTAATCCCCAAAGGTAGAGGCTTGTTTTTTTAGAGCAGCTGTGTTGGGAAGTGCTGTGAACTTTTACGAGGTGGAGACTTATGGGATGTTGTTTTAGTCAGCTTTTTCCCTGCTGTGACCAAAGAACAGGACCAGCACAGCTGTAGAGGAGAAAATTATGATTTGGGAGTTTATGGTCTCAGAGGCTTCATTCCTTGGGGCTCAAGGTAAGGCTGAGCATCATAACAGAGGAGGTGTGGCAGAGGAAAGGAGCTCACTTGGTGATCAGGTAGCACAGAGAGAGACTCCATTCGCCAGACACAAATAAATACCCCAAAGCCATGACCCCAATTAAACACTTCCTCCAAACACACCTCATGTGCTTCCAGTTACCATCCATTTAATCACATCAAGGATTAATTCACTGATTAGGTCAAGGCTATAACCCAATCATTTCTCCTTCTTGAATTGTCTCACATGTGAGCTTTTGGGGGACACCTCACATCCAAACCATAACTGATGCCCTTAGATAATTGGTGGCAAATCCTCAAAAGGTATTAAAAGAACCCACTTGTCCTCTCTTCCTCTAATCCAGTAGATGAAATTGTTTGCTCCTATATGTGATTCTTCCAAGATATTCTAGGATCCAATGCTGTCATCAGTTGTAAAATTGTTGGAGCTGATAGATCTTCAACTTGAACATATGAAACTATAAAATAAATAGTTTTCTCTTTATAATTTAGCTGCCTCATGTATTTAATTATTCTAATGCAAAGTGGACTAATACAGCATTTCTATGGGGTACTGGGTATTGATCCCAGTGCCTCCAGCATGCTAGGTAAGGGATCTACCACTGAGCTACATGACCAAGCTTTCATCCTGTGTGGACCGTATCTGGAAGTCTAAAAGCATATGTGTTCTTCTATTGGACAAATCCAGAAATTAAAACCAATCATAATTTAGCAGCTATTTTATTTTGTTCCATCACTAATATAAATTACTCAGCTCTGTTCTTATAGACTAATCAAAGTCTAGATAGACAGCATTCTGTTCTCTCTCTCTCTCTCTCTCTCTCTCTCTCTCTCTCGACAAAGCGGACATATTTTGAGATCTCTAACTGGTCTGGTTAAAGAAAGTTGGCCAGAGAAATCAAGAGCACAAACCCAAATCATTAACTTTGAGTGGAAATGGAATAAACTACCTGTAGTTGTTCCAAAGAAATCCACTTCAAAAATAACCTTCTATACATAATACTTCACAATTCATGACTTTTACAACCTGTATTCAGTGACAATACAAAACCAATCCAAAATTATTCAAGTTTAGTGTAACTGATTTTAAATTGTGAAACTTGGTTAACATTGGATTATTCCTTGATTATTCTAAATCTGTTTCATTCAAGTCCCAGAATCTTAATATTTTGTGAGTAATCTTTGAAACACTCTTTCATAATTGTTAAATCTTTCCTAGAAGCATGTGGTCTTAACTTTTCAGCCACTATTTACTTCAAAGCTAGTGAGACTAGAAAATACTACAATTTTCTTTGTTCCAACATTGTATAATCTAAAATGCACTGTGTCCTGCTGAATGCTTGGGATTCCTGGAGGGTTCTCATATTTTTCTGAGCTGGTTTTCATGACACCTACCCTATTAAATCATCCTATTCTTATACTTTGTACATGAAGAAGACCTACATCAAATTGCATTTAAAGATATTACTCAGCACTAAAAAATAACAAGATCATGGCATTTGCAGGGAAATAAATGGCATTATAGCAGATTATGCTAAGTGAAGTTAGCCAATCCCCCCAAAAAACAAATGCCCAATGTCTTCTCTGATATAAGGGAGGTGACTCGAAACGGGGTAGGGAGGAAGAGCATGAGAAGAAAATTACCTCTAGATAGGGAAGAGAGGTGGGAGGGAAAGGGAGAGAGAATGGGAATTGCATGGAAGAGGGAAGGAGAACGCCTCAGTTATACAGAATACAGGTATGACGATGTGAGGGAAAAAAAAAAGAAGTGGGTCACATTAAATTGGGTAGATAGAAGTGTGGGAGGGGAGGGGAGGGGAAGGAAGGAATGGAAGGACAGCAAAATAAAATAGACATTATTATTGCTGTGGGTATATACGTGACTGCATGACCAATGTGATTCTGCAACCTGTACACTCAGAAAAATGAGAAATTATATCGCATCTGATTCAAATGTATAATATGTCAAGATCTTTGTACTGTCATGTGTAACTAATTAAAACAAATTTTAAAAAAAGAAAATGTTTGGAAGTTTGAACCACTTACTAGTTTGATTGACTAGATTATAATTACTATTTTTAACCTAGTGTTCAAGGCACATTGAATTTATCTCACATTATATATGCTAGAGATATATTTTCTTTTGTAAATGAACAAACTATTTACATCTCTAGTCATGAGTTTCTTGTGATCCGCAGGATCCATATGCTGTAATTGGTTATTCCCTCCAATTTACAGAATATAAGCTGTTATGCCCTACAATTTACAGGCTTTATTCATTTTTACCTCTGGTTATGTACATGAATGTGAGTATGGAAATTCGTGACTTCAAAATCCAAGAACCCTCATTTATAAATCACTCGTTTTAATCCAGAGTGCTGATGCAAGTCAATGGGCATCTCTATTAGGAATTAATCTTGCTTTATTTTTAATATCAGCTACTTGTAGATAATACATTTAAACGAGAATATTGGGATTATTTTAAACCATAACCAGCTATTAACTGTTTTTGTCTTCTATATTAGATAATCCTTTTGATTTTAAATGTATACATTAAAGAACATTTCCTGGGTAGTAATTAAATTATCATATTATATTATTGATTATGAACAATTAACTTTTCCCTGAAATTTATTTGATTTACATATAGTAGTAAATACTTGCAACACTCCACATGTATTTTTATTCTATTAACTGCTATTTCTGGCTATTAATACATATTTGAATAGTTATTTTTTATATATTGTATTGCTTTTTATTATCAGTTTTATTATCAGTTATTCTGTTGTACTTTCTTATGAGAAATGCTTTTAGATTACTTCAAACACATGATGCATACACTGCAGAAAAAAATGGCAGGCTACTTAAATAACTTGTCATTGGTCTATAAATTTATAATATATTCATTTTACCCTAAAAACATTTAGAACTAGTCAAGTAAGTGAGTATTCTCCCATTTTACAGAAGCATTTATTCTTGACACATGTATAAAATTAACTTAAGTTATGTTGAGGTCATCTAGATATATATTTATTCCATATAAAGTTTATAATACAAAAGTTCAGAAATATTATTGATCTGACCCCTTTTGGCACAAATTTCCCTATAGATTTAAAGTTTTAAGACAAATTGATGTGTTATCTCACTAACATGCTCATTCAATAATGAGTCAGGTTTAATGAATACTCAAGGCACAGCAATTATACAGACTAATGCCATGTAATCCCAAGGAAGTTAGGAAGTCTCCATAACTAGCACCACTGGGTCATGACCCTCTATTGGGTTGGTTTACATCATGTAATAGTTATATCTGGAGTAAAATAATTTATTTAATCTTTTATTTAAAAATGACATTATTAAAAAAGATAGAGAGAAGGATGATTTCTCCTTTGAAAGCCCTACATTATACATGACTTCCTCCTTTAAAAGTCCTCCATTACACATATTCTTTTGGATAGAATGGGAGTTGGACATATGTAACTGGATTAATTAATATGGAATTGACTTTTTTTGTTTCATATTGGTTTGCTTTGTCAGAGGTGTATAATGAGTCAGAAGTCATATCTCATCAGGAAAATAAATGACATAAACATGTGTGGTGGAGCATGACTATTACAAATGATAAGTATAATTTAAAAAATAAGTATTCCTGCTTTAAAACATTCTTAATAAATTCTGGATGTTCAAATCTGTAGTAATAATAGACTCAGGTCTGTAAAACAGAGACAATGTCAAATCGTTTCCCTAATATGATTATAATTATTTTTTCAAAAGAAAGTCAATTTGTATTTTTAGCATTAAAACAGTCCAACCTGCATTTTTGTTTCTAGGCAGACATTTCACAGAAAAATTGCACTTCTGTCCTCTTTTAGAAATTACTTTGGAAGATACACTAAATCAAATGTCTTGTCATTACTGCTAACATAATTTTATATGTCAAAGGACAAAAATAGAAGGGATATTTAAGTATAGCATTTGTTCAGAGAAATCAATATTTGTGCACTTGGTAATAATTCTTTTTATATTATATGCTTCATTTGGTTTTTCAATAGTGATCATATTTATAAATTACTGACCAAATTGTGGCACAAATTTTAAGTTCATTAGAGAAGAAGTAATATGAAAGAGGCAGAAGAGGAGAAGAAGGAGGAGTAGGATAAAGAAGACACAAATTTTGGTCCTTTTCCAAACTATTACCCTTGTGGCCTTCAGAAAGTCATTTAGCTCAACCAGTCATAAGTCACTTCTATTTATATTAGACTGATAATAATTTGTTTTGCCAACTCCTTAAAGATACAAGAAACAATGAAGTTTAAGGTCATAAGAGGAAAAATCATAGCAACTTGAAAATTATTAAACTCACACTATATATCATTCACTATTTATGCAACTGTCCTTAAAGGGAACAGCATTTGAATTTTACAAATACATAATCAGTCTTGACTCATACCCACAAATGCATATTATGCATTTTAAAAGTTAAATATGATAGAATGTTTCCTTCTTTTCAAGGCAATTAACAACAAACCATGTCCTTCCCACCTGATTATACTTATTTATTGATCCAGATATATTCTAGAATTCTTGGGTTAATATTAAGAAAATATTATTTGGATATCACCCATATAAATTTGCTAATTTAAACAATGATGCTAGTATATTTAAAATAGTTAATTCCTACAACATTTTTGAAGTTATTGTTTTAAAATAAAAAGCAGATTTTGTTAGAAATAGCTTTTAAGAGTACAAGCTAGAACATATTTCATTATTTTATAATAAACATTAAATGCAAAATGTAGTCTACTTACAAAACTTCTAAACAGAAAGAGGGAGTGGAAAATATGATGAATTAAAGTCAACTAGCAACTTGAATGAGCTCAATCATCTTGAAAAAAATGTTCATAACTTTTAAGGATTTCAAGTAAGTAGATGTATCTTAAATGCATATATTTTAATGGTGTTCAAAATTTATTTTAAAATGTTATTTAATACACGTACACACAGAGAGAAACACTTCTAAAACCATTATGTTGCTAAATTGTGAAAACAGGCTGAGATAAATTATAATACAGAAACTACTGCACATTTTTTAAGATAACAGAAACAGGTGAAAATCTAGAGAATACTTTGAAAACTTAAGTTTCTAGTGATAGTGTGCTTAGAACACTTTAAGATATCTTTTTTATTTGCTCTTAAAAATTACATTTATATAGTATTATGTCTTTTTTATGGTGGGAGATGTACTTGGATTGAACTCAGGGGCACTGAACCACTGAAACACATCCCCAGCCCTTTTTTGTATTTTATTTAGTTACTGAATCTCACTGAGATGCTTAGCATCTAGCTTTTGCTGAGGCTGGCTTTGAACCTGTGATCATCCTGCCTCAGCCCCGGAGCTGCTGGGATTACAGGCCTGCATCAGTCACTGAGCCTGGCTTGGTACTGTGTCTTTATACAGTTTTCACATGCCTCTTAAAATGATACATTTTAGGATGACCTTATTTCTGCACAATTCTGCAGACAAGATATATAAATAAAAATAGGCTATTATGTGAATGCATGCAAAGCAAGCGATCACTACCATTTGAATTAATTAGCATTATTTTTGCTTTTAAAGGACATTGAAAACTACCCTTTATAAAATCAAGAACAAGCTTATTTTCTTCTATGAATAATTTCTAAATTGTGATAATCCCAATTTCCATTTACTAATTTTTATTACCTCTTTATCCTATAGAACATATATTATCTAAATAGGTTACTAAGTAGACAATGAAATTAGGCATTGCATTTTCCCCAAAGAAATCTTGCTTTCTATAATTCCCAATAAATTCTAAGAAGAGTCAGTTTTCTCATTACCAATCACATGAATTTTCATTTTTCCTCCTTTTAAAAACCATATGATTTTCCCCTGGAGGTATTTCAAAACTCATTCATTATGTACATAAATACAAAGTTCAAAAGTTTATGAAAACTAGTAGAGAGGATAAAAGAATAATGGCAGTTCTAAAATAAATCTTAGGTCTCTTTCTGGGACACATAATGACTAAAATTTCTACCGACTATTGTTAGTTCAAAAAGTAAAACAGCACTTGATTTTTTGACTTAAGAAAATATTGATGTTTTAACATCTAAAAATATGGTTTGCCCTTTTCAGTAATTACAAATTGCACCCTTTTGTGCGACTATAAGTTACTTTTTAGAAAGTTCTAGAAAAGAAGAAGAAAAAGATCTTTATGTTTGGTATGTTTTCAGTTTCAGCTCACTTTCCAATAACATTTTGAATTTTTCTTTTATTTTATTTAAGACCAATAGTCATGGAGAAAATGTATGCATAGCCAAGGTACCTCTATAAAATTTCCCAATTGAAAAATAACTAGCATCTATGTGAAGAAATAGAACTGTATCAGCATCCAAAATTACATCTCATAAGGTTTTGTAGTTGTTAACCACTGCAGCCAGCTTCCTCACTCTGCCTGGCCCCACTATACTGCTCTCTAAAATAACACACTACTTTTGGCTCCATTTTCACTGTATATCAATGGAACTGTATATTATGTACTTTTTTAATTCTCATCCTTTTTCCTTTACATAATTTATTGAAAATTATTCATTAGTATACCCTCAACCTTAAACATTAATTCTCACTGCTACACAATAACTTGTGTGAATTTATCACAATATATTTATTTATTTTAATATTGACAATCACAAATTTTCCAATTTGAAGATAATTGAACTATTGCACCTTATGAATGTGTCTTTTTTTTTTTCCTACTGAGTAAACATGTAAGAAGTGATATCACAACACAACAAAATTTTGGAAATACTGTCAGTTTTCCAAAGTGGCCATAAGGAAATTTGAAAGCAAATAATAAACTTTAATAATTGTCTTTTTCATAAAGGGTTAATGAGTATAAAAGTTATTTCACAAGTAAAATTAATTCTAGAAGAAAGACTGCAAATTTAAGAATCAAGAGAGAGATGCTTGAAATTGAGCATCATAAGCAAGTTAGCTAAAGATGAAGTTGATGTAATCCTGATAGAAACAGGCTCCTAACTATTTGCTACATGAGAGTGAAGATCCTCCAGTGTGGATCTCTAGTTAAATGCCTCTCAAAAGTAACAAAGCATGGAATAAAAGCCAAATCAGGAGCACATTGGGTAAACATATTTAGACAGGTATTCTTATTGACTTAATCTAAACACTTGTAGTGAACATGTCTGTGTATAAGTATATATTAAATGTTGGAATTCATTTTATAACTATAGAAGATTAAACTGTCATTTTAACTTGCTTTTTGGTAATATGAAATTTCTGGAAAACAAGTTAATCTTTTGCATATGCACATTAGTCTCCTTTTCCTGAGAATGTGGTGCCATTTGACTAGATTAGTGTCCACTCACTCCTCTATCAACCCCGACAGATTCATCTGTAAATGTACTCTCTTTTCAGGTATCCTTTCCAACTCCAAGCTTCTTTTATAAAAACAGACTACTGAAGTGCTAAAAGCATAGTATTTTATAAACAGTTTTCAAAATAATACACTTTGTTTTCTCTTCCTAGAAATAATCCAGACTTTTTGATGTTGATTCATTGCATTGGAAGTTCATTGGAACAGAGTGATTTCTTCCAATGGGTATTAATAGAAACAGGGATATGACACAGGGATTTGGTTATCTGGATAACAATAACCCACAAATAACTATCCTGATCTTAATTTGCTACAGAGTCCTGGGTTAGTTGTAACCAAAAATGGCTTTGTGTTAGAATCACCTGGGGAGTTTCAAAAAACATTCTTGCCCAGGTCTGTGTTCCGTACCAATTAAATCAATCGGCAGGGGGAGCTCAGGCATCAGATTTTTTAAGCATTCCCATGGTGATTCTAAAAAGGAGCCCATTTGGAGAACCACAGTATGAAGCCATCAACTTTTAAAGTGCCAATATCTACCCTACAGTTAAAGGAGAGGATGTGCTCTTTGAAGTTAGCATAGTATGTTACTTTTCCCTTTTTTCTTTTGTCTGTTTTCTTTTTCAAATCCCAACTTTAAACATTCCTTTATCATTTGAACTCATTAATATTTCCCATGGAAATTGATTTTCTGTTTTTTTATCATTTCTCCACAAATTCCCTAACCTTAACTGTATGATTGTGTTATGCATGTGACCTTAATTGACTTAAACTTTTTTCTTAAAATCATTTTACATAAAACAAACAAAAATTGGACAGTAATAGGAAAACTCTTCCAAAGACTACATATATCACCAATGTATTACCAATATGTATGTATTAGACAGAAAATGCTTTTCTCCTTTATCATATTTCAATGTTTAGTGAATAAAATTATGGTAAATTATCATTGTGATCATAAACTGATTAGAATATCAACATTCAATCCCACCATTTTACATGTATCAACTGCTATATCATAAAAAAGAAAACGTGGGCATATGGAGTTGTTTCGATTTTGCTTTTCCAGTTTAATGTTATTGTAATAAACTAGACATTGTCAACTAAATTTCCTTGGTTACTAAGATTGTGGTTTTTTTTTTTTTTAGATAGAGGAGATTAAGTATTTAAGGTGGCTTAAAACAAGTATCCTTAGAATCCTCTGCATTTGAACAAGATGAATTTCTCAAGGAGAGTTCTCAGGATTTCACACTTTGATATTTTTAAGAATTTGCTTAGATATCAAGTTTGATTAATTTAGGAGTTTAACCATATTTGTTAAGTGTATTCTACTGCTAAGTACTGTCAGGCCCAGGCTCCTTCCTCATTTCCTTAATTCCTAAAGCTGCTTTAGCCGATCCTTCCAAATCTTATGACATTTCTTAGTTACCATTTCCATAATATTCCCAAAACAGGGCAGATAGATTTGTTTGTTTGCCACTCTTATAGATGCAGTCTGCAGAGGCTCTGTTATTCACAGTTATGTGGGAGGCAGAATAGCACTGGGATTCAGAGACTGGTTTCTCAAGTCAAACCGCAAGCATATTAATTCTGGCTTCCTAATGTATCAGTTGAGTGACCCAGGAAAAATTTTTAACCTTACTGTCCCTGAGTTTCCTCTTCTGTAAAAAGGAAATAATAAATTCATGCCTACTTAGTAAGGCAATAGTACAGAGTACATTAAATAATTTACTTAATGCCCTTAGCACAGTGCCTATGATATAGTAACTCTCAAGAACCACCACTCTATTTTTAACACCAAGGTGTAATGGAAAATCTATACCTAATTAATACTAGGTGAATGATGCACCATCTGAAATATATTATTTAGTTCAAACATTATAAAAGTATGTTTTCCAAATTTGGCTCCAAAGATTATAAGAAAATCATCTTACTACTTATTTTTATTCCAAAGAAAAGGAAATGTTCCATAGTACACTTTGAGTAAGTGACTAAAGTGATTTGGATAAGTCATACATGCAATCATAGGAATAATACTGCCCAGCCTGTCGAGTTCCTATGTGTTAATCACTGTCAAAATCATAACTAAAGTATATTTTGTAAAGATATTGACTTTCTAGTGCACCAAGATATGATAGCAATTGTGTGTGAAGTAACAGTCTAAATTGAACAGCTAAAATAAAATTGGGTTTGGGAAGATGTCTAATATAAATTTTATCAAAGCCAATTCAACTACAGCAAAACACTAATGAAAATGATAAAACAGACACATAACAAAATTTATAGATGTTATTCAGGACCACAAAATGCATTAATAGCTGATATAATGGAGATGAATATCAAAGATGAATATAATGTCTTCAACCCAAAACTAGAGTAAAATCATATAAATTCATTTCATCAGAAAATATGTACTCTGGGTTTATTGTGAGTATGGTAAGCACATTCAATCTTAAAGAAGATTTTAAAAACATTTTATGCTGTTCAGAGACTTCATATATATAAAATTCATTTGCTTCCTACATTTAATAAGATGTGTCAGTGTGGAAACTCATGCAGACATACCTCATTTAATATGCTTCACTTTATTGTGCTTTGCAAATAACTGCATTTTTTTTCAAACTGAATATTTGTGGCAACCCAGGCATATGCAAAGTCTATTGCTACTATTTTTATAATAGCCTGTGCTCATCTCAAGCCTCTGTGTCACACTTTGGTAATACAATATTTCAAACTTTTTCACTATTGTATGTTACATGATCTGTGATGGGTGATGTCACCATTGTATTGATGCTACTATTGTTTTCATGTTATTATTATAATTTAGGGAGGGACACCACAAATTGCACCCTACAAAACAATGAACTCAATTAATTAAGGTTGTATGTGTTCTAACCATTCTTCTATGAGCCACTACCCTGCCTCTGTCCCTGTGCTTGGGCCTCTGTATTCCCTGAGACAAAATAATATTGAAATTAGGCCAATTAATAACCCTATGGTGACACTTAAGTGTTCCAATGGTATGAAAAGTCATAGCTCTCATCTTAATTCAAAATCTAGAAATAATTAAGCTCAGTGAAGAAGGCAATGGATCAGCACAAAGTAAACTGAAACATTCTAGAATAGATTCACCATTCAAAATTCCATTAAGGACATGGTGACTCCTAGGAGGAAGTCAAAAGCTAGACCTCTTGTGCCAAAAAGTTAGCCAAGCCTTGAATGCAAATAGTTCTTAAGGGAAATTCAAAGTGTTGCTCCAATGAAACCACAGAAAATTAAAAAAAAGTAAAACAGGAGGAGGCAATCCTGTGCCAGAACCTAAATTCCGGAGGCAGAGGTAGATCTGGGCCGGGCCTGAGCTCCAAAGCATCTGCTTGTCACTGAAGATGGTCCTGGGCCTGGCCTGAGCTTCTGTGGTGAAGAGGGTGGGGGAAATTTCCCTCTGCCCACCAGCACAGGACCCAAGCCCAGGCACAGGGTAAGCCTGGGTCCATCCGGCCACTAGCAGACACTGCCAGGAGCTCAAGCTCTGACACTGGACTGCCTCCAGCAACCAGCACACACCCACTGGAGCTCAGTCCCCGCCCAGATCCCCCTCTGCCTACCTCCACAGGACACAGGGCTAGGGAAAGACAGGGTCTGCCGCCCCTCCCCCCATCACCTGGGAGCCCAAGCCTAATGCATTTCCATCTTGGGACACTGTAGACATAGCCATACTCTTCCCCACACAGTGCCCTCGACCTTTCAACAACAGACAGGGACTAGAAGCAGCTGCATCTTGGAGCAGGCATCCCAAAGCCTATTTAAAGCACACCATTTCAGCCCCATCTCTGAAAGACCTTGCATCCATCTTTGGGCCGCTCCACTGCTATCTATAGTTACCTCCCCTATTGCTGCCACCACCATTAGTTGCAGTAGCATCCATCATGGGACACCAGTAGGGTCCGGAAGCCCAGCATCAAGATGAGGTATAGACTATCTGCACGAGTACTACAAAGATATAGAGTAGAATCTGTAATATCTCAGATCCACCCTGCAAGAAAGGAAGATGCATAGACAACGTGAAAAAACAAGGGAGGAAAGTGCTCCAAACAAACCAGTATACTAAAATAACAGATCCTATGGACAGTAAAGTAGATGAAATGTCAGAGAAGGAGTTCAGAATGTTCAAAATTAAAATGATCTTTGAATTAAAGAATGACTTAAATGAGCAAATACAGGCAAAAATTGATCGCTCCAATAAATAGATAAGAGAACAAATACAGGTAGCAAAAGATTACTTCAAGAAAGATATAGAGACTATGAAATAAAACCCATCAGAAATCCTTGAAATGAAGGAAATAACAAACCAAATAAAAAACTCAATAGAAACCATAACCAACAGACTAGATCACTTGGAAGACAGAATATCAGATAATGAAGACAAAGTATACAATCTAGAAAACAAAGTTAACCATACAGTGACAATAGTAAGAAACCATGAACAGAGCTTCCAAGAATTATGGGATAGTATCAAAAGACCAAATCTAAGAGTTATTGGGCTAGAGAAAGGCACAGAGTTTCTAACCAAAGGAATGCACAATCTCTTCAATGAGATAATATCAGAAAATTTCCCAAACATGAAGAATGAATTGGAAAATCAAATACAAGAGGCTTACAGGACACCAAATTACAATATTACAACAGATATACACCAAGGCACATTATAATGAAAATGTCTAGCACACAAAATAAGGATAAAATATTAAAGGCCACAGAGAGCAGAATCAGATCACACATATAGGAAGAGACCAATTCGTTTATCAGCAGATTTTTCAACCTAGACCCTCAAAGTCAGGAGATCATTGAACAACATATACCAAGCTCTGAAAGAAAATGGACGCCAACAAAGATTCTTATCTCCAGCAAAATTAAGCTTTAGATTTGATGATGAAATGACAAACTTCCATGATAAACAAAAGTTTAAAGAATTTACAACTAGAAAACCTACACTAAAGAACACCCTTGGCAAAATATTCCATGAAGAGAAAAATGAAAAACCATGATGAAAATTAGCAGAGGGAGGTATTACACTAAAGGAAAAGCTAATCAAAGGAGAAACTAAGTCAAGTTAGATACCAAAAATAAACAAAATGGCTGGTAATACAAAGCATATCTCAATAATAACCATGAATATTAATGGCCTAAACTTGCCAATGAAAAGACACAGACTAGCAGATTGGGTCAAAAAAAGACTCAACAATATGCTGCCCCCAAAGAGACTCATCTCATAGGAAAAGACATCCACAGATTGAAGGTGAAAGGTTGGGAAAAATCATCTCTCTCACATGGACTGTGGAAGGAAGCAGGGATTTCCAACCTCATACCAAATAAAGTCAACTTCAAGCTAAAGTTAATCAAAAAGACTAAAGAAGGCCACTACATACTGCTCAAGGGAAACATACACTAAAAAGACATAACACTTATAAATATATATGCCCCAAACAATGGAGCATCTATGTTCATCAAACTCTTCTCAAGCTCAAGAGTCAAATAGACCACTACACAATAATTCTGGGTGACTTTAACATAGCTCTTTCACCACTGGATAGATCTTCCAAACAAAAGCTAAAAAAAAGAAAGTAGAACTCAATACAATCAATGACTTAGACTTAATTGATATATATAGACTTTCATCTTTCAACAAGCAAATACTTATTCTTCTCATGTCAGATTGGCCCTGACTTCCTTAATAAGACTCCTATTGCACAAGAATTAAAATCAAGAATCAATATGTGGGATGGATTCAAACCAAAATGCTTCTTCTCAGCAATAGAAACAATTAGCGAGGTGAATAGAGAGCCTACATTTGTGGAACAAATTTTTACTACATGCACTAATTTCTAGGATATATAAAGAACTCAAAAATCTTAACACCAAAAAAAAAAATCAATAAATAAATAACCCAACCAATAAATGGGCCAAGGATTTGAACAGACACTTCATCTCACTCCAGTCAGAATGGCAACTATTAAGAATACAAACAACAATAAGTGTTGGTGAGGATCTGGGGAGAAACATTCACTCATGCACTGCTGGTGTAACTACAAATTGGTGTGGCCAATATGGAAAGCAGTTATGGAGATTCCTTGGAAAACTGGGAATGGAACCACCATTTGACCCAGCACTCCCACTCCACGGTCTACACCCAAAGGACTTAAAAACAGCATACTACAGGGACACAGCCACATCAATGTTTTTAGCAGCACAATTCATAATAGCTAAACCATGTAACTAACCTAGATTCCCTTAAGCAGATGAATGGATAATGAAAATGTGGTACATATACACAATGGAATACTATTCGGCATTAAAAGAGAATGAAATTATGGCATTTTCAGGTAAATGGATGGAATTGGAGAATATAATGGTAAGTGAAGTTGGCCAATCCCAAAAACCAAATACCGAATGTTTTCTCTGATATAGGGATGCTGATTTATAATGGGGTTGGTTGGGGGTATGGGAGGATGAGATGAACTCTAGATACAGCCAAAGGGAAGGAGGAAAAGGGAGGGGACATGGGAGTGGGAAAGATGGTGGAATGAAATGGACATCATTACCCTAAGTACATGTATGAAGACATGAATGGTGTGATGACTCTATTTTGTGTACAACCAGAGATATGAAAAATTATGGTCTGTATTTGTAATATGAATTGTAATACATCCTACTGTCATACATAACAAATTAGAATAAAAAATAAATAAAAACAAAGAAAGTGAAACAGTCTGTTGCTAATAAGAAGAATATTTTATTAGTCCAGCAAGAAGATCAAACTAGCCACAGCATTGCCTGAAGCCAAAGCCTGATCTTGAACCAATCTCCATAACAAAAGTGCAAGGTGAAACCTGTAGAAGCTGCATACAGCAAGTTACAAGTTACACAGAAGATCTTGCTAAGCATGGTTACATAAAACAAAAGGTCTTATAGGTGAAAGAGCCTTATATTGGAGGAAGGTGCAATCTAGGACTTCAATAGCTGGTGAGAAGTCAGTATCTGGCTTCAATGCTTCAAAAGATAGCTTGCCTCTCCAAAGAGGCTAGTTCAACTAAAAGTTGAAGGCAATGCTCATTTACCACTTTCTAAATCCTAGGACTATTTAGAATTATACTAAATCTACTCTTGCTGTGCTCTATAAATGGAATGTTTGCATGAGAGTAATCTGTTTAGAAAATGGCTTACTGAATATTTTAAGCCTATTGTTGGTAACTACTACTCAATTTAAATTTAAAATTTAAATTTAAAAGTCCCCTTTAAAATATTACAGTATATTACAGTTAATTAGCAATGCACCTGGTTTCCCAAGAGATCTGTCAGAGATCTACAATGAGATTAATGATGGTTTCATGCCCGTGACTACAATATCCTTTCTGTAATTCCTGGATCAAGGTATAATTTTGACTGTCAAGTCTTATTATTTAAGAAATATATTTCAGAAAGGTGTAGCTGCTATAGAGAGTGATTCCTCTGACGGATCAGGACAAAGTAAATTAAACATTCTGGAATGGATTCACCATTCAAAATGTCATTAGGAACACTGTGATTCCTAGGAGGAAGTCAAAATCTCAATATTAATAGGAGTTCAGAAGAAGGTGATTCCAACTTATGGGTGACTATAAAGTGTCAAAGACTTTAGTGGAGAAAGGAGCTGCAGCTGTGGTGAAAATGGAGAACTAGACTTAGAAATGGAGCTTGAAGATGTGACTGAATGGCTGCAATTTCATGGTAAATCTTTAAAAGATGAGGAGCTGCTTCTTGTGAATAAGCAAATGGTTTTTTTTAAGATGAAATTTACTTCTGGTGAAGATGCTGTAAACATTATTGCAATGACAACAAAGGATTTAAAATATTGCATGAACTTAGTTGATAAAGCAGCAGCATGAATTGAGAGGATTGGCTCCAAATATGAAATGATTTCTACAGTAAAATCCTATCAAAAAGCACTGCAATCAATCCCCAGTCGACAAAAAAAAAAAAAAAAAACTGCAGGATACAGAGAACTGTTTCATGAAATCTTTCATGAATGAGTCAACCAATGCAGCATAATTCAGTTTCTCTCACTTGAAGAAATTGCCATAGCCACCCAAACCCTCAGCAAACACCACCCTGATTAGTTAACAACATTAATATCAAGGCAAGTACCTCCACCAATAAAAAGATTATAATGTATTGGTTCACATTTTTTTTGGCAATATGTAAGTTTTAGTTAAGGTATTTACATTTTAGACATAATGGTATTACATGCTTAATAGACCACAATATAATGTGCCAAGGAAAACCAAAAAACAATTATTTTATTTATTTATTTATTTATTTATCGCCTCATTTTATTTTAGTGATCTAGAACCCTGAAACATCTCTAAGGTAAGCTTGTTTATATTGCCTATTGTTAATAGGGAAATAACATTGCCATAAAGTTACTAAATAATCCTCTACAAAAATGAACGTGGGAAGATATATATCAGTATTTATTAAATATATATTTGATAAGTATTTCATTAATATTGAATTAAATTTCCTCAATAATGATCCATTTATTTATTCAAAAACATTATTAGTAAGTGATTGGTGTATCAGCAGCTATTTTAGGTGCTATAGATACAGCATCAAACAATATTAAACTAAAGATGGCTCCCTGTACTCAGAGATTAATTATCATGGGTCAGGGAGACAGAAAACTAATACTTTAACACAATATATGATCCTTCTGATGACAATAAATATTCTGCAGGAAAAAAGAACAGGAAGAGAAGAATAAAGAACACTGAAGGACAGAGGTTGCTGTCACAAAGAAGAAATCTTTTCAATAAAGATCTAAGTGAGATCTGGAGAAGCCAAGTCCTGAAAGTACCCAGAAAAAGGAGTTGTAGTGAGAGTTTCACAAACTATAAAGAACCTGTACAGAAGTGGTCCTACTTGATGGACATGGGGTGTGTGGTCATCAGATATTGGCATATTCATAAAATTTATATTTTTAGGAAAATATTTTATGTTTATTATAATGCATGCAGCATCACACAGTAAATTTTTAGTGATGGTGCTAACAACATTAATTACTGCAAACTGTATAATTCTTCCTCAATGTTGTTTATTCTACTTCTCATATCAAATCAAACCTAAAGATGTAAAAAATGTAGGTTCTTGCTTTTATAAAATATTAAGAAGATGTACTAAAAACTTGCAATTCTGAGAAGAGACAATCAACTACTATTTTTTATAGAGAAAGCTGTATAGTGGTGTAACACTGTAAAATATATAAAATCAGAATACAAATAAAAACTATTTTCTTTCTATTAAAATATTACCTTACCTCACTGAAACATATCTAGGGAAAGTCATGTGAAACAGTTTCTTTTTACTAATGTAATTCAACTAAGCTCTTTTCTAATGCAGATATGTATAGTTATCCATAAAGTTATGCCATAAAGTTACTAAATAATCCATAGTTATCCATAAAGTTATGCCACACTCCAACATTAGAAAGTTGGACTGAGATTATAGCTTGTTTACATCAACTTTGAAAGACATAAGAAAATGATACTTTTATTTTCTTGGAATGTTGCAGAATGTCACTGCATTCTTCTAAAACATGCATGGACATATACAATTCACACACTTCTGAGAAGTATCACATTGATAAATCTATACCAGAGAACTTTATTCCTATATTTACAGCAATGTTAGTACAGTTTGAAGCTTATGACATCAATGCATTGTATGGATTTCTCTGCATGGTCCTCTTCCTCTTTCTTAGATGATGGCTTCCTGTTTGGGGCTGTTTGTTTATAATGCTATTTTGGAGTGTTTTATGATAAACCACAATAAAATTTTGTGAAACAAGGCAAATAATTAATGAGTAGTTAATATTTTTAATATAACAAGATATTCATATTTATCGAATAAACAAATCACACTTATTCATAGTCAAAAGGAGGTAAAATGGATTTACCTCTTTGACTAACAAACTCTTAACACACTAAATGTCGTCAGAGTGACAATGTGTAACTTCAAGGTCTGGAACTTAAGAGTCGCAAACTTTTCCCAAGCGCCATTGGAATATTCCTTGCAAGGAGGCAGCCATCTTTCTCAAGCAAAAAAGGTCAAGTAGTGATGAGGGGAAGCCAAAATGAAGGACAAATGAAAAGCTCCAGCTGATGTCTCAAATGGTAGTGTCACCAACTGTGGGATATTTCTATGAGCCTTTTGGGAACTTATAAATATTCTACTGTCCCAGATAATAAGGAAGGAAAGGATTCTCAATCAACCAGCAGAACAATGAAGAATAATGAATTATTATTCTTTTAAGCTACAAAGTTTGGATCCATTTCATTTTACATCAGTAGGAAACTGAAACAACAGATGAGTGTTCCCCCTGTGAGGCACAGTGCTGTTTCCTGGGGATATGTCTGAATATAATGAAGTTTATTTTGGAGTCAACCCATGATGTCCTACATCTGCACATGGAAAAATGACCTTCAAATAGCTGCATATTCCTCAGGAAAATGACATGAACAACTAGATATAGTTATTTCCATAAAGAAGTAAATACACTTTTTAACTTGAATAACCCCCACCAGAAACACAGTAATAAGCTGCAACTGTGAGGATGGATTTTTGACAAATATAACACAGAAAAAAAGACAACACCTGTTGGGATCGATTATAGTTAAGAGAAACAGCATTTTTGGAAGACCGTCATTTTAGTTTTGACTGGAATTTCTGATAGGTATTTTTTATGCCAATTAAACAATTTCTTAAGGCCAAACCTTTCATAAGGAGAAGAAAAGAGAAATTCAGTTTGTTTCAGGTATACATGACTTTGCACTGCTTTCAAATATACAGTCTGAAAAAATAATTTCAGATAAACTATCAGAAAATTCAATAATAGACCCATAAAATATACTTAATGTTGTTTTCCAAGTACTAATGTATAAAAGTCAAATTAAAACTGTTCATGATAACTTTTACTTAACCTAACAAAGGCACCTAATGTTGAACTTATTGGAAGGAAAAGATAATGTTAAGGATTAATTTCATAAAACTATTCCATAAAATCTCAGAGGCAGCTCTGAAATCAGCCACAATTATCAGAATCTGTTTGTGAGTACACCTGGATTGATCAACATTCAACATTACATCCACTCTGAACCTGTCTTCACCAATTCTAGGACAAGTTGTGAATTTTTGTAAGGAAGACACTCCCTTTGTGACAAAATTTTACTCTGATTTATGCAAATAGCAGACACTGATCCATGGGCAAAATGTGGTCTCTTAAGCCTGGGTCCTAATCCAAGAACAATATTTTATAGGTAGTGATAGTAGTTAATCCTTTAACAAATTTAAATGTAAATATATATCATTTGAAGAAAATGTGATTATAGTATATTATTTTCAGTGATTTCTACCTCTGGTAAGTAAGATGAAACTTCAAATAATAAAATGCAAGTGAAGGTAGTTATAAACGCTAACATCCATTAAAATGCAGATTTGGATATCCTAGAATAAGAAGTTGGCAAACATCTCCAAGTCAGCTCTTTCAACATCAGTATCTGGTTCATAGTATAAATTCAATGTATATTGTTGTCTTATCTAAAATTCTGTTCATAAAACATGTTTCTCTCTCTGGAAGAAGTTCAGTAAATTAAATATTTGCTTAATTAAAGGAATAAATTTTAGAATAACTGAAAACTATGCAGAGAAAGATGGAATAATCATACATTAATTTAATTAATTTAGCAATTCTAAATATTTAGATCAAATTTGAAAGAACACAGTGCTGAATATATTTACCATGAAATGAATTAGTTTTCTTTTTCTACCACAAGAAAAAATATCAAGGGTAGTAACCAATTTTAAGGTGATAAAGGTGTATCAGAAATTACAAACAGATGGAATCCAGCCTAATTTCTTCTATAAGAAAAACAATTAGATGATTGCTCATCATTATAAGAATAAAATAACAATGACGTGTCTCCTATTATATAACTAACTTACTAATATTCTTATGCTTAAATTAATCAGATACAAAGGACTGATTTTCAATTTAGCCTATTAGTTTCAAAATGACATTAAAATAATGTCAGAGTTTATTTCTTAGCCCGCCTAAATAAAACATAAACATATATAAAATGTTTTCATGAGATATATGCCAGATATTTATCAAGCAACATATTTCTCTTTTTGTTATATCAACTCACCTATAAGTTATATTATCCCAGGGCAAACACAATGACGGTCACAAGAACAAGGTAGATGAAATGCAGTTCATTTCATCCCAGGGTCCCATTCATGAATTGTTGCAAGGGTTGCAAGGAGAAAGGGTGGTGGAAAGAGAGGGAAAGAAAAAATTGAGAGAAAGAAAAAAGAGGGAGAAAGGAAGGAAGGAAGGGAGGGAGGGAGGGAGGGAAAGGAATACATGTTAACATAGCCTTACTTGAAACAAAACAAGCTTTATATAAAAACCTAATGTAAATAATGATTCCTTATACTTTACCACTTTAGATATATGTAATATATGATATGTGGAATAAAAATATGAAATGAAAAAGAGTTCCACAATTAACTTATTATTATTATCCGTGCTGCTCTCATAAAATTGTAAGGATTTCAAGGGCATTTAGTAATCCTAATTTATAAAAATTTCTAAGATTATTTGTATTTTAATTTAGTAAACAATAATAGCTAGTCATTCTATAAGTCTATTTAGAAAAATAATGAATAAATATGGATTTTGAGTCAGAGATGTATGATAGGTGAAACTTCAAGTGAGCACATAACTGATAGTTACAAAGTAGCTATAGTAGCTACAAAGAAAAATAAATAACTAGGACTGATTATTGCCTAAATTAGTAAATTCAGGGCTCTGCACATGATTTTAACGTAAGTTTCTGCTGGTAAAAAAATGATTCCTTAAAAAAATTGTGTGGGAGATAAGTTTCGCAATACAGGCATTGATATGAATACAGGGCTAGACTTTTCCATTTAGATGTATTTTTTGGTGGTAAAGGACAATGATGTTTGGAGATTTTAATTTCCAGTGTTTGTTGTGGTTATCTTTTGTTTGTCTTTTTATCATTCCATCAACAAAGTACTTTGTAATCTTTAGTCACAAGTAACTATTACAAAATTATCTAATATATATAAGTGATGACTGAGTAAAAAAGTAAATTGTCAATTTTGGAAAAAAATGTGATTTTCTATAATTTTGTGATTGTATGCAACAAGGAAAAATAAAGATAAAATATATAATATCTTCAATTAGCAAAAACTTATAAAACAATAAATATATATTTAATCTATATAATTTTAAAGTTTTCTCATGGAAAGTAATTTTGTCTACATTAAAAATTTATTTTACATGGAAACTGTCTTAAATATACTATTATATCATTGTTTTCCTCATCAAAACATTTTAATTTATGTTGTGTTCATTTAAGTAGTCATTTATATCATCAAAAATGTACCACTTGTCCTTGATATTTTGATAGAGAAACTCTGGATTAAATATTTTTCTAAAAAACTATACTTATATTAGGCAAGAATTAATTAGAAATTTAAATTAGCAAATCTATGTAAAAGAAAGATGCATAATAATGAAATTCAATTTTGATTATCTATTGCTATTAGGAGGATATTTAAACTATAAATACATGTTTGCAATGACACTCTGACTTCTCAATATTTATGGTAACAACATGGGATGTGGTGGCATGTGCTTGTAGACACAAAAATTCAGGAGACTGAGGCAGGAGAATTTTTAAGCTTGGGAGTTTGAGACTAGCCTGGGTCACAAAGTGAGACCCCACTTCTAAAAGCAAACACAACTATGTATGGCTACAGAACTTATTATTTGAATAGGTTCCTATAAGTTGGAAATGGCACAGTTTTATCAATATAGATATATATGACTGATTTTCTTTAAAAGTTCAAATCACATTATTTAGAAAAGGTAATAGAATAATAAATATAATTCTTCAAAATCGAATAATTCACAAGTGTTCTCTCATGACTGAGAGAACCTGGATTCTAACATGAATCCACATCTAATCAATGCTCTTTTTTAAGAAAACCATGTACTACCTAAATGCATTACATGTTTCCAAAATTTGACAGAAAGCTCACTCTTAGATACTTCTGTTTTAAACCAGATTTTTGAAAGAGAATTAGTCCTGTGGGGGTAAGAGGGGGAAAAAAACATTTAAACAAATAAAACAAATTGTTTAAAGTTTAAGATGGAAATGTCAGTCTATTCTATTTTAGGACTCAACTTAGAAATAACAAGAGTACCTCCCAGAGTACATATCCATCTGTCAGTATGGATCACTATCACTACATTTCACTTCACAAAGCCCTTTTCCCCATGACTCCCTTCTCTGAGCAAACACTATTGCTACTCCCAGTTGGAATGAGTCATACCTCATTCTAGTTTTCTGTCAGACCCAACATCTAAGCTTTAGCAAGTCCTACATGCTTTCATCACAGATGTCAAAGCAAACCATCAACTTACCCAATTCTTGCCATTCTAGTGTTTTCACCTTGCTTTTTCACTTATGATAACATCCTGAACCTGTATTATTATGTTTACATTTAATCTTATTTTCCAACTTATAATGTCGTGTTTCTGCTCTCTATCTTTTGTTGACCAGGCTCATTTTAAAAAAATAAAATATATAACCAAAACGTAATTTTTATGCTTTAAGCCATCTAATTGCTTTCCAATCAAAAGCAGTAAAAGAGGAAGAAAAGGAGGAGAGGGGAAGAAAAAAAAATTAAAAATTAATGTTTTCATCATAAATTGCAAAAATCCTATGTAATTTTACCATAAATTTTCCACTCTTTTAGAAATAATTTTGCCATACATGCCATCCAGGCTTTCTTCTAGGGTAGTATGATGAATGCACTCCTGTTTTCCAGAAAGCTATCTCAACCTTCAGTGTAAACTGCATTAGATCATTCTCAAACTGCAGTCCTCAGTTCAAAATGTATCTCCTCAACCAGCGGATCCCTGGCCTCCCTATCTCTCATGTTGTCCTTTTTTTTCATAACACTATATTTGTAATTGCGGATGTTTTATTATCTGTCTCCTATTAAACAGTCCTCTCCATGAAGGGAGTTTGTTCACTACAAAGTGCCTAGCAGGATTTCTTTCAAGTGGACACTCAATCTATATTTAAAAGAATTTAATTAAAAATGAGATTTATATTTATTGTCTGCTGGAAATAGAGAATCTGTGGGAAATACATTATCCCTGAGACAGCAATTTTGTGGCAGAAAGGATGCACACTGTGGTTGGCCCCTTGATGTCTCAGAACATACTTGCCAGATAAAATACAGGATATTGGATTAAATTTGACATTCAGATAAAAAACTGAAATGTGTTCAAAATATTTCATGGAAGGTACTTATAATAAGATGTTTTTCACTCTTTATTTGAAATTTAAGGGTAATAGAGCATCCTTCCAGCCATAGAACATACTCTCAGCATAGAGGTGAATGGCTCACTAATCAATGAAAGTTTTGTTTAAACCTCTAACTTTCAAAGTGTATGCTAACCTTGGTTGGCAACTCTTAAGCCCAAGGATATACTACCTATCAGCCACATGGGACATTTATGTTCCACTTCAGTTTATATCGTGATTCTTACTGATAAAAATGATATACATGAGAATAGCTTGAAGAGTATCTGGGATACCTATTTATCTTAGCATACTAATCGTACCAAAGAAAAAAACAGATTCAAAATTTGATATGGTTTTATATCCAACAGAGTATACCCCTTACAAAAGAGATTTCATGACTTTACCCTTGGAATTATACTTCTCACTTACATTAAAAAAACTATAAAGAAAAAAAAAATAAGTCCAATTTAGCATGTTTCAGAGATACCCTTAAGTTCATTCTGCATTGTATCCCTCAACATACAGTAATAAAGGTGCAGGCAATAAATTATTCCAACCTCATTTTTGTGATGCACTTCTAATTGAATACAAAGATCACTGCTATTAACAACTTCAGACATTAAAAGAAATAATAAAAAGTCTATTAATATCTCTGTAAGCAAGTTTGTATTGCTTTGAAATGTAGCTACTCTGAAAAATTATAATATATATAATTCATTTTTGTCATATTTACTTACATTGAATACTGTCTGCTTTCTTCTATCCAATGAATAGCAAAGAATTAGTGACTAAGCAAAAATAATCCCTTAGATGTATTTCCACATCAACAGAGAAATCTTCTTGAATGTTAATAAATATATAAAAATTCCTTAATTTTTTTTATAATTCTTTGTACAACATTTGAATATCCTCTATTTTCCAGGTATTGCATTACACTAATTATTTACATAAGTCTATGCTTTTAATTCCCTTCATAAGAAAGCAGTGAAAATATATTTGACACTGTAACCATTAGTTAAGCTTAGTATTAATAAATTTCATGAATAATATTACAGAGAAAAATCAAAAGCAGTGGAATCAAATACAAGTAAATTAAGTAAATAAATTTTATTCTTTTATTTCTTTCATATTTCTTCTTCTTTATTAAATATGTATTTGGATAATAATCCAGGTTATGAATTGTATGTGAAAAGAGACTTTTTAATTTCTGTAAAATTTAGGAAAAAATTCAGTCAATAGCAAATGTGATGCAGTTCATAAATATCCAATTTTCAGTTGGATAAATATTTTAAATGCAATATATTCATCTGCTAAAGTATTAATGAATTTCTTGCAAATCTAAATAGAGTTCATGCTGCCACTGAGTATGTCAAAGGAAACACTTGACCCATGTCCATGTTGGAATACTTTTAATCAATGCATTTGTTTCTCCTATGTAATTATGTCTAACTTCATAAATGGTATCCAAGTAATTATATGTTTATATATGACTAAGACTGTGCAACATGTAAAGTAGATATAAAGTGTGTGTGTGTGTGTGTGTGTGTGTGTGTATTGGAGGTAGCATAGACTGAACTCAGGGGCACTGGGCCACTGAACCACATCCCCAGCCTACTTTGTATTTCATTTAGAGACTGGGTCTCACTGAGTTGCTTAGCACCTCACCATTGCTGAGACTGGCTTTGAACTCTCCATCCTCCCGCCTTAGCTTCCTTGTCTACTGGGATTATGGGCATGTGCTATGGGGCCTGGCTAAAGTGTATATTGAAGGGAATATTTTAATGTGTCCTTTTAAGGAAGAACTTTGTACATTTATTGACAGGAAATGAACACAAAATGCTAAAAAAAATGACAAAGCTATTCTTTAAAATCTCCTAAAGAGTGAAACTATGTTAGATCAAAATGACAAAGGTGTGTCCATGAAGAAAATTATTTTATTATTTGTGGTTTGTAAGATGATGTCAGATAATATTCTTTAAAAAGTGTGGTATTTGTATCTAAAAATTCTTCTTTTTTTTTAATTCTTGCCTGAGGCTCCAGCATGTGGAAATCTGTTATTTTTTTCCTCCTAATTTACCAAACTGATGACTTTGTCACTACTCTATCAGAAAACAATTGGGAACAAATGCAAGCTTGCTAAAAAGTTTAAATAGGGCACACACTGGGAAAGAATCATCTATATTTGGTGAAAGAAAAATAAAAATGCAGAAACACACATTCTATGTGTGATACACTGATTTTCAACACTACTTGTAAATAAGAAAAAAAAAAACATAAGAGTTATTCATTTGCTTATAGTGACTAGCTTTTTAAAAAGTACAAGAATCAGAGTTCTTGTAGTCTGGAAATACAAATAGTGGATAAGCCATGCTACTAATTAATATAATACCTTCCATTAACTCTATATCTATGAAGAGAAAAAAATCTTTGGATTTCATAAAAACCTTTGTGTCCATTTATATTAGCATTCTCCAATCAGATAATTTATGATGTTTTCATTTAATCAACTGTACTCCACTACCTTTAAGCTACAGAAAATATATCTGAGGTAGTACTTGTTTTGTTGCTATTTCCCCATCAATCTTCTAAGATGGCTACTGAACTAGATAGAAATAAGGAGTATCAAATATTTTCATAGAACTCAGTGCTCCTGCCATTCTGGCAGTGGCAATCAAGAGTGGCTAAGAGAGACAGGACAGGGTGAAGTGGGAAACAGTATGGCAAAACTGCTACCAAGTACACTCAAGAAGCAATATTATTTGACACCTCAATCTAATGCTTTTTATGTTGTTACTTTGAGCAATTTACTTTATCTCTGAGTACCTTAGTTTTCTGAATGCCCAAATAAGTGAAAATCTACCTTTTTACATAGAAGAAATTAAAGGATTAAACAAGATTATGCATGCAATGTCTCTTATAGAAAGTGCAGGGCACACATAGAGTGTTCATAAGAGGTCAGTTTTCTTAAAATTTTCTCCTAAATTCCATATGCTTCATTGCCAAGGTACAGCCGTGGCGGGGGGAGTGAGGGTCCAGGGGATCCTGAAGGAGGAGTGGAGTCAGCAAAAGAAAAAGAGTCGAGACAACAGTTTGCAAGTTAAGAGCAGCCTCCAGAAGAATCTCTGCTGCCTCTGGAGGTATCTTTATTTTTATACCTTTTTTACAGGTGTTTTTTCAAGTAGTTAATGGATAGCTTCAAAGCCCGAAGTTTTTTTGATTTACATAACTTTCAAAAGTGACAATCTTTTCTGGCATACAATGATTACCTAAGATATTTAGTACATTGTTCAAAATATTTTTCTGTAACCTTAGTCAATCATGATTAAGCTTTTAGGTTTTTACCTCAACCACTAGGTGCTAGGCGACACAACTAGACTACATGACTCCTGACCTATTATTCACTTCTAACTTTAAAGCATACCTATAATTATTTCATTAACCTTTAACTTTAAAGCATACTTATGATTATTTGTAAGCTTTCTTACTTCTAAACTAAAATCCCAGTAAAACACACTTAAAGTAGTGAAAGTCTATTATTTAAAAGCCTACTACTCTGAAGTGCCTCTAAAATATATCCATGTTAATTTTACATTATTCTATTTTAATTTCCAAGGTAATTTCCTTTTTTCATATGACCTTTGCAGCACAGGTATTTGTAATTTATAATATTTCCTTAAGAAAACATACTGCAAGTTTTTGTCACCATTCAGTTTAGAATCTATTTAAATAGTAATAATTCCAGAATCATTTTCATGTACAGTTTCTCAGCCAATTTTTTTATACTTATTTTTTAGTTGTAGTTGGACACAATCCCTTTATTTTATTTATTTTTATGTGGTGCTTAGGATTGAACCCATGGCCTCCCACATGCTAGGTAAGCATACTACCACTGAGCCACAACCCCAGCCCTCAGCCAATGTTTAATGCATGGTAATTAATCACATCAGTGGCTGCAAGTGTCACATTATAAATGTATTACCAAACCCTTGTCTAAGTGACCATATAATTTATTACTACATCAAAATCTAAAGCTGAAATGTGTTTCCAAATGCCCTCAAAATGGAAATCTGAACTGTGCAATCCATCTGTTACAATTTAAATACCATAAATTTAATTTTATGAATAGTTTTAAGTTCACACAAAAATTACCAGAAAATAATACATTCCCATGTATGCCCTATTATTACGTATGCACAGCCTCCCAATTATCAACATCATGAAAGAGAGCGGAACATTTCTTAGAACCAGTTAATCAATACTGACTCATCATAATAACCCTAGGTGCATGGTTTACATTAGGGATGACTCTTGGTGCTCTGCATTCCATAGATTTTGAGAAACATGTAAAGACATGGAAGATTCATTCAGAATAGTTTCACTGTCCTAAAAATCCCAGTGCTCTCCCAATTCATCTTCCTCCCCTATACCCAATGGCAATCTCTAATCTCCCCATAGTTTTGCCACTTCCAGAGTGCTATATAGCTTAAGTTACAGTAGGTGGATTTTTCAGGTTGACTTCTTTCACTAATTAATATATATTTACATTTTCATCATGCCTTTTCATTGCTTGATACCTCATTACCTTTAATCAATAAATAATATTTAATTATCCAAATGTACCACACATTAAATAATGCTCACCTACTGATGAACACTGTCATTTTCAATTTTTGCAACTATGAGTAAAGCTGCCATAAACATCTTTGTGCAGAATTTTATATGGATGTAGTTTTTTACTCATTTGGGTAAACACTAAGAAATGAGATTGTTGGATCATATGGTAAGAATGTGTAGCTTTGTAAGAAAGTGACAAACTCTTTCAAAGTGGTTGTTACCATTTTTCATTCCCGCGAGAAATGAATAAGAGCTCCTATTATTTCAAATACACACCAATATTTTTTTCAGTGTTTTAGATTATCATCACTCTAATAAGCATGGAGTGGTGTTTACTTGTTTTAATTTGCAGTACTGTAGTGACATATGATATTGAATATCTTCCATATGCTCACTTACCACCTGCATATCTTATTTATTGAGGTGTTTGTTTAGGTTTTTTTTTCCCGGTTGTAATCAGTTTGCTCTTTTTCTTATTGGTGAATTTTAAGAGATAATAGTATATTTTGAATCATACTTTAACAGAGATATATTTTGCAAATTTTTCTCCCAGTCTTATCTTCTTACTCTCGTGATATTATCTTTTACAGAGCATAAGCTTTTTTTTTTTTTTGGTACCAGGTACTAAACTCAGGGGCACTGGGCCACTGAGCCACATCCCCAGTTCTATTTTGTATTTTATTTAGAGACAGGGTCTCACTGAATTGTTTAGCACCTCACTTTTGCTAAGGCTTCCTTTGAACTTGTGATCCTCCTGTCTCAGCCTCCTGAGCTGCTGGAATTACAGGTGTGCGCCACCATATCCAGCCAGATCATAAGCTTTTTAATTTTAATTAACTACAGGTCATTAATCATCATCTTTCACAGAACATGCTTTCAGGGTTATATCAAAAAATCATCACCATATCCAAGATCATCTTTAGTTTACCCATGTTATTTTCCAGGAATTTTATATTATTGCATTTTCACATACACCTAGTATTTACTTTTTTTCTTTTTCTTTCTTTTTTTTTTTTTTTTGCATTGGGAATAGAACCCAGGGGCACTTAACTACTAAGCCAAATCCTATCTATGATCCATTTTGAATTAATTTCTGTGGAAACTGTGAAGTCTGGGTCTAGATTCAATATTTTGCATGTGGGTATCTAGTTGCTCCAAAATCATATGTTGAACATACTATCTTTATTCCATTGTGATGCTGTTGTTATTTATCAAAGCTCAGTTTTCTGAAATGAGAGCCAAAATATTAAGTTTATGTCTCCCAAGTATCTTTTCATGGTGACAAAAAAATAAATGGAAAACACTCCTCCAACTGTTCTCCTTTGACAATGAGATAGCCATTCTCTGTCTTTCACATCTTATATAAATGCTAAATCAGTTTGCATGTCAAATGTTAGAATTAGTTTGTTAACTTCTATTAAATGATTTGATGGGATTTGATTGGGATTTTTCTCAATCTATAGGTCAGTTTGGGAAAACTGATCTTTTTCCCCATAATACTAGAGATTGAACCCAGGGGTACTTCACCAGCAACCTATATCCTATTTCTTTTTTAGGGACAGTATCTTGCTAAATTGCTGAGGTTCTTACTACATTGTTAAGGCTACCCTTGAATTTGCCATCCTCTTGCTTCAGCCTCCTGAGTTGCTGAGATTATGGGCATGCTCTACCATGCCCAGGTGAAAGGAAAACTTTTATCTTGAAAACCCTGAGTCTTCCATTCCATGAGCTGGGACTCCATTTCATTCTTCTTTGTTATCTTTCATCCCATTTTCTCTTTCTCCTCCCTCCCTACTTCCTTCCTTCCTACCTTCTTTCCTTCCTTCCTTCTTTCCAGATGGATTCTTGATAAGTTGCCCAGACTGGTATAGAACTTGGCAATTATCCTGCCTCAGTTGCCTAGTAGTTGGGATTACAGGGAGCACCACCATGCTCAACTTCTATATTTTAGAAGACATTACTGAAAACAGGCATAGTTTCATTCTTAAATGTTTCACGTATCTCACCAGTGAACTCATATGGTATTGCTGCTTTTTATTTTGGAACATTATTATCAAATAAATTCAATTTATGTAATATATTATGTAATAGAGACTTACTCTGCTTATTGATTTCTTAATTTGAGGATTTTAGTAGATTTTGTCTTTCCAGAAATTGTTTCATTTCATGTAGGTGATCAAATTTTTAAGAATGAATTTTTTAATAACATTTCTTTACTATCCATTTAATGTCCATGAGATCTGTAGTAATGCCCCTATTTTCATTTCCATTTAAGTTACTTTTGTCTACTTTCTTTTTCCTTAGGTGACCTAATCACAGTTTATTATCCTTACTGATATTTTAAAAGAAACCACTTTATTGACTTTCTTTATTTACTTCCTATTTTCAATTTCATTGATGTGTGTTTTGATTTGTATTTCTTTTCTTGTACTTAATTGGATAAATCTTTTTTCTGAGTCCTAGGGTTCAACCTCTTACAATTTTTAGAACAATGTTATAAACATGGCATCTTTGTTTTATATTAATCAAACTAAAATGAAGATTTGTTTGTTATGGGAAATTGAATACACCCTTTTGTTTTCAAGATCTTCACCTAAATATGGTTGAATTTTTTTATGATCTGATAATCGTTCAATTAGAGAAGAAAAAAGAGAATGCTATTTCTCTTTTAAGTAAAACTTTTTTTGGAAATTGGATAAGAATGTTCACTTTAATTTCTACCTACTCATTCACTAGTAACCACTCTTCTTTACTCCCAACAAGTAAACAAACAAAATATTGGAAAACATTTCTATGAAGGTTAGTCACAAATGAGAAAGAGAGAGAAAAAAAGTAAAGAATATCAGTTCGATTTAATGATTAAACCAAGGTAGTTAAGGTTATGGTAAAATATTTAAAAAATTTTACACATTATTGATACAATTTTATGAAATGAATTCAAGTCTGAGTACTGTAACTGACAAGAAAGATTCTATTCTACTAAACAAACCTTTGAGGAAGAAATGCAGTATGGTGAAGGGTCAAATAGTGTGTGGAATTTGATGAAGTAGTAATAACAGAATTGTTTTATTTGAACCTGAGGAGTTCAAATAAAGCCTTGTATACCTTAGTGGAATCATGCTTGATAACAGTTTGGTCATAAAATATGATGATGATCTGAATTAACTATTCATGTATGAGTGAAAATGTAGTAATATATGGGTCTTTTGACTCTTATTCTTCTGGTTATATCTACTACAAAGCATATTATTCAATAAGATATTTCCAGAAACTATTCCAACTAGGCCATCAAACAATGAGGTTGTATATAACTCTGGGAGGTTAATCACTACATACCTACATAAACTTGATTATCAAATGCTTAGAAGAATCTGTGGTTATCATGGGCAACACAGATAGCAGTATACTTTAAAAGTCAAATTGTGTTATACACAAATACATATTGCCTTGTTTTAGTTGATGGAAAGCAATGAATATTGGGTTTCTCATAGGAAGAAAACAAGAGGCATATAAAATGGGTTCAAATTCTTTTAGGGAATGGCCAGAAATTTAGACAAAGAAAATTATGGGAGGTCTTATGGCAGAGTCAAACTAAATTGCAGGCTTCATTTCCACTACCCAGACTCAGTATAAGCTTGTTACCAAGAGCAGCAGTGCTTGGCTTTGTCTGCAGCTGACTTGGGACCCAGAGACATCCGGTTTATTTCCTATCTTAATGATTCATGTTCACAATATCAGCAGCATGTAAAAGGGCCAGTTTTGTTGGAAAGGCATAGCACATACATGTGTAAATCTTTTTTTTATTTTATTTTCTGTGATGAAAATAAATGCTATAATAAATGTAGATGCTGAAGAAAATGATTGTTTTACTATAAAAGAAATCAGGCTGGGAAGCAGAGAGATGAACTGAGAAGGAAAAGATATGTCATCAGGCTTAGGTAACTCCAACTGTGAACACTCCAAAGAAAGAATTTGGTTGGCTCTAGGGAAATACCTTTTAACCTGCTATGGTTTTGATGTGAGGTGTCCCACAAAAGCTCATGGGTGAGACAATGAAAGAGGGTTTAGAGGAGAAATGAGTGGGTTATAGCCTTAACCTAATCAGTGAATTAATTCCCTGAAAGGGATTAACTGAGTGGTAACTGAAGTGGTAGAAATAGTTTTCTTAGAATATCTAAAGAGAAGTTAAGACCTCTGAAACTGTGAGCTCTCAAATAAACCTTTTCTCCTCTACAATTATTCTGGTTGGTCTTTTAGTCACAGCCTCAAATTAAAAAAAAAAAAAAAAAACTGACTAAAACATAACCCTTGGAAAATTCTACCTGATAAAAGTGTTTTTGTATGCTCAAGGTCTTCAGCCATACTGAATTTATGATGAACACCAATCCTTACGCATGAGGATTTTGGTCACAGGGTAACTTACTAGTTTCATGGAACCATATAAATTATGGCGAATGGTGAATGTTTTTGCTCTAGGAAGGGGCCGATTTCTCAGTAGTTAAGTAAAAGGGGGTAGTCTACGAATGCCTATGAAAATGGCCTCTATAAAAATAGTGAATACCAATCCTCAAGAGTGGACTTCTCTACTTGACAGCATTTTCACGCATATGTGTCAAACATCATTTCTAGGGGAAGTAAGTGTCTTGTGCTAATTTCATAATAGGAGACGCTGGCACTTATGCCAGATTTCCTGTACCTGGCCGCTTGTGCCATTTCCTTTTCCTGATTTTGGTCAGTATTATTTCCCTATAATGAAAAGTAACCATATGTATTAAAGCTTTTCTGAGTCCTCCAAGTCTTTCTAGTGAATTATCAAAACTGAAGATAGTTTGGTAGTCCCAAAATTTTTAATTGAACAAAGTCGTTTCAAGTATGAAATAAAGTGGTGCGTGAAGTGTTCTTAAGGCGATGGCTAGCATGTGAGAAAAACTCAGTAATTTTACTGTCATTATTCTTAATTTCATTCCTTATCTGGTGAATTCAGAGAATTAACTAAATTTATTATCATGGTCTTTATTTATCTGTGGATTTTCTGTTCTTCACAATAGAAACTAAATCTCACATAGGTAAAAGATGGGCTTTTACCTATCTAGCTTACCATTTGATGTCTAACAACCAGGCAGGGAATAATCACTAAATAAAAATTTCTTCAATGATAAAATTAATAAATATAAATGTGACTAAGATCCTGAGGAGCTGCAATGAATAATTTGGAAACTACCACTCAAAAACAATCATCATAGTTTTCTTAGAATATTTGAAGAGAAATTAAGATTCAAAGGCTTCATTTGGAATTATAATGTTTCCAAGATTAGATCAATAACAGTAATGAAAATGTCATTAAAATACACATGTTGGCCTGGGGTGGTGTCTCACACCTGTAATCCCAGCAGCTTTTGAGGCTGAGACAGGAAAATTGCAAGTTCAAGGCCAGCCTCAGCCATTTAGTGAGGCCCTAAGCAACTTAGTGACACCCACTCTCAAAAAAAAAAAAAAAAAAAAAGTGGGGGTGTATTTCAGTGGTTAAGTCAACCTCCCCTACCAAAAAATACAAAGGGTTGATCCAGATAATTACTTATCTCTTTATAATTACAATCTATCCAAGATGGCACAGGAAGTCTCTCAGGGACATGGTACTTAGCAGAGAAGTTCAGGCATTATCATATCTCTTTGCTGAGATCCTGGGAAGAAAATTCAATCATTCCATGAGTCTAAAATTAATGGATTTTCAGTTTTTTTGCTAACCTTATATTGTTTTCAAAGGCTAAATATCTATAACTTTCTTTAAAGGTATGTGTAATCATCCATAAAATTTTAATATTCTCCTTTAAGGATTTTCTTTTCAATTCAAATCAAAATACCAAAAACTCCATTAGAACAAGATAAATGGATTCCAAAAAAAAAAAAAAAAAACTCAATACTGTAAATCACAGAGCTGCAAAACGTTAACATTGAGCATGCTAAACCAAGAACAGTCCAGGATAACAGCTACATTCATCTTTTTTTTTTTTTTTTCTTTTTAATTGTATTTGGTGCCACCTGGTGGCAGCTGCTCACTGTGGCTTAAATGTAAATGGAGATATTTCTGGGTCCTGGGTTATTGGCTGAGACTTTCTATATATCAACAGTAATTGCAGGAATGGTTATTAGTTTTCATTCATTGCATTGGTCCAATCCAATGTTGAGCCAGGAGAAAATTGGAGCCAGAACTCAATCTAGTTCCACTGCAATAAATAAGAACTAGAATCAAATATGTTTCGCATATTATACTCCCACCTCTTATTAGAAGTAAAACCTTTATATTTACTTAATTTCTCTCAACTTATTTATCTTAAAATAATAATAATAATAATAATAATAATAATAATAATAATAATTTATCCTCAATTTTTTGGTAAAAATTAAATGGACAATTCCTGTAAGATTTTAGTAGTTTCCTGATAACTCAGCAAACAAACAAAAACAAATCAAAACCCATTAGTATTATGTCTTATTAGCAACAATATAAAAAGCTACTCTCTACAGACCAAATGCATTCAAGCTTATAAATTTATATCACACAACTCAAACATAGCAAAGAAAAACAGCACACTGATTAAGAGTTTTGAATGTAACAACGAATAATAGTCTAAGCAAAGAAAGAAACATGCTAAAATTTGTGATGATATTTGGTTTGTGATTTACATATTTTATGTTACCTACAGGTGTATGTTGATATCATATTTTTGAGAATGTGTTTGTGTAAGAAAAAGGAATAGACCCTTTAGAATGTCATTTTCAAAATAAAATGCCTTCAAGAGGAAAGAGCGCTGATTAATCAAAAACATAGAGCATAGCGAAAAAGGGAGGCAGATAGACTAGATGCACTCCTGACAGTAACAGAGCTTTTAATCTCCTTTCCACCTTCCTGTATCCCTCTGGAGTCTCTTCTCTTTTAGTAAACTGCCTTTGAAGTACTTCAATCATCCTCTCTCCTACAGGTAATCACTGACCTCTATTTTGGCTGTCACCACCAAAAGCAATGCATTTATCTTTATTTTAACTGGAGTGTAAGCTCCTTCAGGGAAATTGATGAGTTTATTTCTTAGTCTGTATCCCTGACATCATTAATTCAATGCCATGCATCAAGGACAGAAATACATGATTAGATGAACATCCCTTTTTGCTTCAATATTACTATTTAGGAAAGGGATGAAAGAATATGCTAATTGGACACTTCATTATTTTAAGCACAGGGACTGAGTAAGCAATTGGGACTTCCCTTTTTAATCTATTCATGAAAGCAGTTCAGTCTCCTCATAGGAGCTGCCAAATTTCTTCCAAGAGATGAACTTAAACTAGTGTTCATGATGTTTTTTGACAGAATAAATGTCTATGTGGTTTCTTCACCATGTGTGTGTGTGTGTGGGGGGGTATTTGCTTTGCAAAGTTTTGAGATATCCAACAGTTTTTTTAAGACATTTATATCTTAGTATTTGACAATCATTTTTAAGAACCTTACTTTTTTTTGCCTGCAATCATTTAATCACATCTATGCATATGTCAAATGAAAGATTGAGATATAAAATAATGCAAAGTTTGGACTTTTTCTCCAAGTGAGAAGAGAAAAAGTGTATGAACTTAAGAGAACCTTTATTTTTCAAACAGAATTTCTGCTGATTTAAATATATTCCTATTCCCTTAACAGCCCATAGTCCTATGTAAATTGTGGTATTTTATCTAGTAATTTGCTTAACTGGTATTTACACAAAGTTTTAAGCACAACTGCTCATGAAAATTTACAATCTGGTGAATCAGCAAACATTCATCTCCACATTTTATGTATATTTTTCAAACTCATGACAAATTTTATTTTTCTATTTCATAGGAATGAGATTTTCTCAACTTACACAGAGTTGTCCTTAATTTTAGGAAATAGTTCTGAAATCATGTGTTAGAAATTATTTGTGGAAATATAAATTACATTTCAACTATATTACAGATTAAAATTTTATGAAGTAAAAAAATTCTTGTAATTTGTTTCTGCAATGGTATTGTCATAATAAAGAAGAAAAGAATGGCATATTAGATTTTTATTAGAATGGCATAAGATACATTTAATATGTACATACTAATATCATATTAAGTATCTGTGTTAGCCTTTCATTGCTGCGCCCAAAATACCTAACAAGAAACACTTCAAGGTGGAGAAGTTTATTTTGGCTCATGGTTTCAGAGCTTTAGTCTTTGACAGGATGACTCCATTATTCTAGGCCCAAGATGAGGCAGAACATCATGGAATAAGGGGATGGTGCAGAAAAGCTGCTCAATTCATGATGGCAATAAAGCAGAGAGAGTAAAAACTCCATATGCACACACCCAGTGCCCTAACTTTCTCCAGGTTTACTTAACCTACCTACCATTACCATCCAGTTAGGCCATTCAAATTTTTAAGCCATCCAAAGGGTTAATCCATTCAATCAGTTACAACTCTCATAATCTAATAATTTCACCTCCTGAATCAACACAAGAGTATTTGTGGGGATACTTCACATCCAAACTTTAACAGTATCTCTAAATATAATTTAAAACAATTAATAAGACACATCATAACATTCTAGAAATAGTATTTTTTCTATTACAGTCCTTGTTTTTAATATAATAAGAAAAAAAAGAATAAATTTTTAAAAAAATGATAGTTAAAACTCTTATATTCCTAATTTCTTATGAATTAAATTATTCCAAAATCGTGTATGTTACACCCAATAAGATATTATCAACCCTCATAGATATGACTTTGAATCCCAATATGACAGAAGGATGGTTGCTATACAGTGAAGAAATTTAATGTCCTTTGTCCTTGGTTCTTGGAAGGAAAAACTTGAATCTTAGAATTTTGCAAATAATAGGGGCCTCATTGTAACTCATGAGCTCCTCCAATGACAATCTCTTTTGCATGCTACAAAATGACACATGGTGGGCTCCTAGAGAGCTTCAGGATGGGAAAAATCACACCAAGAAAAGCAACCATGTGATTAGAGAATTAGAACTTTCAACTAGTCCAACCTCCAGGGAGACTTGGGATCTAAAACTTAAGTACAGTCATGTAGATAAAGATTTGACCAACCACGCCTAAGTAAAAGAACCCCAGAGAAGACTCTGCACGTTGGGCTTAGTGCAGCTTCTTGGTTGGTGGATACATTGATATGCCAGGATGGTGATGCATACTTATTCCCCAAAGTGAGGACACCAAAGTATTGTTCCTCCCAGAACATAAGCAATGTGTGAGGTGCCTCTTCATTGAGCTCATCCTGAGTTGAATCTTTCAACATGAGTCTGAAACCTTAAGTATAGTGCTTTCCTGAATTTTGAGAGTTAGGTTAGCAAACAATTGAATCTGAGGGCCATGGGAACCATGAATTTGTATCTAGTCAGTAAGAAGTTTAGGTGTCCTGGGAGTCATACTTGCAGCAGGTGTCTGAAGGGAGGGTAGTTTTCTGATCACCTCTGAGGTCTGTCTTAATTCCAGGTGGATAGTTTCAGAATTAAAATGCAGTACATAAGCTCATATGAAACAAAGAGTAGTCAGTGATTTCAACTCATTTTTGTAAATATATATTTCAGTAAGTAATTTAAATTTATTCCCAAACATACAATAAAATTACATATTAATATTTGTTGTTTTATTCTTTTTTAATGTAAATTTTTAACTGGTGTGTAAAATATAAAAATTTTACATATTTAAGGGACATCATATGACTTTTTGACACAGGTATACATTGTATAATGTTTAAATCAGGTAAACATACAAATCTTAAAGAAAAAAACATTCTCATGTGTACCCAAAGCTCACTAACTGGGTAGAAATTCTTCAAGCCAATATTAACTCACAATAATATATAGAAATATTTTTTAAAGTACAAAACTAATATGACTAAAGATACTATTAGAAAAACACTTTTTGTTTACCATTTAGATCTGTAATATTGTTCAATGGCACTATTACAAAATTTCTATTCATTTGACCTTCCCTTAGCCTAAGTACACCAATTACTAATTATTCACTGGGTGTTCCTCTAGTTTTATGACTTTTCTGATTAATCTATGCACCTTTTCTGAATAGTCTATTCACTATATGGGATATTGCTGAGGCTGGCTTTGAACCTGTCATCTTCCTTCCACAGGCTTCAGAGCAGCTGGGATTAGAGTAACACTAATCTATCTATCTGTATATGTGTGTGTACATATATACACACATATGCATACAACACATGCATTTAACAACTATGATCCTATATTAACTGGCACAATATATATTAATATTTATAATCTCTTTAATATTACACTAGATAATAGTGTATGATACATTAACATGCATTAATATATACTGCAGACATATGACATCTATGTAGAGATATGTATTTCATGTAAATGTAACTCTTAGAGATTATAATCATATATACCACATATAATAAGATCTTGGCAATCTCTCAAATCACTCAATATTTCTTGACCATGAGATTGTTGTTAAGCTCCACAGAGTGGACTATCATCTGAAATAATCATTTTAGTAATTATACAGTGAATATAACAAAGACAGCTGCAAATCCTAATAAGTTACTTAAAATTTGGCACACAGTATGCACTTAGTTAATTGTTGACATAAATAAAAACTATATAAATAAATAAAAAGCAGTAAATGCTTTCTAGACATTGAATTCCTAGTATAGTTCTTTCTGTGTTTTGATTCTAGATCTCCTCCCCACCCCCCACCATGAGCAAGGTCAGGCATTCCCTCTTTTTTTTTTTTTTTTTTTTTTTGGTACTGGGGATTAAACCCAGGTCACTTAACTACTGAGCCATACCTCTAGCCCTTTTTATTTAAAGACAGGGTCTCATTCAGTTGCTGAGGCTGGCTTTGAACATGCAACCCTCAGGCCTCATCCTCCCAAGCCACTGAGATTACAGGCATGAGCAACCATACCCAACCTTTATTCTTTTCCTATAAAGACTGATACTTTTTTCCTATCTGAAGATTTGTGAATAATAACCATGTGTTACAATATTTTATGCTCTACAGTCTAATTCATAAGAAAATTATTTGTGATGGAGATGTTATATATAACAATAAAAAAATCCAAATATGAGATAATAGTCCAAAGCTCTCAATTGATATATCAGTATTTCAAAGAGGTTGTTGTTATAGCATGATGTGACATGTGACTCATGCATATTGAAATTATGTACTCAGGGATGGGGATATGGCTCAGTGGTAGAGCTGTTATCTAGCATGTATGAGTCCCTGGGTTCAATACGAAAGAAAGAAAGAGAGAGAGAGAGAGAGAGAGAGAGAGAGAGAGAGAGAGAGGGCGGGCAAGCAAACCTCATATTCAAAAACCTAAACTGAATTAAAATTTTTCCAATATTTTTCAGTGCTTCAGGAAACAATCAAATATATGTCAATAACAATTAAACGAATTATAGAAGTAAAATAACATTGTAAATAAAAACTTAAAATATGATATGGCCTTGTTTTCAATACTTCACAGTATAAAAGATAACACAGTATTGTTCATATTTTACCTTCAAGTTTTCCACAATTCCCAAGAAATTTTACCTTATTCATTATTGTTTATATGCATAATATCATGGAATAGAATTTAAATTTAAAAGAAATTATTTCAAAGACAAGATTTATCCAGTTTCACTGATAAAAGGATGAGGCATATTCCATAAATCTTTCATCTTTACATTTTGTTCAATTAATTTTAGTATTTCTCAAATTCAAGTATAAAATAGTAGTCATCTGTTTTAGCCACTGAAATACAAACAGTTGCTAGAAAACTAATTGGGTAAAATTTTTGTTTGCAATGAACATGAATAAATAACTTATGCTATAAGAATAAAGTATTTATATGTTTATATCATATAAGCATATGAATCAGTGTTATTGCTAAGTAAACTATTGTTTCTCTAGGTTTATTTAAAATCTCTAATCAATAGTTTTCTTTTCTTTTTCCCCATGATGACACAAAGCATTAACATTATAAAATTTAAATTTCATATATTAACAATTGTTCCCCCAAAGCTCATGGTGTGAGACCATGCAAGATCATTCAGAGGTGAAATGATTGAGTTATGAAAGCCTTAACCCAATTAGTGAATTAATCCCCTGAAAAGGATTAACTGGGTGGTAACTGTAGGCAGTTAGGGTGTGGCTTGAAGAGGTGGGTCATTGGGGGTGTGTCTTTGGAGTATACATCTGGTGAGTTGAGCTCAGTCTCCTTCTGCTTTTCTGATCATCATGTGAGCTGTTTACCTCCACCACATCATTCAACCATGATGTTCAGCCTCACATTGCAGCCAGCTGTCTATCGACTGAGACCTCTGAAACTGTGAGCCTCCCAAATAAAATTTTTCTCCTCTAAAATGTGTTCTCATCAGGTCCTTTAGTCAAAGCAGGGAAAAACCTCACTAAAGCACCATCTGAGAACATTTTAAGTACAAAGGAATGTTTCTCTGTTGTTCCCTAATTTAGTTAACAATAACAAATTTCTATCTTTTAGGAACTCTTTCCTTCCTTGTACATAGCATTTATCCAGTCAGTGCTGAAGATTAATGTATTCTAATATTTTTTACATTATTATAAAAATATTTACATTTTTAAAATTGAATAGAATGTAATAGCATACATATACACAATACACACACCTATGTATTCATTGTATACATGCACATATTTTAATGTATGTAAAAAACTGAAAATAAATTGTTTTAAAATATAATTCATTGTAGATGAATGCAGAAAAGAAAAAAATAATTATATTCTGTATTATTTATATTCCATATAGACTGTTCATTGTCATAAATTATTGTATTTAATTCTTAATAAGCCAAGAAGATTGTTTCATGTATTTTATCCATATGTCTAGCATAACTGAGTAAAATATTTGAGAGTAGTGAACATGGCAAAGTTTAACTGGGATTAAAATTCCAAAAAAATTCATGGATAAATTTAAGATATGAAATTCATACTTGAGCTCATAGGTCAAACAAAGAATTTCATTTAAATGCTATTAAGTACTGATGTCTTCTATATCAGAGAGAATGAGGACTATACTTCAACTAGAGAAGTTTTCAAAAAGGATGTTCAGTCTGGCTAAATTAAAACAATAACACCAAGAGTTTCCAATATGTCCCCATTTTACTACAATAGGTCCTTCTCAACTTTACCTGCATCACACAAATAGAAACTGTGTACTAAAATATTTCTGACTTGCAGCTGCAAGTACTGGCAGCTGTTCTTTGCATGTTTTATAAACAATCTTCTTAAAAACACAGATGATTCCATTAAAAGAAGTTCTTACTCCAGAAACTGTATAACAGGGAACACATATAAAACGTTAATTCACTTAATTTACCCCTTGATTTACTTGATAATACACAAATATGGTAATTACTTTCTATAATGTTAAATATGTCATTGATCTACAATACATGCCATCTTCAAAACTTCCCACTATCTTGCTTCCCAAATAATTCATGAAGGTACAAGATCAGAATTTTTTCCAATTGTAAACTACTGCAATTTATAACATTGTATGCAAGATGTTGTAAGACTAAAATCCAAAGTGCATAAGCCAAGGAAAAATGTTCAATACTATTGCCTAGGACAAGGTGTTTATACTTCTTCCCAATATAGAAGCTAATTTTAGCTCAGTTTCAAGCAAGGAATTACTCTTTCTGCCAAAATTCAGGGCAGGGTATAATTCCTTTCTACTCATGCAGCAGTGAGTAACGTATCAGTTTAGTGAAAGATAAAGCCACGACTCCACAGATGAATAGAGAAGCACTCCTCAGGAAGAAGGAACGTGTGGCGGGCATCTTACAGAGTCTATTATAGAAAAGTGAAAAATAAAAAATCTATAAGAATACAGTTTGTTCCTCTGTGTTGAATTGAAAGCCTGTGGGTTTCAGGAAATTTCTACCAATAATAATTCCAGTGTTGATAAAATGAAGGCCACTGTAGGAGATGAGAGAATTTATACAATGAATAATGGGATCTTAAGCTCTTCTTAGAACATATGACATCTTTTTTAGACAACCTGAGTCAGATGTTCCCCAGGTGCCTTCATTATGAAATGTATTGCAACTGCATCATGTTCACAGCTCTGTATCCATTTCAAATTGTTCTCCAGTAGAAATTCTTCCTTTTTTTAAAAAAATAAATTTTATTGTTCTCATTTCATTGTTGTTTCCAGAAAACATTAAAAATACCATTTGGCATTCTAGTATAGGTGTGTGAAATGAATCTAAAATAATGGTCATCTCTGTAAAATTTATATATCCATCTAGCTGCAACTGACTTCGGCATTTATCATTTGATGCTACCAATAACCACAGAAATACACGAAAAACTTACATAATTTTCATAGGATGACCAAGTAGAAATTTTCCTGACTATGTATCCTACAGTTGTATTGTGATGTACACTTCATATATCTAGACTACATATGTAGGGCAAACATCAATTATAAAATGATTTAATGTCAAAAATAGTGTTGCTCTTGCTGAATTATTTCTGTATTATTATAAATGGTGTTTCAGTGTATCCAGAATTAATTTACTCATATGGAATTCAAACACTGAGAATTTGAAATTTACCTTGTTTTTTTTTTTTTTTTTTTTTTGCTGTTCACCAAAAGCAAAACATTTTATTCTTTATAATGAGAGACAGCAATATTACAGAATACAGCTTCCATAGTGACAATTAAATTTTTATTTTGGCATTCTTGGATATGAAATAATTGGTGGAGTTTGCAAATGGGTAGGGATCATCTCCAAATATTTTTCAGATATGGAGTAAAGATAAAGGCAGGAAGTTGAGAGTAGTGATTGCTACATACTTCCAATGAAGACTTAACTAAAGTAAGAAGGACCTCCGTACAGATAGACACAGGATTATGATAATAACACACCACATTCATTTATATGTTTCCTTAAGATATGTCTTATTAATGGCAAACTATATTTTAATGTCATAGAAATATGAAACACACAGAAGTAGAACAGTGTAGGACCATGCCTTTCTATGCAATTGATTTCAGGCCAAATTAAATGAGACTAATTATTGATTAGTTGCTTTGAAATATTTTTAGAGTCCAACCCTAAATATTTGCCAGCAACCTAAGCATCTTCAAAAGCAATGGAAACATGTTAAAAAGTCTTATGAGGGCTGGGGATGTGGCTCAAGCCGTAGAGTGCTTGCCTAGCATGTGTGCAGCCTGGGTTCGATCCTCAGCACCACATACAAATAAAGATGTTGTGCCTGTCGAAAACTAAAAAAAAATATATAAATATTAACACACTCTCTCTCTCTCTCTCTCTTTCTCTCTCTCTCTCTCTTAAAAAAAAAGATTTAAAAAAATAAAAAATAAAAAAAGTCTTATGAAAAAAAATATTTCCATGCCTGTATAGAAGCAGTACCTGAATTAGTTTGTCAAGACATTAACTTAACAGAAGTATTTTTAAATTATAAAAGACTCATGTGTAGATGATCTGAATTGCTCTGTATATTTTATTACCATACATTCTGTTAATTTTTTAATTATAGTCCTCATTTCAAAAAATTGCATATTACATATTAAAACTGACATTAACTCCAAAACTGAACCATAACACTATGAAATCATGTATTTAACCAAGAATTTAAAAGAAGAGTAAAATGCCCTATGATAATCAAAGTGATATGATGAATAATTATAAGTAACTAAAACAATTCCAGACTGGCATTTATTAAGTTTTTAAAAAGAAAAAGAACAGATGAATGATCCATAAACATAGACACATAGAAGTAAGTTTAACATTTTTAAGTTCTATTATAATAAGAACATTTACATAAATACAATTTTAAACATATTTAAGTCAAAACATATCAATAATGGCATTCAGCAGACTTGAAATTCATTGTGCAGGAAAAGATAATGAGATGCCACTCACGTTGGTGAGATCTCATATGGCACAGCTTTTCCAAAGTACATCTTCTCTAATATACATTACAATTAGGACACATAAATTATATTTTCTCCTAAGGCTGCACTCCTTTTTCTATCCGTCATTTGGTTGGTGGCAATACTGTTCACCCTTCCTGTTGTCCAAGTCCAAAATCTTTACTTTAAAACTGAATTTATTCTCTCTCTGTTCCCAACCTGAAAAAGTTGAGAACTCTTAATTTTACTAAATTATGATGTCTTGCATCTTTCCTTATTTCGTAATTTTAATTTTCACTATCATAATCAAATTCTCCCACCCATCCTTTCTATTCCTTTGCTAGATGATTGTATGAATTCCTCAGCATCTAATGTTTTTCTGAATACCTTCATTAGTAGCGGGTCTAAGATGTCTGCTTTTGACCTTCTTGTTCCACCAAACTCATTCCATAGTAATTTTATATATAATTTGTAATTTAAAGTATCATATACACACACACACATTCACATACATACATGAATATGTATATGTATCTCTAAGACTTATGGATAGTGAACTCTATTTTTTAATGTCATAGAAATACAAAATATGCAGAAGTACTGAAATGTGGTGCAATACATTTGTATGTACCTTTCATCATCTTGGTACAAGAATGTTCATTTTTTAACCTTTATTTATTTGTTTTTATGTGGTGCTGAGAATTGAACCCAAGGCCTCACCCATGCTAGGCAAGCACTTTATTACTGAGCTATAACCCCAACCTGGAAAAATGGTCTTTTTTTTGTTTTTGTTGTTATGTATGGTAACATGTACATATCTTAAGCACTTGTGTTTGGCGTGGGGTATGTCTGGTAAGTATGTTTCTTTGTTACCAAATCTTAAATCAATTATAGATATCATACACAATTTTATTTATAAGTTAACTATTTCTCTTTACCTAATATATACTGTTTTTAGTGAGACCAATTATGAATACTTTGCAATTAATTAAATAAAATTATTTCCTTTCTTAATAACATATGCCATGCCATCCACATTTAATATCCCTGAATTTTCAAAAATGTTTTACAGTTTGCTTGTGGAAATCAAAAGGAACATTCAAGTATTACACTGAGTTTTAAAACTCATACACACATTTATAAATTAAACAAAATAATCTTCCTTTTCTTTTCTCATATGAATGATGTGTTAGGTAAAATGGGTCATTTTATCTTTATAGCTCTCCATATGAATTTGGCTCATTGTTGTTTTATGGTCTTGTCTCACTTGTTCTTCTATTCCCTGTACTTTCTGTGAACTGAAGATTCCAACTGCAAATACCAGTTAGACATATATACTTAAAATTGCAGCAGGTATCTCCAAACTTACATGCTAAAATAATAAAATCTTTCTCCAAATATTTTTATTCATCATCTATTCTCTCGTTCAATTAAAAGAACTGTACATGCACCCTAGAAAAAGAAAAACCAAGATTAGACTTCAGATAGTTTTCCTCATTGTCTCATACACTCTGTCACAATATCTTGACCTAGCTATTCTAAATTCTTCCCAAGTAACTCTGTCACCTCTGATGTATACCACTATTTGAATTATATGAACTCAGGAGAAAACGTGTTAATAACTTAATATAGTTTTTCAATCATCAATTTATCATTAGTTTTCTTCAGACTTTGCCCCATCTTAGTATTAACATTTAAACTTTCACTTCCATATTTTAAAAATTTTCAAATTCATGTGCCTTTGGTCCAATTTGACTACAATGTGACTACATTTGGCCATATCTTACAAGAGCCATGATGCTGTGGCTCAAACTTAAAACTAATTCTCCTTCAAATTTGTATTTAATTATTCACATTCATGGTACTATATATTTCATAATTTTATATAATAATTCATTTGTGTATATCCATACTTCTTTTGTGTGTACAATTCAGTTATGATAATCATATGTCAATTAGAAAACAGGTACTGTGGAATACAGTATAAGAAGATATACAGAAAGCAGAGAACAATGTGACAGCAAACAAAAAGATCATTTGCAAACAGTTCAGAGAGTTTCCTGAGGGAAAAAAAGTGATATTTACCAAAGATCTACAGAAGTGAAAATAATAAGGGAATTTTGTTCCAGATAGAAACATAAGGTATTCTAATGAGGAATATATTATTATAAAGAAAGAAAGAAAGATTTCCATTGGTAACCATGATAGTCTAAAATCATACCAGACATCTTTTCTCATCTGAACAATTAAAAAAAAAACAGGAAAAATGAATTTTTTGGAAAACTATTTTCACATCTGAGAAATAGGTAGTATAGAACATTGATTCCAGAGGGAAAGGAAAAAATAGATAAAACCTAAGATCAGCCCCAGTTTCTGCCAGGAGGCTTTTACTAGACACACAGATAAGAGTACAGTAGTTTATATGAGCCAATTTTAGAGAAACTAAAATTTGTGTAGGAGTATAGTGGAAGAGGAAGCTGCTTATTGGAGGGACGAACCTAGAAATCACCACAAGGGCCCCTTTGAGTCTTTTGTTGAATCCTAGGCTAATATTGAAGAGAAAAAGAACAACTACTGAGGAGCTATAAGCACAAAAGTAACCAGAACCCCAAGTCTGAGAAATTTTGAGTTCCATTAGGGTAAAAAGAATTATTTTCTGAGTAACTGGCACAATCTGTAGGGACCCTGAAACACCAAGACTTGGATGTGAGGCCGCTTTTAAGCACCTGCTCTTTAAAATTTACCCTAAAATGCTAAAATACAGGGATTCAACTTCTATAACTCATTGAGGTGATGATCATATCAACCAGCATATGAAAACAACAACAAAATCAGACTGACAAAGGGTCACAAAATGTGACCCATAAGCAGAAGAGAAATATACCAAGAGAACTGGATGCATATGATGAACATAATGGAATTAGCAGATATATCCAATAATTTTAAGGAAAATATTAATGAAGATAAAGAGAAAATGACATAGAAAAAGGAAAGAACATGGTCCTATAGTGCTACAATTATAATATCTAAAATTATATATTCACAGGCTGTGCTCAAACAGATTAAAAGAAAAATAAAAGACTAGGGAATTTGAAAATATGGTAATAAAATGTATCCAAATTGAATCATCAAGAGAAAAAAGTGAATACATAAGTATAGGTTGTTGCATAACATGGATTAGTATAAGGAACATGGGGTTAGAGTCTCAGAAAAGGGGGCATAAAGTACTTGAAGAAAGGCAAATTGAAAAATTTCCAGCAGCTATGAATAAATACAAACCAATCATTTCCAAGACTCAATAAATTATAATTAAAATAAACATAAAACAATCATACCAACAGGCAAAATGACATTACTGAAAATCAGTGGTAAAGACATTGGGAGCAGCTCGAGAAAGAAAAGTGTCTTAATTCACAATGGATTTAATATGAGAACAATATTGATAATGCATCAGAAACAAAGCAAATCAGAGAAGAGTGAAGCACATATTTAGAAACTTCAGCATAGGAAAATATACTGCACAAATGTTAATCACAAGACATCAGGGAAGCTGTATTAGTACCAGGAGCCAATTTTCTTACAACACAATTTAAAAAGAGAATAGTGCCAAAAACTAAAGGAGATATTTCACAAGGAAGGCATAAAAATCACATGTGTGTATGCAATTAACAACAGAGCTTCAAAATACATGAAAAACTGAAAGTAAACATGATAGAAAGTAGAAAATCAACAACTGTAGTTATATATTTCAGTAATCCACTCTGAGCAATTAAGTAGTCAAATATGTAAGAACTTAGAGGACATGAATGACATTATTAACAGACTTTACCTAATGAATATAAAAATATATTACAATGGCAATTACTGAATAATTTTTTTTAGAAATATGTTTTTATTTTTAATGACACACTGTAATTATATATACTTATAGGGTACAGTGTGATATTTCAATACATGTAAAGAATGCACAATGATCATATCAAGTTTGCTGGCATGTCTCTCCATATCCCCTTTCCTCATATTCTACACAGGGTCCAATAATCTTTATACTTTTCTCTACTTCTGTGACACAAACATTTTAGCCTTCACATAGAAGTGAGAATATGCAATACCTGTCTTTCTGTTCTTGTTCTCTTAGTATAATATTCTGCAGATTTCTACATTTTGCTGCAACAGACTCAGTTCCATTCTGAACATATATCACATTTATTCATGCTTTTATCTGTCAATGTACACACTGGTTGATTCCATGCGCTGACTACTATGACTAATGCTGCAATAAACAAGGGAGCACAGATGTCTCTGTTACATAGTGATCTCAAAATATATATATATATA
>NW_025999968.1:42885033-42890201 GCF_001458135.2 Marmota marmota marmota | reverse complement strand
TATATATATATATATATATATATATATCCAGTAGTGAGATTGTTGGATCATACTGTAATTCTATTTCTAATTTTTGAGGAATGCCCACACTGTTTTTCACAACTAGATGTTCTTTTTGAACACATGTTGACTATTATCCAAGATACATGACTTTTGGAGCTCTAAAACAAACCTTACTAAGTTTAATATAACAAAACTACACTGAGTATGTTCTCTAAATCTAAAGGAATCAATTAAAAAAATATTTGGGTATTTCCAAATATTTTGAAACTAAACATGCACTTATAAATAATCCATACATCCACAAAGGTCACAAGAAAAATATTAAGCTTAATGAAATTATATAAAAATTTGTCAGAGACAAAAGTGTTTTGAAAAAAAAACAGTTTAAATGATAATATTATAAAATAAAAATATAAATTTATGATCCTACTTTTCTTGAAAATCAAAACCTACCAAAACTAACATAAATAGAATGAATTAAATAAACATATATTTATTAAAGAAATAAACATGAAATGGCTAAAATATTTTCTATACAGAAAACCATCACAAGTTCAATTTTGCTAGAACATTTTATTAACCATGAAAAAAAGATGTAATATCCAACATCCATAAGTCTTTCAGAAAACAAACATAAAGAGAGAATTTCCTATTAATTTAAAAAAAATAGTATTACACTCATACAAAATGCAAAAAAAACAAACATATTACTACAAATTCCATAATATTGTTGTAAACATAGAGCACTCAGGAAGAAAATATAAGCTAATTCAACTTAACAGTATGTGAAACAGAAATACATGATCATGTTGTGTTTATTCCAGGAATGGAAATTAAACAATATAAGTCATCACACTTATAAATTAGAAGATAACAACAATATCTTCATCAGTAAGGGTGCCAAAATCAATGTGACAAAATTTAATGCATAATTTAAAAATATCTCAACAATTTAGTCATAGAACACTCCCTGAATATGATGAATTATATGTATAAAGCACCTAATGCTGAAAATATGATTATTTTTTTCCCACAAACAGGAGGAAGAAAGGATATTTGTTCTCACCTCCTCTATTCAATATTGTCCTAGAATCGCTAAGCAGTAGAAAGGGCAAGAAAACAAACAAACAAAAAAGCAAATTATAAAGATGGGTTAAAGTCATACTACCTAAGAGATGACTTACAGGAAACAGCATTATAAACTGTGAGAATAAGTACATGTGTTTGTGGAGACTAGGTCAATATGCAAAATTTTTACATGTGAACAAAAAAAATCTTTGCTATAAGGAGAATAATTCTTATAGTAATAGAAACATGAAATATTTACAGTAGAAATTTATAAAATACATGTAATTTAAGCACTTGAGAATTAGAAAAAAAAATCCTAATTCTCAATAAAAGGGAAAATGTTGTATGACCTAGGATTGGAAGAAAAATAATGTTAATTCTATCCAAATTGTTCTACAAATTTAATGTAATACCCCCAATTTCTCTACAAATCTTTTAAGAAAATTTCCAGAAATTTAAAAAATTTACATAGAAAATAAAGACCCAGAATAACCAAAACAATTCTGATGCAGAAACAATGTTATAAAATATGCATTTCCTGATTTAAAAACTCTATATAAACCTATAGGAATCAGAAAGTCAGAGTTTAGAAAACTGATAGAATTATAGATTAATAAAATATAATATAGTCCATATATTTATCAGTTGAATTATAGATTAATAAAACATAATATAGTCCATATATTTGTCAGTTGATCTTATAAAAGGTCCTATGATCATTAAATGTAGGACAATATACTTTAGTAAATGTTGCTGGAAGAATTGGACATCCTTTTGAGGAAAAATGTAGCTACAGAACATTACTAGCAAAATAAATAATTTCAAGAAATACTGCATAAGATACACAGCTTTAGAATCATACTTTATTTCTATCTTAGAATTATTTGCAGATTAGAAAATAAGTTCAGGTCAACTTTTAAGCAAAGATTTGAGTATTAACTGAATATACTGGGAAATCTAAGAGAAGTTCTCAGAACTACTAATAACTATGACAACTTAAGCACATATGAATACTTTTCACTGCAGTTATTAAAAAAAGCTTCCACAAAGAAAATGCCACATTCATGATTCTTCTCTACTTTTAAAGATTCTACAGGAAAATTAAAGACTAAGATGTCTATCCCTAAGGTTGTAGGAGTTAAATGTTGTATATTTCCCTCTTTAAGATGTGCTTTAAAATTTCCAATTCAGCTATATCTTCCTGTACTTAAGGGAAAATAAAAATTTCCAGAAAGTCTGGCTGGTTAAATAGCAGTCAAAGAACAGAGAAACTAACACTAACTTGTGAAGCATCTCCCAGTAGTAGCTATTCAGTTATCTGCTTTCTTGCAAAGCCAGGACGCACATCAGTGCTTCTTCCACAATAGTGACAGTAGACAAGGCCTTAATTCCTGAAGTTGTAAAATCTAAATACAGACTGTCTCTGATGCTTAGTTTTATGTGCCAACGTGACTGGACATATGATACCCTGATGGATCAAACATTATTCCTGAGTATGTCTGTGAAGTTATATCTGGAAGAGATTTGAATTTCATTGCTATATTTATCAAATCAAATGATGCTACCCAACGTGTTTGGGCATTCTCCAATCCACTGAGGGGTGAATAGGAGATAATGACAGGAAGATAGGATTTACCTTCTCTTTGTTTCTCTGACCTAGAACATTGATCACAACCTGCCTCCTGTATTCCTGGTTCAGAGATCTTTGAATTCAGATTGGAATCTACACCATTGGATCTCCAACCTTCTATCTATATAACAAAGTTCCCTTGGTCTTCAAATTATATAGAAGATCATGGGAATTTTTAGCCTTTACAATCAGATTAGTTGATACCTTATAATAATCATTAATGTCTTTAAACACACACACAAACACATACACATATACATGTACACACACGATATAATGACATAAAGATGTATAGATAATTAATACATATACATACATGTATCTCCTTATCCTTACTGTCTAAATGCCAGCAATTTAAAAAACTCAGTATATATACACATACATGCACATACATATATACATATATATATGTGTATCCTATTGGTATATACCTATATAATCAAATATCCTAGATTATTACATATTACATACATTTTATTATATATCCCTTTTATATATAAATGTATATGTGCATTTTTAAAATACTATTTTAGTCAATTTTTTTTTACTGCTGTGACCAAAAGACCTGACAAAATAACATAGAGGAGAAAAAGTTTTTTCAGTGCTTTCGGTTTCAATTCTCAGTCCATATAGATGGCTGACTCCATTGCTCTGTGCTCAAGGTGAGGCATAACATCATGGAAGAAGGTCATGGAAGAGGACAACAGTTCAGGACATGGCAATCGGGAAGCAGAGAGCGTGCTCTGCTGTCTACAGGAAAAAGAATATAAACTTAAAGCCATGCTCTCAGTGACCCACCTCTGCTAGCCACTCCTCCTCTGCCTAAAGTTATTGCCCACTTAATCCATATCTGTGGGTTCACGCACTAATTAGGTTAAAGTTCTCATAACCCAATCATTTCATCTCTGAACACTGTCTTGCACATGAGCTTTTGGGGACATCTCATACCTAAACTATAACACAGACATATATCTTCTTTAAATTTTTAAAAATATATTTCCTTAGGGAACCCTGTCTAGTTCAAACTCCAAGCAATTTCAGAGCATATAGGGTATTTAAGCATCAATACAGAAGGTGTGAATATTTTACTCAGAAGAATCAGATCAAAATTCATATTGGAAACACAAATTTTGCTTTTCAATGTTTTATTACCAGTGAAAATCAAAACAAAGAAAAACCACAATAAGAACTGACAACAGGACACATTGCCCCAATTGGAAGAGGGGCGGAGCAGAGCCGCCTCCCTCGCCTGCAAGGTGGGCAGACCTGTGACCAACCAGCGGAGCAGGCCCAGCGGCCTGCCGGCATGGTAGACACATCGCCCCAATTGGAGGAGGTGCGGAGCAGAGCCGCCGCCCACGCCTGCAAGGTAGGCAGACCTGCAACTGACCAGCGGAGCAGGCCCAGTGGCCCGCCAGGGTGGTAGACACATCGCCCCAATTGGAGGAAGGTCCCAGCTGCCGCCCACAAGGTAGGCAGACCCCACATCCCGGAGAAGGGGCCCGGCGACACGCCGGCCTAGTTGAAAGATCACCCCAATTGGAGGAGGGGCACAGTCGCTGCCTGCGCCTGCAAGGTAGGCAGACCTGCAACCTGGAGAACAGGCCCAGCGGCCTGCCAGCATGGTAGACAGATCATCCCTATTGGAGGAGGGGCCCAACCGTTGCCCGCAAGGTAGGCAGACCACGCGACCTGGAGAAGGGGCCCAGCGGCCTGCCGGCGAGATAGACAGATCACCCCAATTGGAGGAGGAGCACAGTCGCCGCCCGCCTCTGCAAGGGAGACTTTGCAACTATACAAGAGCAATATAAATATATAGGGGGATAATTCAATAACACAACAGTCTCACCAAGCAGAAAGAATCGCGAGCAGTATGAAAAGTCAAGGAAAGAAAGCACCACAAGCAATGCAGGTCAACTCAACTTTAGAAGAGGTAATAGCTGCAGCAGATGGAATGTCAGATAAAGAATTCAGGATTCACATGCTTCGGATGATCTGGAGTTTCAAGGAAGACATTAGACAGCAAAATCAGACAATGAAAGATCACTTCGACAATGAGTTACATAAACAAATCCAAGAAGCAAAACATTACAGGAAGAGGAAATGGAAAATAACAATGAAAACCAACAGTGTAAGGTAGTACAGTAAAGGGAAAAATAATCAAAGAGGAAAAACAAACCATGTTAAGTAATATAAATAAACAAATATGGCTGGAAGAACAATCCATATCTCAATAATAACCCTAAATGTTAATGGCTTAAACTCGCCAATTAAGAGACACAGGCTAGTAGAATGGATCAAAAAAAAAAAAAGATCCAACAATATGCTGCCTACAGGAGACACACTTGATAGGAAAAGACATACATAGACTGAAGGTGAAAGGTTGGGAAAAATCATATCACTCATATGGACTTCGGAAACAAGCAGGAGTGTCCATACTCATATCAAATAAAATAGATTTCAAGCC
>NW_025999968.1:42879976-42884354 GCF_001458135.2 Marmota marmota marmota | reverse complement strand
AAAAAATGTGGCATTTATACACAATGGAGTATTACTCTGCATTAAAAAATGACAAAATCATGGAATTTACAGGGAAATGGATGGCATTAGAGCAGATTATGCTAAGTGAAGCTAGCCAATCCCTAAAAAACAAATGCCAAATGTCTTCTTTGATATAAGGAGAGTAACTAAGAACAGAGGAGGGAGGAAGAGCATGAGAAGAAGATCAACATTAAACAGGGATGAGAGGTGGGAGGGAAAGGGAGAGAGAAGGGAAAGGAGACCCTCAGGGTTATACAAAATTAGATACAAGAGGAAGTGAGGGGAAAGGGAAAAAAAAAAACAAGGGGGAGAAATCAATTACAGTAGATGGGGTAGAGAGAGAAGAGGGGAGGGGAGGGAAGGGGGGATAGTAGAGGATAGGAAAGGCAGCAGAATACAACAGACACTAGTATGGCAATATGTAAATCAGTGGATGTGTAACCGATGTGATTCTGCAATCTGTATACGGAGTAAAAATGGGAGTTCATAACCCACTTGAATCAAAGTGTGAAATATGATATGCCAAGAACTATGTAATGTTTTGAACAACCAACAATAAAAATAATAAAAAGAAAAAAAAAGAACTGACAACAAAGTAAGGCTGTGAGAATATCCCTAAAAAGAGTTTATCTTCTTAAAATAAAGTATAATATTTAATTTTTTTATTCAGCAAAAATTCATACTTTATATAATCAGGTATTCTAAACTCTTATATTTAAAAACATTTTATAATAGCATATTTTGATAAAATCATGCAATCCATTTTCATATCTTATCCATTATTGCTTTTGAACATTGTAGGAAAATCTTTTGTATCGCAAAAGTTTCCAGGAAGAGCGGCTATTTAAAGATATTGTCCTTCTTATTGTTTATATGCCAGTAACTCTGGGAAGGCCTACTGCCCTCCTGCTTCCCTCAGGCCAATTAAATCACATTTTTCACTCTTTTACCAAGCTCCTTAAGTACGTGCTGTTGTTAAATGTAGTACACTGCACTTCAGTTATTGCCTATTTTTCCTACAAGAGTGTAGACCCCTGGTTAAAAAAAAAAATTGTGAATCATGCTAGGTAGAGCCTCAAAGATTTCCATTCTGCTTTTGCTTCATCATTATTAAAAGTTCTTTTGAATTTCAATGATGAAATTCAATGATTTTTAGCCAATATAAAATAAAATGAATTTTATAGAATAGTAACTTAAGTGTCAATAAAATTATTCAATTACCCATGATCATTCTTTCTTTCAACATCATATACTGGTTTTCTTTATTACATGCATGCTGATCCCTCACTTTTCAAAGATAAGTTCTACTAATGTTGGCATGCTTTCCTGCTTGTGTTAATTTTGTATGTTAGTCAGGGAAAGAAGAAGCGAAGGGCATTTGGGAGCAGAAGTACTGAATCTGAACTCGAGTAGGTTTCCCTATTTTTTAGACAAAGGAAAGTCTAAGGTGTCTCATAAATACAAATCTTAAATTAAATAATAAAGGGAAATTGTGATTGAATGACATGTATACATCAATTTGGGAAGATGTGTAAATCTTCCAATTTGTGATCACTGTTTGCATTTCCATGTGTTTAGGTTTTGTTTCTCTCAGAAATGTTTTGAGGATGCACTGTATAAGAGATTAAAATGTAGAATTCATGGGTTAAGTATACCATTTTAAGTTAAATACCATTTCTATTTTTACTTTTAAATTTATACTTGATTTTGATGTTTAATTGTACAATGCTAGAATATGCTAAAAATTTTTGAATTTGAAATGGTGAATAAAATATCATAAAGAGACACAGGAACAGAATTAGACTTGAAGAACTGTAAAACAAATGCCTCTGGAAAGGAAGACTGCATGATAAAGATATGAGTTCACTAAAAATTAATGTAAGTATCTTCAGTAATGATAAAAAAAGAAATCACAATTCTCTTTTCCCTTGGACATTAATAATTTTTTTTAAATTTTGAAGCAATAAATAAGTACAAGTCATTACTAGTCTCCCCACGCAAAAATAACAACAACAACAAAACCTAAAAAAAAATGAGCTAAAAGGAGAAAAGAACTACAAGATAAAATACAAATTTTAAACATTATCAAAAGATGCTTTGGGTACATGAACAGATGAAATAAATAAGAGGCTAAAGTAGAAAAATGACATAGAACAACAATTAGGAATTCTTGAGGAAAGTTCTTTTAAATACCTGATATTGTGATCATTAGAAGCCATATGGAAAAGAGATAAAAACTGACCAATTTATTATAAAATGCATCTGGATATATTCCCAAATAGCCAGAGATTAAAATGTAAATGGATAAAACCATACACATGATGGAGGGAAACTTGGTTTCCTTTTCAATAAGTAGTAGAGGAAAAACTTTTTAAAACTTAAAGCTCAAAATTCAGAAGCAATATGAAATAATAGATGTAATTTATTAAATTAAAAAAGGTGCATGGCAAGAAAAGACAAGAATTAAAGTAAACAGATGTCAAATAAAAAATAATTGAAATCTGGAATATTGAAAAATTAATACACTTAATAAGGAATATCTGAAATTAGACAAATCTTTTCAGCAATTCTACAAAAATACAGAAATGAACATACCCTTCAGAGAAAAAGAATAGAATAATCCAGAAACATGCCACATTCTCACATATTACAATGACAAAATCCAAAAGTTTAATGACATACTTGGATAGTGAAGGAGTAGCTAAACAGGAACCTTCAGAAGTTGCTAGTGGGATGAAAAAATGCTAAATTTCCATGAAAAGTAAATTGGCTTATATGACCACATTACTTAATCACTTACCCTTTGACCTAGCAATATAACCTCTTGGAATACATCTTAAACATATACTGAAAAATATTTTGATAAAGTATCCTGCCAAGGCTAATAATTGCAAAACTCTATGTTAATGGAAAGGTGATCCAAAATTCTAGTAAACACAGACAATACAAAAAAATCCATCAATACAACATAGTTGAATAGAGCATGCTACATATACTCTAAAAAGTAGTGAGGATTACTTTATATACAACTATGATGGATTCCCATGTATGCTATGGGAAAAGTGCAGAGAAAATTGCATAGAAATGTATGTGTTTAGGTATACATCTATATTATATAGACTTTCTCTACCTTGTTGTTTTTTAACCAAGGAACTAAGCAAAACATTTTATGTAACTACATTAAAAATTTTAAATAAAAATTAGAAGTAATATATCCATTTATTATAAACACACAAGAAACTATTACTGGTGACTTTAAGTCAAAGTAGTTTAAATATGTGTTTATAGCAACATATAAGGACACAAAAAACTTTCAGAAATGTCTTAAAGTGTTCAAAGTACTCACATTATTAGCTGTTGTTTGATTTTGCTATCTGTGGGTGTTTGATGGGCATGATGAAACAAAGAAAATATCAACTCAATTCAATAATTTTCAATATTGTGAAAAACCATAAGAAGATTAAACTAAATAGATTTTACAAAACCCCTTAAAGACTTAATTTGAATTGGAACACTCACATGAACTCTTCATTAACATCCATCCATCCATCTACCTACCTACCTAGTTATCTATCATTTCTAATTATCATATGTATATCTCTATTATCTTTCTTTTATCTATTATTTTCCTGGCTCTGCTCTCAGAAATGTCTAGAAAAATGGATCAATCCTGTATTAATCAGCCTACCTAGGTCTCAGATTATGATATACTCATATGATGCCCCAATAAAAGCAAACAGTTCACTTTGGAGAAATTTCTGATTCTTGGTCTAGGGCATGAACTATAGGACTTAAGCATAGAACACATTAACATGCCAGGTGGCATAGAACCTACCAAATGTCATTAGAACTTCATCAAAAAGACAGAATAATTGCAGAGGCTGGCATGAGTGAAAGTGGGTGTAATATGAGAATCAGTAAAGAGACTATCTTGAGCAAAATTAGATATTATCTCTGTTAATAATCATGTTAATAAAAACTACCAACTACTCACCAATGAAAGTGCTAGAGAAACAAAATTTTATTTTGGAAGTTAACAACTGATAGTAATGACACAAACATTTACCCCATCTTTCTTATCTTTTATTGGTAAACAAATACTTAATTAGCAGGATGTTTTCTTTATGAAAATTTTTGCTAATAAGTGAGAAAACTCAGAATTACAATATAGCTATTTCCATTTGTTGGTGAACCAGTGGATCTACACAAAACTCACCCACAGCTGTGAACATCATTAAAAAATGACAAAATCATGGAATTTACAGGGAAATGGATGGCATTAGAGCAGATTATGCTAAGTGAAGCTAGCCAATCCCTAAAAAACAAATGCCAAATGTCTTCTTTGATATAAGGAGAG
>NW_025999968.1:42874016-42879454 GCF_001458135.2 Marmota marmota marmota | reverse complement strand
TATCATTTTTATTAAAAAAAAAAAAAAAAAAACTCCCAGATAATATGTTCCTCTGGATAAAATTAAAAATGTAGAGGAAATTGAAATGGGTTAAAGTATATCATTTGAAGATTATGTGCACACACACACAACACTTTAAAAAGTTGTAGAAAACACTTGAAAAGCATATTTACCTAAGTATGTAAGTTTGGAAATAGTGAAATATTTTGACTTCTATGTTTTTCCAGATTTAAACAACAACAACAACAACAATAAAAAAAAAAAAAAACAAGGCTACAAAAATATAAAAAGCAGAAAAGGTATTTTATCACTTAGAATATTACATCTCCCTTAATGCAGAAAATCTTTACCTTATGCGGAATGGACAAACAGACCACTTTACCAGTTAGAGATCATTGAGAGAGAATGCATTTCAAAACAGGGATAAATCAAGAAATTTGTTTGTTCTTGCTGCTCGCTAAGGCTTTCCCTAAACAACTCACATTCACAACCCCATTGCAATATGCAGAGTTTCCTCAATGAATTAATTAAACTCCTTAAATTTCATTAGAGATCATTCTTGAAAGTTAGGATTTAGGAATTTTATCCTGATAAAATTATTAGTAAATAGCTTAATCCTTTAAGATTTCTTTTTTTGTTTGTTTGTTTTGTTTTTTGTTTTTTGTTTGTTTGTTTTCATTATGGTTCAAAAAGAGCAAGAAAAGAGAACCAAGTTCTTCCAGGGTCTGAGTAAAATAACACCTGGAATTCTGAGTAAAAAATTCTAATCTCACTAAGAAGTACTAATGAGGTATAGATGGAAGGAAAAAACTCCAACAAACTCTGGTGATATTTTAAGTTTACTTTTCTTTCATATTTTATTATAATATGCCTCATTTTGCTAACTTTAGTTACATATATTACTGAAGGCTAGGAGGAAAATATAAGGTTTCTGTTAATAATTTTTGTCACCAAGAATCATTTATTGATGTTATGGCTTATTGGACAAATCTGCTGTGCCCAAAGGGCTCAGTGTAATTTTGGATGTTCTTTCCAACACTACTGAAATTGAAATGTTTAGTCTCAATGCCCAAGAGGATGGAATGATTTGTCTTTATATCCCACAAACCTGTGATTAAATTTCCCATACCATTTATTTTTCAATACTATTCATTCCTTAGGCTTATTACTCTTTGCCTTCTAAAATTAAAACAAAGCAATATCATTTTGATTATAATGATTTAAAAATACATTTCAATATTATTTTCCCACTTTCTAGAGGAACACCTGAAAACTTATCTAGCCATAAGAAAATAATCTTGAAAGAGAAACTCTGGATAAATCTTAGAAATTATACTACAGTTTTGTATCCTAAATTTTTGGAGATAGCATTCTTCATCTCTAAGCACATTATACAATTATTCACAATATGTTTTTAATCACAGAAGTTACCCATATATGTACAACAAATCAAGTATTTATATCACATGCATTTATGAAGAAAGTTTTTATTTAATTATACTAGAGGAGTACATTTTGATAATTAACTGTTCAGCAAATTGACATCAATAAACAAGGGTATCTAGTATTTTCAAACACACACACACAAACACAAACACACACAAACACATACACATTATTTCTCACGTTTTGTATATTTGCAGGATAGACTTGTCTTGAAATATATATATTTTCAAATACTTTATTCATTTTTTAGTAACTGGGAATACTAAAATTAAGAGTGTTATAAATCTACCTGAATATTTATACCATACCACAAATAAGAGAATGAAAGTGAAATAAAACATCCATAGACAGGTTCAAACAGATCTTGTTTACTCTGTGTATTTGATTTCCTTCCTATATCCTATAAAGAAAATAAATGCATCAAGAATGTTTGTGAAAAATCATGCTACATTTCCAGGAATAGGTTCCAAGAAGCAGGGTCATTAACCCAGCTTTTTGACACCTGTATGATTACCTCTAATTTGGGGGCTTAAAACAACAGAAGTGTATTTCCCAGAGTTTACAAAGGCTAGGACTCTGACATTTGGCAAGGCCATATTCCCTGCAGAGCTCCAGGGGAGAATCTGTTTCTTGCTTCCGACAACCTTGGTGGATCTCAGCATGTTACTATTTGTGGATTCATTTCTGAAGACTCTGTCTTTGTGGTCACATGGCTCCTCTTCTACCTCAAACTCCCCTTGCCTTTTTCTTACGAAGATACTTCTCACTGGACTTAGGGTCCACCAGAGGATCCAACATTCTTTCTTCATATTAAAATCCTTAATTCAATTACATATAAGAAGATTATTTTTCTAAAGAAGGTAACATTCACAGGTTCAGAGAATTAAGATGTAGGCATATCTTTTGAGAAGGGCACTTTCATCTGACTATATTGTATACAGTTCTTGTTATGGTATCCTAGGATGCAAAAAGTATTGAACAATTAAGAGAAACTCACTGCAATGATTGGAGTGTAGCTTTAGTTTGCCTGACCTACATTATCTAACATGAGGTCAAATAAGTGGTCAGCAAAATACTAAAACAAGATAGATATTTTGGGTATGAAAATGTTTAGTTATAGCATTGTCGTTTAATTGTTGTGGGTATTTTTCAACATTATCCAAATCAACATATATTAATTAGTTAATATCAATATGCCACAGCTAAAAACGTTTACTTAGTAGAACCTAATGGTAGTGTGCAGTCACCCTTGGTATCATGGGGGATTGGTATCAAGAGCCCGAAAGTATAACAAAATTAGAATTTCCTTAAAGAAAAGTGTAATATTTGCATATAACCTATGCACATCCTTCTGTATACATTAAATCCTCCCTGGATTATTTACAATACCTAATAGAATTTAGGTAGATATAATAGTTTTTATAATTATTTAGGGAATAATGACAAGAATAAAATTTTCAAACATTTAATACAGATGCACTTTAAAAAATGTCCACTGCATCCAAGGAGGGACAAATGTATTCAGAACACTTTTTGTTTATAATATTGCTGGAGATTTGGGAGGTCAATAATAACATAAAACAGATGCAATTCTGATTCTCATGTAGTTCATGAAATGGAAGAAGAGACTAGTCAATAGATACAGTATCATTAATCAATTCCTGATATATAGTAGGCAAATAAAGATACTAAGTATTTTGATTTGTGCATGTTATTATTACTATAAATTTACATATATGAAAATGAAGCATAAAAACGACTAAATGCCTATTTGTGTCTTTGTCTCCCCTACTTTATCACCAATATTTGAAAAGTGCCACAGTGAAATTTTGCTGAGAAGATTAGAGAGAATTCCTGGGTCAGCTCAGTACATACTAGGAAAGGAAATTTTGCTTCTGTGTTTCAGCTCCACAATGAATGAAGTGATCTGTGCATGCTGACACTTAGGAAATATGAAATGCAGCTGTTTCCAAGGTAAGGCATTAGAACACTGTAGAACTTGGGTTTTGAAAGACTGATCAGAGCTTGACAACAGCACAATAGATGTGCGTTTCTCACTTATTGATTCTTGGTTTTATTTCTTGCACTTGAGGAGTCTTGTTAAGGAAGTCAACACCTGTGCCAATATGTTGAAGTGCTGAGTCTACATTTTCTTCTAGTTATTGCAGTGTTTGGTTGGGTCTTGATCCACCGAGAGTTGGCTTTTGTGCAGGATGAGAAGTAGGAATCAAGTTTTATTCCTCTATATATGTATATCCAGCAACATTTATTTAAAATGCAATCTTTTTTTCAATATATATTTTTGGCACCTTTGTGGAGCATCAGAGGAAACTGTATCTATGTGGGTTTGCCTCAGGGTTTTCTGTTCTATTCCATTGGTCTTCATAAATGTTTTGGTGCCAATATTAGGCAGTCTTTGTTACTACATCTCTGTAGTATAAAATTTTAGGTCCATTATCATGAAACTTCCTGCACTGCTTTTCTTACACAGTATTTCTTTGGCTATTCTGGGTCCCTTATTCTTCCAAATGAATTGTAGAACTGTTTATTTTAGTTCTATGAAGAATGCTATTGGTATTTTGATGGATTGCATTGAATTTGTATAATGTTTTTGGAAGCATAGTAATTTTGATACTATTTTAATTCTGCCTATCCAAGAAAATGCAGTTTTTTCCATCTTCTAAAGTCTTCTTCAATTTCTTACTTCATTGTTCTATAGTTTTCATTGTAGAGGTCTTCACTTCCATTGTTAGATTTATGCCTAAGTATTTTATTTTTTGAGTAATTATGAATGGGACAGTTCTCCTAATTTATTTTTAAGCAGATTCATTATTGGAGTATTGGAAAATGACTGATTTATTTATCTTGACATTGTATCCTGCTACTTTACTAAATTATCAGTTCTAGAAATCTTCTGGTAGAGTTTCATTTTTTGAGTCTTCTAAATATGGGATCATGCCATCAGAAGACAGTTAATTTGACTTCTTATCTTCCTACTAGTATCCCTTTAATTTCTCTTCCTTGCCTGATTGCAAAGGAAACAATTAAGAACATGGAGACCCTACAGAAAGAGAGAAGAGCTTTTTTTCCACCTGCTCCTAAGATAGGAAATTAATATGCAGATATATAAAGAACTCAAAAAACTTAACAAATGGGCAAAAGACCTAAAAAGATACTTCTCGAAAGAAGAAATACAAATAGTCAATAAATATACAAAAAACGTTCACCATGTCTAGGAATCAGGAAGATGCAAATCTGAACTACATTGAGATTTAATCTTACTTAAGTCACAAGGGAAATTATCAAGAATACAGATAAAAATAAATGTTGGAGTGGATATGGGGTAGATGTACAGTTACTCTTTGGTGGTGGTACTACTGCCAATTAGTAAAACCACTCTGGAAAGCAATATAAAGATTCCTCAATAAACTGGGAATGGAAGCACCCTATGATCCAGGTATCCCACTCCTTGATTTATATCCCAAAGATCTAAAATCAGCATATTGTAGGATACAGCCACCTCATTAATAATAGCATCATAATTCATAATAGCCAGATTATCACACTACCCTAGGTACCCTTCAACTAATGAATAGATAAAGAAAATGCTGTATATATACCAAATGGAGTTTTACTCACTCCTAAGGAAGAATGAAATTATGGCATGTGCTTCTGTGTTTCAGCTCCACAATGTAGCTGAAGAATCCATGGAACTGGAGAACAATATGCTAAGTGAAATAAGCCACACCCAGCAAGTCAAAAGTCCGATGTTTTCTCTCTCATATGTAGAATTTAGACAAAAATAATGAAAGAGAGAGAGAGAGAGAGAGAGAGAGAGAGAAAACACAGATGGATTCCATGAACACAGAAAAGAGATCAGGGAATAGAGAAAGTGAGAGAGGAGGGCTGGGAAAAAGAAGGAATGGTGGACTGAATCTGACCCTAGGAATATACCACAGTGAATTTCACTTTTGTGTATATCTATTATATAT
>NW_025999968.1:42669910-42874002 GCF_001458135.2 Marmota marmota marmota | reverse complement strand
TATATATATATATATATATATATATATATATATATATATAAAATCTAGATGAAAAGGGAACAGTAGAAGGAAGGAGGTAAGGGAAAGTGGAAATAATGTGGGCTTCATTGGAACAAATTATACTCTAAACTTGTATAATTATGTCAGAGTGAACACCAATATTATGTAAAAAGAAAATGAACTAGTAAAAACTGTAAGTTTTTCTGTTCTAGAATATAGACAATACAAGAGATGTCAATAAACTAGTGTCTGGAGTGAGCTACATTTAATTAAGTGCTGTTACAAATGGTCTGGCCAAGTACACTAATTCAGAGTGCCACTCTCCTGTTAATATCCTAGCCAGGTAAAGAAAAGGACAGAAGTCATCACAGAGAGTACTAAGGAGAGTCACAGCATCAAGAAAAATATAACTGTCTTAAAAGCATATCCACTGGGTTTCAAAGCAAATAAAATTCATACTTACATGGTCAACATATTTTCTAAACAATATTAAATGCCACAAAGTCTCTCACCAGATTTAAAATTATTTGTAGATTTTTTAATACTAGCCTTTGAAAAAAAGTGTGATGTATCATGAAATGCCACAACATACAAATACGTTTTGTTTTTAATTTCTACTTTGTTAATAATTTATTTTAAATGAAATTTGATTTTATATAATATTCTAGCATAAGCAATTATATCTTTAAAATATTAGCAGTACAATTTTCTTCCTTTTAAATTTGACAATACACAAAATGTGTTAAACATGTTTTATTATGTCTTCACAGAAGTTTTAGCTTGTTAATTGCATTTTTCAATATTGGTGATATCTATTTAATAATGTAGTTTTTAACATTACACCTTTGGGCTTGGGAATAATTTAAGCAGGTTGGTGATAATTTTAGTTATATTTTAAGACAAAGAAATTCTCCAAACCACCATTGCACTCATCACTCACACCTCTTCAAGATGTCCTATTAACACTGAAAACCAAGTGCTCAAAAAAGAAAAGGTGTGCACAAATGTGAAGCCTAAAGAATTTCTTCCCTTAATGCAGGCACTAAAATATATCACTATATAAAAAATATTTCTCTTAACAATTGCAACATATTTTAGAAATGGCTAAGGAGTACAAAACATATTGTGCCCTCAGATATTACTTTTAAAAGTAGTGTTAAAAAAGAGCAAACCAAGATGAGAGGAAGAAAATAATATCTAATAAGAATGATAATTTACCATGTTACCCTAAAGTGCTTTATATTTTCTGAAAATAACTACTGATATTCTATCACCTACAACAGATGACTATGCTGAAGTGAATTTGAATATGCATAAATCAGAGTCCATTTTAATAGTTCTTAGTCCATAGAATTACATTAAAAACTGTCATAAGGTAGAAAATTACAACCTTCTTCCAAATCTAAATGTTTCAACATATATAATATCTACAAATATTCAGAAATGGTTGATGAGAATAACTATGTTAAACAATGATATTTATAAATATGACAGGAAGATTTTCAAAGCAAGCAAAATTAATAGGTAATATGTAGAAAAACACCATGTGTTCCCAACATAATATTTTGAACAATGATACAATGTTTTGGACACTGACATGGTCAATAATGGCTGTCTCAGACACAACTCTCTTAATAAAAGTAGAATTGTGAAAGAAAGAGAATTTACAGAACTTCAAATGAAATCATTAAACAAAGGTGGAATCAAAAAGAATCTATTTTATCTTAGATTGTTATCAGAAGTCACTGAATCTCAGATTGTCACCAGAGAACAATCCTCTGTGAAATGGCCCCCATCACTATTCATTCTTGGTGTTAGGATTAATTCTGAAAATTATCCTTTTTTTTTTTTTGCCACTGTTCACCACATTGTTTTTTCCCTTAACAAATCTATACTATACCTTCAAACACATAAGAGAAATCAATCATCTACTACCAACTGCCATTCAACATGCTATTTGAGGAACAACTGCTTAACTTTTCCTTTGCTTTGCATTGGCATTGATAACAGGAAGAAGTATTATTAGACTGTAGCTCCTTTCCTAGACAGAATATTATAAAGAGAAAAAATTAATACAGTGTTAATTCAGATATCATATGTAGAGAAATGTATATGAGGAATTTTTAAATTCTGTTATTGCTTTGGGATGCTATATAGCATTGTTCAGCAGGTTTTTCAATTAGATACTTGACAGGACTGCATACCACTCTTAACTTAGTTATGGCTATATGACTTCCTATAGCTATTTACATGCAAATAGATGCAGGAAGAAGGAAATGTGTCAGAAGGAAATGTTATAAAGTAGTAAAGATTTTTTCCATATTCTTTATTTTCCTCTGCCACAGTAACCTATACTGCACAGATAATGTCTATTTGAATAGTTTAAGCCACAGTATAAACAGAAAAAATAAATCTCCCAAATCCACAGGGGACATGTAATAAGAGTAATAAATATTTATTGATAGGTTAATAAGATTTGAAGTTTCTTTGTAATACAGCATAATCAATCCTATCACATCAGAAATTACCACCTAGAAATCAAATGCTACCACAACAATATTTTTATAGATTGGACGGTGACTTAGGGGTTATGAATAGTTTGTTAAGGAAATTTTTAGGAAGATATAATCCATGATACATGTTGTGAACTATCAGGTGCAACTGTAACTTGTAATAATATTGAAGACAAATGAATATATTTAGTGAACCTTGTGTCCCAGTAAAAATAATTGGGGGAAACTATTAAAAGCATCTATTAGTTCCTGTCCATTGATTTTGGTGAGATATCACAACAGACAAGATCAGAAATTAATTAGTAAGTTAGCATGCAGAAAAAGTAGACAATAGTGAGAGTATGAGCATTAGAAGGAATGGCATGGTTAGAAAGGGAAATACGTATAAAATATGTAAAATTGAGATGGGCCTCAAGTGACATCAATTGTACTTAGACTTGTAATAAGAATAGGATGAAGGAGAAGACTGTAACATCCACTGTAAGTAACTAAAACTTTATAGAGTTGTTTCACAGAAAAATACAAATAATCTACATGACATCTACCAATTTTTCCCCCTGGATTAAATGTCACACAGGAAAGTGAATGAAATTGACTCTGACTAAAGCCCCCCAAAATGTAACACAAACTGTGACTAAATTGCAGAAAGTGGAAAAATGAAAAGCAAACAAATAAGTTCAACGTCAATATTTTATTAGCCCATGAAAAAGACTGGAATAAAAATAATGAAAAGACTACAAAATTTTACAATCTTCCACTATCAAATAAAACTTTATCCAGGACTAAATAGTCTGTGGCCATTCAAGGTTTAATTGGTGTTGGACTCTCTTCCCCCTCCAGGCAAAAAAAAAAAAAAGGTCTTTGCATCACAAAAATTACATCACAGTAATTGGTCAATCAAGGTATATTCTCCAAGGATACTAAGGAGACTTGTGCTTAGTATTACTTTGGAATTGATGTGCACCAGTATAATCTGAACTTCTAATACTTTCTGGTGCAATATCATCATATGTTTATTCTGCCCCTTTTCTACCAATGGATGTTGTCTAACAGGTTCAGGGTAGTTCACATAATTTTTGTTTCATAAATTTCCACATCAGGTGATCTGGATTGAGGTGGCAAGGACCATGCATTATGCACTAATGATTGAAATACCACCTTTCATTCTGGCATCTTTGACTTTAAGCATAATTCTATGACTAAAGTGCTCCTTAGGATTGGCTCCATCAGGGAGACTGAGTGTATTTGTGAGCAGAAAGTACAGTGAATTGAATATGTGATGGCTAATATTCCAGTTGTCAAACTGATTAGTACAGTTTGCTATATATTTACAGGTCTTTTCCCTCCAGATACACTGGATGATTATAATTTCCACTCCTTGAAATTAGATATGGGCATTGCAACTTACTGTGGCTGATGGATTAGTAGCAGAAGTGACCCAAGTCTGTTCTGGGCAGAAACTTTAACAGACAAAACAGAATCATCTACTAATTACCTTTGCCAGAGAAAAAGTCAATATTTCAGTTACGGTTCTTGCTTTAGAAGGTGGTGAAGACCATTGAGAACAGACTGATAATGGATGCGTAGTAACACAGCAAAGTTGCATTTTGTTTTAAGTGAAAAAGTTTGGAATTTTTACCACCATATGTTCAACCCTGAACAATTTTTTCAGGTATCATAAAATTCAGTATTCTTTTCATTGCTTTTATTCCATTTTTTTTCATGTGTTAGTAGACAGTGGTAGGTTGTTTTTAAAATTTTTGATATTTCTTGCTTTTCATTTTTTATTGTATATTTTACAACTTACAGTTTTGTTGCATTTTGATGAGAGAGCCACAATTTTAGTCGCTTTTCCTTTGTGACATGTAATCCAACAGAAAATATTTAATGGGTACAAAGTAGGGTATTTGTGGTTTTTCTCAGAAATAAATAAAAAAAATTGAGCACTGAGAACTAAGTCAACATCTGGATTGTAGTCTTTTATGTTTCATTTAAAATATCTAACATCCAGAACTATAATAACATGATAAGTATGTGTTATTTTAAGCCACTGTGATGCATACAATATACATTATTACAATATAAATAGTAAGTTAAGATACCTTCTTAGCTATTTACATAAGTTCATATTAATCACTTCTATATATTCAAAATCTTTCTCAGATAAATAAATGAAAAATAAGAAAGACAATGTGTAACAAGGCCTTAGAAAAGAGTAAAAATATACGTAAAATTATTGCAGAAGGTATATTATAAAATAATCCTTGATAATATTTTAAGTGATAATATTATTAAATGTAATTTCATTAAAAACATTTTAGTGAAGTATGAACATAAAATTTAATAGATGTAAAATTTTCATACACTACTGTAATGTAGATATTGTCACATATGTAGTTATCTACATGAATAATTGTAGTAAATGAGAGTTTTCTATTTAGAGAAAAATTGTGTATTATACTATATGTGTATGTGAGTACATGAATTTTTAAAAAGTGAGGCAAAAGGCCAATTTGGTTATATGAATCTTGCCCCAAAGAGAGTTATTAAAACGTTTTTGCTTCTACTCATGTTATTGAATGATGATACCTGTCCCATGACCTCCACAGTTACATCAATGATCAATTAAGTGTCTATTTTTGTTCCAATTTTCACAGGTTTTAATCTTGAAATCTTTAGATGAGGATTTCAAACTTACTTAAATGCATTTGCTAATAGCTTTCATTATGATGTAATTTTTTCCATATGTGTAATTTAGATGCAAGTGAATACATTTTAAATGTTTCAGAACATAGTTTTAAAAAATTTTCTGGTTTTGTCTAATATGAAGAATAATCAAGTCAAATCCAATTTGACTAAACATCCTTTTCTGCACAGCCAATTTTCATCAATATGTATTAAATGTTATTAAATGTCCTTGTGTTTTTAGACATATGATCTACCATTTTTAACATTCAACTAAAACATAAGCTAAACTAGTTTGATTTAATAAGTTAATATTTTTTTAAAGAGAGAGAGAGGAGAGAGAGAGAAAGAGAGAGAGAGAGAGGGAGGGAGAGGGAGAGAGAGAATTTCTTTTTAATATTTATTTTTCAGTTTTCGGTGGACACAACATCTTTATTTTATTTTATGTGGTGCTCAGGATCGAACCCAGCATCCCTTGCATACCAGGTGAGCGCATTACCACTTGAGCCATATCCCCAGCCCAATAAGTTAATATTTTAATTACAAAATCAATTTGGAAGTTTACATAGAGACAAACATTATACCATAGAGTAGAAAAATAAATTTACAAAGATATGAATAGTATTCAATGTCAAGAATATTTAAAAATATCAAATGAACATAATTTCACCACATTACATATAATTACATATGGTTCTTTTATTATATTTTGTTTAAGCTTCTATATTAAAAGGATATTACATAGCCTAAGAGTTTGTTGCATGAAGTAATGAAGGCTGTCAATATTGACTAAAAATCCTTAAAAAAGGGGCTTCCAATAAATATTTTATTAAGTATCATTATTAAAATGCTATTGACAATATCTATTTCCTGAGAACAGGAGAACTTTTCCATAATTTGTACTTGTACAAAGCCTTGCATTACAAACTGCCAAATAATGTCTAATTAGAATGTTAACACTGTTCCATGGAGCAGAAAATTGTAACAAATTATCCAAAAAGATTTCATGAATGATTTCATTTAAAATATGTTAGGCCATACCCTACTTGATTTTATTTTGTGTGATTATTTTATGAATTTTCCATATTTAAAGTATTTACAAGTTGTACATGTGACAATATAATTTAGAATAAGAAAAAAAGTACATATCTAAACCAGGCACAGAGTGCACATCTGTACTCCCAGTGGCTGGGGAGGCTAAGACAGGAGGATTTTGAGTTCAAAGCCAGCCTCAGCAATGGCAAGGCACTGAGCAACTCAGTGAAACCCTGTCTATAAATAAAATACAAAATAGGGCTGGGGATGTGGCTCAGTGGTTGAGTGTCCCTGAGTTCAATCCCTGGTACCTAGAAAAAAAAAAAGTACATATCTAGTACAACATATTCATTGTTTTCAGGACATGGGTTCCATATTCCTATTTAAATGCAGCGATGCTCCTTCAGGGCCATATCCAAGGCAGAGGCCATGTATTCTGGTTCCATACAAATTCTACCTTACATTTTCCCAACTTACTACCACTAGAGACTGAATAACCAGAGCCTTCTAATAATATACAGATTCATCATTTAATGAACTTACCATAGTTAGTATCATTTCTTATGTTGAATTTTTGCTATGGACTGAATGTTCATGTCCTTCCAATGGAACATACCCCCCAATGTGTTAATATTACAAGTGAAAGCTTTTGAGAGGTGATCAGCACTGGTAAACTCTTCCTGGTGAGATTAGTTCCCTTACAAAAACGGGCTCAGACAGGTAGCCAATGCCATCCATCATGGGAAGACAAAAGAAGTCTCTATTTATGAGCCAGAAAACTAGCCTTTACCAGACACTGAATCTACGGTGCCATGATCATTGCCTTCTTATTCTTCAAAAAACTGAAAAATGAATTTTCATTCTTTATAAACCATCCTGTTTATTGTGTTTTATTACAGTAGCCCAAATGGGCTGATAATATTTAATGCTCATAATTTGCAAGAAACCTAAAAACCAGAATTTCTAGTTGCATTGTTATTTGAACATTCTTTTTTTAATTTGTGCTAATTAAATTAGTAATATGTTAGATGTGATCATTAATTTGATTGTGGTGATCATTTTAAAAATGTATAGGTATATTAAATCATCAAATCTTTTACAATGAACACATAAAATTTTAAACTGTCAAATATTTTCTTAAAAACAAAAAAAGGGGGGGGTTAGGGGAAATTTCTGTAGTAAGTAATTATTTTTTTTTAATTATCTTTTAGTTGTAGTTGGACACAATACCTTTATTTTATTTATTTTTATGTGGTGCTGAGGATCAAACCCAGAGCTTCACACATGCTAGGCTAGTGCTCTACCACTGAGCCAAAACCCCAGCTCCTAATTATTTTAAACCATTAATTTTAGAATATTGTTAAAAATGTGATATGGTACATTAGTATGACAAATTTGTCACAGCATACACATGTATATTCTTATAGGTTTTAAAATTTATTTGCCTGCAAAGCAGATAGCAACTTTTTAATAATCAGTTTAATTTTTGCCAGGCTGGGTGGAGGGCCGGGTCGAGACACTTACCCTCTCGCTCAGCTCGGAGACACTCACTAGCTGGTCTAGTGATTCTCCTCAACTTCTGTTGGAGGGCGGTCAGACACATTTTTATAATTGGCCTTTCACAAGTATTTTTAATAGTTTGTATTCAACTGAGATTATCTTACATTTTCTTATACTGTTCCTTGTAAAATTATGATTTGATTTTATACAATAATCATATTCTTTATGATTTCAAATGTAGATTTAATCTAGTTATTTGTCATTTATTATTATGTTGTTATGTCAAAATAATTTTTATCTCAAAATCTTTTCCAACATTTTTACTTGCCCTACAAAGTTCAAAGCTTTTATATTTACACTTACATTTTATTTTAAAATTCTCTTAGAATCAAAGTAAATGTCTTTCAAAAAGATCAATAAATCATTATTTCATGCTACTTTTGCTCTTTTCAACAGGATCTATAAATCTAAAATTTGTGTAGTAGTATAAAATGTTAAATTTTGATTTTGCTCACACTTTTTCACTTAAGTCTTAAATAAGAAGATATCTTAATATTGTCATTACATATTGTATGAAGAACTTTTTATATAAATTATCCTGTTTGACCATTTATATAGTGATCAAGTTCCCCTATTAGATGTGAAGTTGGAAGTCAAAGTGACATGTAAAACCTTTAGACAAATTTCCTGAATACCAGGAATCACGTATTTTAATACTAAAGTAAAGGGAATTCATTAGGTTGCAGAAGTTCCAAAGAAAAGCTCCTCTGTAAACTCTTTTTGTGTTCTTCAAATGTAAGGGGGAAAAAGTTATCCCTGCACAAATCTCATTTATTGTTATTTCTTCTCTGACCAGAAAACAACAGCAAACAGAGAACCTACATAGTACTAATCATAGTTCACCACTCAGAGCATATTTTCTGTTTGATTTCATCTTTGTTAAGACTTGCATTCCAGAGATAATATGCAATACTTTCCCTCTTGGAATTCAGTTCTTTCTTTTAAATGAAGAGGAAATGATAGTAGTAATGTGGGGTTCAAATGTGTCAAATGGGCTTCAAAAATCAGTCCCACCAGCAAAAGGGTGCTAGCAGATGTCCCAGCCTGCATGACATCTATGTTCACTAGGGAGACTGGGAAGCTTGATGGCTATGTTCAGAGGGTTAAAGGTAAAAATATGAATATATTTCAATAAAATATAGTGAATTTTTAGTCTATGCTTACAAATGTTTCATTCCAGCATTTTTCTTTAGGAAACTATATTTCAGGATACTTACTTTATATATAATAGATAGATAGATAGATAGATAGATAGATAGATTCATTTTATACCTGTGCTCAATTTCTTTTCATACTAATTGCTAAATGATTATCTAAAAACGACTCATAAATAAGGTTCTGAAAATATTATAAAACTGAGATTTATAAGATAAGATAAATTTCTCCTTTTAGTAATGAAAATATATATAAAGAACATACAGGGTAAAGATTTATAAGCATCCTTTATTTATGAAAATTCTCATTATAGAAGCACTCAAAAAAGTAAACTTTAGATGAAGTGTTTCTTTTTTCTATTTTCATGTGCATGTGTGTGTAGAGCACCACTTTCTTGATTAGCTTTACATATTTAATGTTAACATTTTTATAACTCATAAAAATAACAAAAAAACTTTGAAATTTTACATATTTATCTCTTAAAAGAAGTAATATTATATATAAACAGGTCATTTTGTTTTTCAGTATTATTATTAAATCAGCTGAAATTTCATTTGATTTCTAATATTTCTATTTAAAGGTAATTATTTTTCATAAAATATACATTTTCTTTTCTGTGTGTTAAGATCAGCTTCTCGTTCCAAAGAAGCTTCCACTGGAATTTCACTTTCATTTTAAATTATAATGTGTATTTAAATAAGTATATCAAATATATACTTTTTCACCAATCTTAACCACAGTACACATACACACATACACAAATGAACAGATATGCAAATGGAGTTGATATTCAAGATGTTTTATAATATGTTGATGAGCTAGGGTTGATCAGTGTTGATCAGTGGTATAGTATTTGTTAGGATACACAAGGCCCCGGGTTTGATCATCAACACAGCAAAATAAAACATCAATAATAATATGTTGGTTGTAATTATGTTACCATAACACAACTATATATATATATATATATATATATATATATATATATTTGAGCATATGAACATTTATCCCACCAAACAAGTGAACTTGTTTGGAAGCACTTCAACTTTCTGTACAATCTGAGAATTGGGACACAGTAATTTAAAAAAATATTTTCACTAGGATACCAGGCACAATGATGCATGCCTGGAATCCAAGCAACTCAGGAGGCTGAGGCAGGAGAATTGCAAGTTCAAGACCAGCCTCAATAATGTAGCAAGGCCCTAAGCAACTTAGTGAGACTCTGTATCAAAATAAAAAATTAAAAGGGCTTGGAATGTGACTCAGTGGTAAAGCACCTCTGAACTCAATCCCTAGTATTAAAAAAACAAACAAACAAAAATCACAAAGTTGCAGTATTCTTAAAGAAAACTTTCTCTGTGATTTGTTTTTGTTTTGTTTTGTTTTTGCACATACCAGTGCATTATAGTTGTACACAAATTTGGATTTGTTGTTACATATTCACACATGTACACAATATAAACAATATAATTGGGGCAATATCACTCCATGGCATTTCCCCCCTTCCCTTCCCTTCCCTTCCCACCTCACACTGGTTGATCCCTTTATTCTACTGATCATTGTTTGATTTTTAGGACACCCAACACCACCTTTGTTTTCTTTTTTCCTCTCTAGCTTGTTCATATGAGAGAATACATGTAACCCTTAACTTTCTGAGTGTGACTTAGTTCGCTTAACATAATGCTCTCTAGACCTATCCATTTTCCTGCAAATGCCATAATTTCATTTTTCTTTATGGATGAACAAAACTCCATTGTGTATACTTAACACAATTTCTTTATCCTTTCATTCACTGACTTGCACCCAGGCTGGTTCCATACTTTGACTATTGTGAATTGTGCTGCTATAAACATGTGTATGCATGTATCACTGTAGCAAGATGACTTAATTCTTCAGGCTAATTACTGAAGAATTTATAGCTAGGATATTTGGTAGTTGTAGGTTTAGTCTTCTGAGAAGACTCTATACTGATTTTCATAGTGGTTCTACTAATTTACAGTTCTACAACTGTGTAAAAGTGTTTCTTTTTCTCCATATCCTCTCCTGCATTTACTATTATATTTGTATTCTTTATTATTGCCATTCTGATAGGTGTGAGATGAAATTTCAGTATAGTTTTGATTTTCGTTTCCTAATTGCGTATTTTTTGGCCATTTTTATCTCTTCTTTTGAGAAGTGTCTATGTAATTAATTTGTTTATTTATTAATTGTTTTTTTATTTATTTTGTGAAAAGCATTTTGAGCTCTTATACATTCTAGATATTAATCCTCTGTCATAAAAGTAGCTACAAATATTTATCCCTACTGTGAATTCTCTGTTCACATTCCTAATTATTTCCTTTGCTGCACAGAGGAAGCTTTCTAATTTGATGCTGTCATTTATTAACTCTTGGCATTGCTTCCTGAGCTACAGAGGTCATATAGAGAAAGTCTTTCCATGGGCTTAAAAGCTGGAGTGTTGACCCTGTTTTCTTCTAGGAGCTGCATACTTTGTAATCTTTGGTCTGCTTTGAGTTGATTTTGGTGTAGAATGAGGAGTAAGGGTCTAGTTTCATTCTTCTTCTTATGGATAACCAGTTGTCCCAGTACTGTTTGTTAAAAAGACAGTCTTTTCCCCAATGTATATTTTTGGCACTTTTGTCAAGGATCAGATGACTGTTGATATATGGGTTTGGCTCTGTGTCTTCTTTTGTGTGCCCTCAGTCTATGTGTCAGTTCTTATGCCAGGGCCATGAAGTTTTTGTTACTACACCTCTATAGTATAATTTGAAGTCAGGTATTGTGATGCCTCCAGCATTGCTTATTTTGGTTGAAAGTTGCTTTACCTATTCTGGGTCTTTGATTCTTCCAAAAGAATTTTAGGCCCAAATTTTTCTAATTCTGTGAAGAATGTCTTTACTAATTTTGAGGGGTGTTGCACTGTATGTGTATATTGTTTTTGGTAGTATTGTCATTTTAACAATATTAATTCTCCTATCCATGAAAATGGGAGGTCTTTCTATCTTTTGAGGTCTTTTTTAATTTATTTCTTCAATGTTGTACAGTTATCGTTTTAGAGGTCTTTCACTTCCTCAGTTAGATTTATTCCTATGCATTTTATTTTATTTTTTATTGAATATATTGTGAACAGAATTGTTTTCCTGATTTCTTTCTTAGCAGATTCATTGTTGGTATATAGGAAAGCTACTGATTTTTGTATGTTGATTTAGGAACTTGATGAACCTGCTGCTTTGCCAAATTTGTTCATTAGATCTAGCAATCTTTTGATGGAGTTCTTGGATCTTCTAGGCATAGTACTATATCATCTGCAAACAGTGATAATTTGACTTCTGTGTTCCATAATACAATAGAAAGTGAAAGTCAAATCTGCCTTCATCTTCTTATGCCACCTATCCAATAAAAGTTCCCTCCACACACTCTATCAAAAACAATTATTCCTTATGCTCTGCTAAGGAAAACAATGTTCCTAAATTAAAATAATATAAAATCTTCAAGAGGAAACATAGTTTATTGCAACCAATTTTTGAAATCCTATTAGATAAATTTTGCAATATTAATATAGGCTGAGGAATTCTCTAGCATAAACAGAATAAATACTATAAAGAAATCATTGCATAGATATTTTAAAAATAAATTTGATACAATGGTGATGAAAGGGGTTAGATAGTTGCTTAATATTATTTTCATCATTTCTTCCAATCAGATCTGAAAATGAATGGAAAATGAAGTTTATTTAAGTTCAATTTAGAGTCAATTTTACTGTGTTGATTTCATTCTAGTTGAACAATTTTTCTGAACAATTTATATTTGAAGTTCAAGTTTTTCACCAAAATATAAACATGTGGTTTCAATTCTCCTGGAAGTCTTCATTTTTTTTTTAATTTTGAAATACAGTATCATCTTCTGGCAAAAATTTCAAAACAGATTTCCAAGAAGCAGTTGGAGGAAGTAAATACCATATCAAAGTTATGAAACAGTTAAAAAATTCCATTAAGAGAAACAGTGATAATTTGTTTAGAAAAATTGCATGATAATTCCCACCACAGAAATTATAAAGTAGTCATGAACATGACATTACTGAATGTGGTATTCAAAAGAGATGTGGACTAATGCAGATTTACATAGTATTATTACTTATATATTTAATAGATGTTAAAAACCTGAAGAATTAGATAATGGACTTATATATTAAAATAATTAGAGTGTGTTGGGCTTTTAGTAATGATTACTTTTTTCTTTTAATATAATATAGTAATCTAATAATTAATCATATAATCTAGTACCTAATGTCTGTATTTAACAATTAGTTCAAAAATTTCCTAAAAATTTAAAAATCATCTTTTTTACAACTTGTTACAAACGTGCTCCAGCATAGCCCCACTTTCTAATTTTATATATTTCACTGTTTTTCTGAGGGTAAAAATGGTGACATAAATGTCTTGTTTGGGACCATGCATAAGAGAAGATGGTATGAGTATTTTTCTTGGTTGTTTAAGTAGCACTGGGGTAGACACGGAGAAAAGTGTAAAAGGGGATGTCATTGTAGGATAAGAGAGTCTTGAGAAATAAAAATATGGATATTTAAAGTAATTACACTATGACTCAAACCGTAAACTACTTCACAGGATTGTACCTGCTTTAAAAATTCAGGATAATGAGTTTTGTTTCTTTCAAATTCTTTCTGAGCATAAATTATTCCCCTAATTCTATATCTTCCCCCATATTTCTCCCTATTTTTGTTCATTTAATTAGCAAAGGTATTCCTGAAAATAGGACATTAGTTAATATTTTAACTACTGAGAATTTAAAAATATTTCATGTGATTAACAAAAGCTACTCTGACATTGCCTTATTATTCGAACCAGACAAAATTTAAATTGTCTGATCACTGAAATACATGTGGACATTTGTAAATAGAGCTATAATAAATTAAAAAAATGCATTATAATTTCATTGGGAATGTTTATTTTTGTGGAGAACAGCAATAATTTGGGCAAAATCACTCCGGCTAACCCCATGGTGATTAATCTTCAAAATGGTCCTTGCTTTTGGCAAAGATAATCAACTAAAGTGTCATTAGAAAAGATTCAAAATTAATTTAAATATGATCTATTCCCCATATCTCTATGTCATCATCTGTAAAATGGGGACTATAATAACACCTAAACCATTCAGTTGTAAAGAATAGTCTAGGTTATTAATACAGATGCTTAATGTATAATAGCTCTTCTAATCACTTATTTCCTGAAATAATCACAGTAAAATGCATTAGCTTAAGTGCCTACCATTATATATTTGTTGAAGGGATAAGAAAATAGAAGTAAAATATTATAAGACATTGGTGGCATCGCACATCATTGCAGGATGACTTTATCAAACATTATGTTACTATGCCATACCATGCAGATGTCATTTACACAAAAGAAATGTAGAAGCTAGGAAGTGGTATTCAAGGAGAATAACTGTAGATAGCTTTTACTTTTCAATCTTTTGTATTGTTTGCATTGTACATTGCAGAATTTTAAATAATATGTCCTCAATAAACATTCTTTCATTTGATTATATTTGTATAATTTTGTTGCCATGGACCATATACAGCCTGGTTAGAGCTGTGCTTATTTGAATACATTGTTGTTTCATTTAGGAAAGAGTCATGTCAGGAAAATTCACTCAGGGCCTTGGTTGATTTGCTGTTCACAGGTATACAAAACAGTGCAGTAAATGATTTGCAATACTGCTTTGAGAGTCTCCTAAAGAATTATACTCTATTTATGTTTTAATTCTAATCTAGCATGAATTGAGTTGAAATCAATATGCCTGTTCTGATCTTAAGACTCAGTAGGTCTTGCATTCTTCCAAAAACTCTTAGATTCCTCTGATATAAAGAAACTACTAGGTACAGAAATAGAGTAAATTATATTCCATTCATGTATGTTTATGTCAAAATGAACCCCCAAATTATGTATAACTATGATGTACTAATAAAAACATTAAAAACTGAAAACAAGGTTACCTTGCTGGAAGACTCAAAACCATATGAAGGAGTACTGTATAGACTAAGCTATGACCCAGGCAACTACTATTCAACCTATTAACAAACTAAAAATGCCTAAATAAGTCAAGTCCAGATAAGTTAGCATGGTTCCACATCAAAAAAAACTACCTGGCCAACCTACAGAATTATTTAAATAGCTGTTGCTTTATGCCAGTAATTATTAGGCTAGCTTTTTGCACAGCATTATTGCAGAAATGTACACTTAATATGAAGCAAAATAACAAATTATGAGAAAATGAATTAAAAACAATCTTTCTTGGGCTTAAAATTGAATGTTTTCATGAAACTCAGATTACATATGGTAGATGGAGTTCCTGAAGTTTTTGCCATATTAAACCATATATCATTCCATGTAATCAACTTATCAGGTCATGTTAAGAGGTTAAATTAGTACATAATAAAATGTAGCACCATGCATTAAATTATTAAATTATGCATGGACAATCACAGAAGAAATTCAGGCTTAAGGATTTATTCTCATTTCTATTCCTAGGTTGATAACATTTGAGTTTTTGATGTCTAACTTCATAATTTCTAAGCATTTCCAGAATGTCAGAAACAACATTAATTTATTTTAGCTTCATGTAAAACCCACGTGAGACAAATCCTCATCAAAACACACTACCTATTGTGTCTCTAAAGCCCAAACTCCCACGTTTCACAGTTGTTCCTGAAAATATAACACTTTTGGATTCAGCTCAACAAACTGTCTTTTTCACTTCAACCTGTCTCATGACTTCTGAAGAAATATAGGATTGGATCCCAAGCAGTTGTATTAGCTTCTGACTTAATCTAAACCCATCATGGCATAAGCAGCAGATCCAGCCATGGGCCACTTGAATAGCATGATTCTGGCAAGAATTCCTGAAATCTCAGCCTACTTTTCCATTCACCCTCAAACACTTTGGTGCACAAGCTGTAATCCATTATGTATACCTATCTGCTTAAACTAGCTAAAAATAAATTCTCTGTTCCTTTATTAAGAGATCTAAACTTAAAGAAGGAACATGAATACTTTGTATCTTTGATCATGGGTTGAGTAATAGTAATTGCTTAATAAGTATGGCAGGATAAATAAAATCTCATAGCTTTACAATTCATAATTAGAAATGAATTAAAAGTTACTCAATTTTTCAGCATGAAATGCACATGAAAATAAGGTTATGACACAAAATGATTCTTCAATTACTTGGAGCATATTATATGTCAAGTAGCAAAAATTAAATAGAACTGATGATTTTATCCAATCTATTTTTGACATCAATTAATATACTCAAAAGATATGGGACAATCTTAAGTAAACCTTAAAGAATTGTTCCTAATGAAGAATCTTGAGACATGATAGCATGAAGGACAAGGAAAAGGAGGAAGAATCTGTGGTATTCACTGTTATCATTAGAAGATGTGGAATTAATATTTCAGAGAATTATCCTTCACCCTTTTATGATAAAAACTTCTGATATATTTGGTAGAAAAAATATGCAACATTGAAAACAGAAATATAAGTAATGATCTCATGAAATATAGAGAAATCCAACAGGGATGTAAAAAATAAACTCAGTAAAGTCTTTCATATTGTACAAATAAATTATTTCTTTTAAAACTATCATTGTCTTTAAAAATGTCTCAGTAATTTTCTTCTTTGTTTGGACCATGCTGGGCTTATCCCCATTCTAGCAAATGCAAGCTCTTTTGTTATCATAAGGGCTCTGCAGAAGCAGCTTCATACACCTGTAAACATGTACACCCTTCCTCTCCTACTTATATCTCATGTTTCCAATATCAGTTGAAAATCATGCTTTAGGAAGAAACACATACAGTTATACACAATGCCCCTGCAGAAATCCATTTTCCATTTCTTTATTAATGTTATTTTCTTCCTCATTAAAAATCACTTCAAGTTTTAGTCATGACTCCCCATAGTCAAGTGATATTATTTTCTTTTCCAATTATATATTTTAAATAAAATTCTGTGATTTCCTGAATTTATGTGTCATTATCCTTGCAAATCACTGATAAAGTTGTTAATTCTAACAAACCCTATATTTAGAAAATATATCATCCTTCAATCTAAGAAACCTGAGAAAGTAATTCTCATCCTATACCACATACAAAGAAAAAGTTAAACTGAAAAAAAAATATACCAACTACACAAAGCAGTAGATAAAGCAACTGTAAAACAGTGATGAATCTGTCATATGATCCCAATTACTAAATGTACAATAAGTCAAACACTGGGGTGCTTAGGGACCATTGAAGTGTAAGATCACAGTGAGATTTTGCAAAAGTTTGAAACAAAGAAGGCAAGTTATAATTAAACACAAACAATGGAGTTTATTTTCATATTCAATTTGATATTAATATGTTAAGATTCAAAATTTTCAGAGGAATAGTGTAAAAATATTGATTCTATATTTATATTTGGAATTATATTTCTTCTAAAAGTTTAGAAGTACTATTAACATGCCTCTAGAGAATTTTGTTTTCTTTTGTTCTTAGATAATATTATCAAAGGAAAAAAACCGAGTTCATAAATATTCTTAAGGCTTCTAAGAAAATTGCATTACTTCCTATATTGCTTCATCAAATAAAATGATAATAAAATAGTTATATCTGATTAGTTTTATATATTTTCTGCCATTTTATATACTATGAATGATTCTAGCAATTATAAAAATATATTAGCTGCACAGCAATTATTGCTTAATATACAACTTAAGCCCTTAAAGCAATACTACAATTCTTTTAAAATCAAACACCTAATGGAATAAGAAGAAAATCCTTCATTAAAACACTAATTTTTTTCTTATTGATGAGGACAGAGTATAGCCGTATGACTATCATAACCACCAGAAATCTGAACTTATAGTCAGCTAATTTAAGAAACAAGATATGAAATTAGTACCCTGGGGCTGAAAACAAGCACTTAGAATTGAGATGTGACATTAATTAAAGTAAGGAAAGAACTATAATATTACTGTGAAGTAATCATTATGCTAAGATGAACATATAAAAGAGAATTATAACTGAAACAAAATGCTCAATTATCTAGACTCTGGAGTTCAAATGTATTATCATGATCTCCCAAATGAAAAATTACAGTTGAACTTTTGAAGAACAATGCAAGATGTACATAAAAGAAAGTAAAATGGAAAGCAAGCAAACAAAGAAAACAAGCTATAAACATAAAGGAACAGTGGTGAGAATAAATATAGATACCTTTCTATTAGTGTTCATTTATACCAAAGTGAGGCATGGACACAAAATTAAAACCTTGGTATTAAATATATATATATATATTTATTCAATCTAAAGAAACCAAGAAACCTGAGAAAGTAATTCTCATCATATATATATATATATATATATATATATATTTTTTTTTTTTCCTTTAATCCTTGCTAAAACAGTCATATAGAAACACTGGGGAGAATGAGAATTATTTTATTTTTTACTATATTGGAGGGGAGAGCAAATGAACTTTCCAAGATATCTTAAATTCACTTGTGTAAGAGTGTGTGTGCTGGGGTTCAGGTGGGAAGGGACTATTAATCCGAAATGGTGAGGAAGAAAGAATAAAAATGGGATGGGAGAATGAGAAAGTTAAAAAGAGGAGAAAAAGAAGAAACAAATTAAAGAAAAAATGGAAAAGGATAGAGAAGAGCAAAAAAAAAAAAAAAAAAAAAAAAAGAAGCCACAGCCTTCCTTTCAGGATTACTCAAATCTGTCTGACTGCTGATCTGTTCAGATAATGTACAGTAATTTAATATGGGACATTCTATATGGACTTCTCCCCACCTACCATGCCATCCATATTAGCTTGTCTAAATTGGCTAATCTGTCAGGAGCTGATGATTAATCTTGCAAGAAGATAGGAAGTATTTCCTGAAATACTTAAAAGCATTTTGTTGTTGTTGTTTTGTTTTGTTTTGCTTATTTTGAGATTTGATCATAATTTTCTTCCTCTACCTTTTGGTGACTGTATGTAAATTGTTAGAATACATAAGTATACGATTACACACATTCATGATGATCTCAGCTACTGGCCCTAGTTTATTGCTGATACACTGATCCATATAACCAGTTCTGATCCACATAACCAATCAAGGATATTAAGCAAAAGAAGGTGGTGAATTCTCATTATGAAGAGCAACCAAAGTAAGAAAATAACTTCAGTTTATTTATCTACTAGAAGATAAGTAAATTATCTGTAATAAAAGTGTTGACCTATCCATTAAAACCAGAATGAACTTCATATACTGCTGAGAAGAGATGTGGTAGTAGAATTAATTGGTTGGTCTGAAAAATTGCAAACAAATGCTAAGGTTTTAATGTTTCACTTAAGTAATTTCTGTAGAATTCGTACCTTGAATCTCCATTTTAAGGTACACATATGGATGTTAAATGGTATTGGGGCTGGAACAGTGAGTAAAGGGCAGGACCAACAGCAAAGTGAAGATTAATAAAATCAAAATAATAGATTTTATTAATATTAATATTAATATTGACATATTCTCAATCAAATGTAAAATTAAACCAGACTAAATATGACTAACTAATGTAGTTTTACATTAGTAAAATGTAAATAAATATGACTGACTAAATATGACTGACTAATATAGTTTTACACTGTTTCACATAGAAAAGTTTGTATTAAAATATGGTATATATACACAATGGAATATTACTCAGCAAAAAAAGAATAAAATCATGGCATTTGCAGGTAAATGAATGGAGCTGGAGAATATAATGCTAAGTGAAGTAGCCAATTCTCAAAAATCAAATGGCATATGTTTTCTCTGATATAAGGAAGCTGATTCATAGTGGGGTTGAGACGGGGAGCATGGGAGGATTAGATGAACTCTGGATAGGGCAAAGGGGTGAGAGGGGAAAGAGGGTACATGGGCATAAAAAAAGATGGTGGAGTGAGATAGATATCGTTACCCTAAGTACATGTATGAGGACACAAATGGTGTGAATATACTTTACATACAACCAGAGATATGAAAAATTGTGTTCTATATGTATAATATGAATTATAATGCATTCTGCTGTCATATATAACAAATCAGAATAAAAAATTAATTGATTAATTAATTTTAAAAAGAACAAAAAAATGTCAGTGATAGACAAAATGAGTATACTGTGTGTGTGTGTGTGTGTGTGTGTGTGTTGCAGGGAGCGGGGTTAAGCAGAGCTATCCAGGGTAAAGGGAGGAAATCCTGGGCTCTATAAATCTTCCATTTAGCCCCATCTCAGCCTGGAAAGACACTGCTCAGGGGTTCATTGTAACCTTCTAATAAACTGCTTTCTAGTATTCTTGGCATTATCTAAAGAGCCTACCCTATATCTTCTGCCACAATCTTTTCAGTTTTAAGAAACAGTTTCTGGCACAAATCACCACTCCACCCTTGTTACTAAGCTGTTCCTATGGCAGAGCATTAACACCGACCCTTGTAAACTAAGGGTTATATCCCAGGAGGTCCATTAGTCATAATTACACATGTATTCCCAAACAATTTTAGAAAAATGTTCACACAAAACCCATTTCAATTCACAAATGATATTTTCAAATAGATCATTGGTCATAGGAAAAAAATTATTGCTTATAATAGCTACACTACTGTTTGAAAAATTGGGTTTTGTCATAGAACAAAGACCTGTAAAAAACAATAACAGAAGGAAAATAAGATATCAGATGGTTGCTTTCACATATGCATGTACCTGGAGATTCTCATGGGAAGCTTGCCACACTCTTCCACCAACAGTTGGAGGATATTTGGATTCTAGTGGCTTAGGTATATTCCAAAAGTCATACTCAAAACATTTGTCATTTTTTTATAAAGTCTATAAAAATAACATTGCAGTTTTTTTTCTTGGTTCAAGGGTATAAACAGTCCATTAAGAAAAATTACAGAGGCACAGAATGGAAGACAGATGAGGGCTAAGCAATCCATAGGAAAACTATCTAACTCATGTGACCAATTATAACTAAATGGTGAAGGCAGAATGACACAGAAACTTCTTGACCATCTTAAACACTAAAGTAAAGCAATCAGTATGAATTTGTATATCAATGCTACACAAATTAAATGAAAACTAATAATATTATGACAATAAGTACTGTCAGTGTTTCTGTGAAGGGACAGGGCCATGTGGTGCATTTACAAATGCTCTATTACTAAGCCTAAATAATCATGATATCTCAATTTTTCCAATAGTAATAGTAATATATATATATAGGTTAGCATGTCACTTAAATAATCCATACTTGCTACTTCCTCAAGGTAATTATATCATTGTTTGCAACTGATATTTTTATAGAAATCTGAATTTTGTCACGCTGAAAAGATGTGTATTTAAGTGTTGAGATGGAAATCAATATTATGTTTTTGTGCTTCTTGAAAGACATTCTTCTATGAACTTAGTTTTGATCACTAATGAAAATATCACACACTGAAAAATCCCAATTAGTGTCTTAGCATTATTACAGAAAGAGTTTGGGGTTTTATTGTCTTTAACCTCACAAATCACCTGAAAGTCATTTTCCACGAACCTGGATGATATTTTCACTTTGAGAGCCAGTGACATATGCCTTAAATTCTAAAAGACCAAATATATCTAATTATAATGGTAACTTATAATAGCCCTTAATGAAGATGAAATGTTGTTAAAAAATAATCAGGTGCAGAAAAGCAACACATATATTCTATATTCAGGATCACGTGCAGGAAAGTAACACATTCTTTTCATTCCTATGAAACCAACTTGTGGTTTAAAGGGACTTAGATATGCCTTTGCTAAAAACTGCTATTGATTCAAGAGTGAAAAGAGAGGAATCCTGTGCAACTTGTTCTATCTCGCCGGCCAATCTCCTGCACTGATCTGCTTTGGGGCATTCTTTATGATCTGCACTGTTCCTTTAGCTTGACCACTTGCTTGTGGGTGATAAGGCCTGATGGTAACAGACTGATAAAAGCTTTCTCTTCTTATATTTCTTAAATGGAGTTATCAGGACTGATAACATCTGGCAATCAGTGTGTCATAAAATGACTTCCAGAGAGCAGAGACGGCTGCCCTTGAAGTATGAGAAGGAACTGAGACATTTCGATTCATTTTGAGGCCACCAGATATGGTTCAACTTTATTTCAAATAAGAAATTCACACTGTTGAAAGAAGGAGTAATAGAAATGGGTAAGTACATGAAAATAAGTCAGATCTAGAAAAATAGCCATAATTTTTTTCTGGTTTCTCTGTTCTCCCTAGACAAACAATAGTTTGAAATGCAAAATCCAAAACTCAGAGCAAAATCTAACAAAATATAAAAAAGCAAAATGTGGTTTAGAAAAAAAGAAAAGAAGTAAAGAGGTAGGTAAAAACAAATGAGTCACTATAGAATATTATGCCCTTAAAGGAAGAAAAAAAAATTAAAAACAATTTCAAATACTCAAAATACAGAATTTCTTTTTAAAAAAGAGGAAAGTAACTATTTTTTATGAAAGAGAACTATAAATAAAATAATGGAATGTCTATGCTAAATTAAAACTATGTAACTATACAAAATATTAATAAAACTGGCTTCAATGCAACTCTTATGTGATTCATTATATGAATGGCTCAATAATTTACGCCACAAACAGTTATCAACTATGCATAATACCAGGTATGCATTTTACACTCTGAGGAACACAGAATCAGTGTCTGTTTTAAAAACATGCAAGCCAATGAAAGATCAGAAATTTTCCCTAGTTGACTTGATCTCCCAGTCACCTAGTGGAGTACAGCCTGCCTGCCTCGTGTTCTTCAAACCCCAAATGTGGTTTCCCATATTTTCCAATTTGGAAAAAAAAAAAGCTTCTAATTTTGTTGAATAGACAAATAGGAAAATTTAAAAGGGAACTTTAAATGTCCTTCTTCCAGCAAAGCTTCCAAGCTTCTTGCCTCTGTACACATTTACTTTGCTTTCTTCACGTTATAGTGAATGAAGTACCCCTGCTCTCTATCTGATTTTCCCTGATCTGTAGCATGTGTCAGAATAGAGTTGTTCATCCTTGAACTCTCTACTTTGGGCTTCTGGAGCAGTTCTCTCTTGTTGTCCTTCATCTCAGTCTTCTTGTGGAATAACGTCATCATCCAGACTTTCAAATAATGTATATCTCAGAGCTTAGTCTAGAATCCCTCTACCATCCACTTTCCTTCCCTAAAAGAGCACATACAATCTTTTCAGATGGTTTTTATTGGTGCATTATAATTATATACAACAGTGGGAATTACTGTGACACTTCCATACTACACATAATTTGCTTCATCTCACTCCTTTCCTTCCTCCCTATTCATGATTGCCTTCCTCTATTCTACTGGTCTCCCTTCTATTATTACTTTTTTGATTAGTGCATTATAATTGTACATATTATATACACATGCACATATATACAAAATGTGTGTATTTATGCATATAGGATTGTTGTGGTCTATTTGTACATGGATACAGCATAATTTGCTCAATTTAGTCCCCTTGTGTTTCCCCATGCCTTACCCTCCTCCTGCCTCCCTCTTGATCCCCTTCCTTTACTCCATTGGTCTCTCTTCAATTTTCATTAGATGCCTTCTCTCTCTCTCTCTCTCTGCCCTGCCTATTGTCCACATATGAGAGAAAACATCCAACCCGTGGCTTCTGAAGTCTGGCTTATTTCACATAGCATGACATTCTCCAGTTCCACCCATTAATCAGAAAATTACATAATTTCATTCTTCTTTATGGTTCGGTAAGACTCCATTGTGTATATATACCACATTTTCTTTGCCCATTTATCTGATGGCAGATACCTAGGCTGGTTCCATAACTGGCTATTTTGAATTGTCCTGCAATTCAACACTCGCCTGGTGCACATGACACACTGGATTCAGTCCTCAGTAAACATTGGTGTGCGTGTATCACTGTGGTATTCTAGTGTCAGTTTTACTGGATAAATACCAAGGACTGGAACACAGATTTAAATGGAATCTCTGTTCTTTCCATTCTCAATGCACAGCTATCGTCAAGATCTCTTTATTGAATTATAGATCAATATTTAAAAAGAGCAGCAGGGGATGCACAGTGAAATAAAATAGAATAACAAAAATGTAAAAGTTATGGTCAATGTAATTTATTAATAGGATTTTCTTGAAAATGTAGATAGATTCATTAGAAAAGAAAACAGTGGACTACATTTTTTTTCCAAATAAAAGTAAACATACTGCTTTTTTGAAAAAAAAATTATTTTGCCTGGAGCTGTATTCCATGAAGAATTAATGTTGCTGCCTTTTAAATAAAGAACACTTAACAACAAATGTACCAATTCTGAAATAATATTTCGTCATTTTATTTCTGTGCAGCATTTGATGTACCTCTTTAGTCAGCTATTGTTATTAAACACATACCTTTTTCCAGGTATTTTTCCACTCATTAAGCTTTTGATAAACTACTAATTCTGTGATCATTATCTGCATTTAGCTGAGAAGCTAAAACTCCTAGTTTAAGGGAACAAGTGTGCTTTCTTCAATAAGTGGTAGAGCTGTTACTAGTCGCATGGTCCTTGCCTTCTCATAAAGCATAATTTTTAATAATAGTTTTGTGGTAAGGAAAATGCAGTATCCAAATAAATGCTTCACCAAAATCATAATACAGAATATTAAAAAAAAAGAATTCATATAAGGCATTCTCTGGTATTTTCATGACAAAATCCCAATTCATTTTGGTGTGTTAATGAGATGTACCATCAAGTTTATAAAATATAGAGAATATTGTATCTTGAGTCCTTAGGGTCCTCCAGTTTCCTAGGCTTTATTTCTTGTGCTGGCCTGGAAATGCGAGCTTCCTGACCATTCTATGACCAGCTGCATGCTTGCCCTACAGGCTTGGATCCAAGCCTAGGTAGAAACAGTCCAAGGCCAGGATGAAGTTGTTTTGTTGATCTAATCCTTGGAGGATCAAGCATGTTGGTAAACTCTCAATCTGGGGCCTGAGCCAAATTCCCAAAACCCTCATATATATTCCATAACCCATGCCTCTTATTAAAGACATTTCTGGATAGAACTCCTCTTGCCACCATCTGCCATGGTAGCAAGCACTATACTTTGAATTGTAGAGATAAAACATAGAGATACATACACTGAGTCTCCTTTGTATAACCCAACAGACATTTTGTGTTTAAGGTATATTTTTCTTGGAATACTAAATGAACTTCTTCCACATGACAAACACGTCTTAACAAGGAGTAAGAAATGAATTAGAAACAATTTATACACTTAAAAAGTTAATAGTAAGAGCTGGGCTGTGGCTCAGTGGTAGAACGTTTGCCTAGTGCACATGAGGCACTGGGTTCAGTCCTCAGCACCACATAAAAATAAATAAAGGTATTGTGTCTACCTACAACTAAAAAAATACATTTAAAAAAGTTAATAGTAAACAAAGATAAAACAATATTCCCATTGAACTAATAATTTCATTATATATCTTCCTGAGAAATATAGAATAAACTCAATATATTTTCATAATCTTACAGCAACATAAAAAGTGAAATGAAAGAAATATTTCAATAAAAAAGGTATCTTTAATAACCATTTTTTGAGCTTTAGCAACCAATTGGCCACTCATATCATTGTTCTTAAACAACACCTTACTCACAACAGGCTTATTCTTAGAAAGGCATTTTAAAGACAAGATGCTTCCTCCCATAAAATTTAAAAGTATTTTCCAGTCACCACAAAAAGTAATAACAATCTTTTCATAGCAGCAGTGACACTAGCAGCTAAACAATTTTGTATATGATAAGCTATTTTTATAATAATTTCGACATAAGAAAAAATAACTATACTACTAGATATCTAGTTGCAGAAAGCGGTAGATTTCTAGTTTGAACATAACTGTAGTGGAAGACAAATATGGGTTCCCTCTACCTCTGGTTATACCTGACATGTTCTAAATAATGAAGTTGATTTATTCTGTTTTTCAACATACGATCTGACTTAGAAGCATATTTATATGAATTATAAGTTTGACTGAAAATTCCTTACATTTTTATATTCTGTATGCTTGAAAACTGTCACAATACAACAGAGAAAGGGTAGATTTATGAGTTATGCCAGTAGAGGTATAGTCCTCATTCCTGAATTACTAAAGTAGAGATAGTAAGAAAACAGAGAGTCTCCTCTCCTGGATATAATTATTCACAACAAATTAGAAATTGAAAAATCCATCTACTACTGTAGGATTTTCTAATTGTCTCACTCTCACAATTCAATAATTTAATGTAACTTAAAATCCATGTTTTAAATAGAGTTCTTACATATGCCTGATAAAATTCAGTATTCAATTTCATAGCAAAAACTTTGCAATTAGTAAACATATTTTGACAGCAGTCTGGATGGTAGTGTGACAGCTTTCGTATAGCTTCAAAACTACAAGTACAATCAATGGCCAAGCATATTCTAGATTGCTGTTTTTCAAATTTTACAAAACAAATCAAATTTTAAATGTGATTCAGTTATATGAAAATATGGTCTACCTCTGCAGATTTTTTGGATGATTATTAAGCCTACCAATAGTATGTTTTAATAATTTTTATTAAAAACTCAAGAATTCATGAACCAAATTATATTTTTAAATATTTTATTAAGATTGGATTGAACAAGTTGGCTTATCAAATATGAGATTTTTTTCCTGATATACATATGTACAGAAACACACAACAAAATTAAGGTATAAGATCTAAACAATTAAACTACAAGGTTATTCATATATTCTAGCTTTTTTTTTTACATTAAGGGGAATATATTTCTATTTATCAACTGGAATTTTGTTATTTTAATCTTTACAATATACAATATGAACATTCAAATGTCTGTTAAAATATTAATAAACTTTGGAAATTACCAGATAATATCCCAGTGGCACAATATGAATAAACTCTTGAAGTTGCCAGGAGAAAAGAAAAATAAATAAATAAATAAAACTGTTCTTCCACAAACTCCATTTTACATCTTAGCAATGACATCAAGGTTGAAGTAAAGTCAGTTCATAATGACATTCACTATCAGTGATGAAGGGCTAAGACTCAAATTGTCAATAATGAATGCACTTTATTACCAGTTTCTCTATCATAGTGTTTAATGTTTTTTACAAAATTCTATACCCCCTTAATTACCTTTAAGTTCATTGGGACTACTGTCTTACTTTAAATGCTTACATATGGTAAATATAATACAGGAATAATTTTCAAAAGTTACCTTGAAAGGGACTTAATGGCATGACTATCCTCAGAAACAAATATATATATATATATATATATATATATATATCCCCAGTGAGAGGAAGACTATATACTGGGGCTGGGAAATATAGGCTGGAAAACTGGGTTGATATGAAATGTTCATACCTCCAAATTACCAGTCCCCACTCAATAGTGAATCAAAATGGAACATTTTGAAAGCTGAATGAATTAGTCAACAGACCTTGTGGTGGGGGAAAAAATATCTAGTTTACTTTTTGAAGAAATGATTTCATTATGGTAGTTCTAGACTCATTTTCTTGCCATACCCCATACTAACTTTGTAATACTGGAGAAGACATTTAATTCCTCTAAGTCTTAGTTGCTTTATCTTTCATGTGGAAGCCATTAAATAAAGATATTTCATGTGATAAGGGCAAAAGTGCAACAATAAACCTGAAACAAATATAAGCCTAATAATTATATAAGTAATACACTACTATTATGAATACCCTACAATTATGGCTGTTATTGTTATGTTTTGAGTCCTCCAGTAAACCCTAAATAGATAGATTTATATTAAAAATATAAAATGAAGGAATTTCTTAATAATTTTGTATTTGATATTAGGTTTGTCTCCAAGTAGCAAGCCATAGGGCAACATTTGAAAGAATAAAATTTTAGTGATTCTACATCATGTGCAACCAGAAGGATGAGAAACTATATTCCATTTATGTATGATGTGTCAAAGTGCATGTAACTTTCATGTATAACTAATTAGAACAAAGAAAAAAATCAATTATCATTATTACCTTAGACTTTCAATAAGAATGAATAAAATAATATTTTAAGGAATAATTTTATACAAATAAATTGTTTTCCTATTTTTGGCTCAGAAGAAAAGCATAATTTTATTAATACCTAAAATATCTGTTAATGACATGAATGGCCTCTATTATAAAAACCAGAGGATTTGATCTCTCTAATCCATCTATAGTGTTTATATGTTGTATGTTTTCATCTCTTTTTGATTACCACCTCTTGAGGGTTTTTTTTTACATTAATGATCAACCAATACTATTTTCCTTTACTAATCATTTTACTATATTTTTTCTTCAGCTGAGAACTCTGAAGACTAGTTTGAGGTTAGGGTTCCACTTCAAGAACACTGACATAGCTGCTGGTATTAGTCGTTAGTCCATCTTCTGAGCCTCATCATTATGCTGCTCACAACACAGTTCCCCCCAGAGCAAGTGACCCAAGAGAAAGAATAAAACGGTGACCAAGAGAGCACCACAGAGTCTTTCATAACTTAATCACAGAAGTAACATACAATCATTTTGGTTATAGTCTATTGGTCACATAAACCAATCCCAGCGAAGTTATAAACAGACTACAGAAGGCAGTGACCATCAATGGCTCCTTAGCAGGCTGCATCACAACTTGCCCACTATATTCCAGCCACACCCTTCTATTTCTTTTGTGTTTGAAGTTCCTTTTCATCCAGGAAGCTGTGCATTTACTGTTCTCTTTGTTTACAACCCTTTCTCCCAGACTATAGTATGATTTATTCTTTTGTATTGATAAGTTCTCAGTTCAAATGCAAACTCCTTGCAAAACTTCTAAGGACTTTAATTATTTTTTACTAAACTTTCTCATTATCTCTTCTTCACTCTAATATATGTTCCACAAGAGCAAAGAATATCTCTACCTTCTTCATTCTATGTGTAAAACTAATGCATGGCAAACAATAAATATCTTTAAAAGTTAAAGTTGTTAACAATGCAAAAATTAGTGGAAAATATTTTAATGTAACATACAGTAAAAATCTCCTTGCTTTTATATCCTATTTATTTTTCATTTTAACATGGAGATGTATATAATATATGAAAGCACTCGTGTGTGTGTGTGTGTGTGTGCATGCAATGTGTTCAGATTATCACAAGTATTTGAAAAAGTAATTATATCTCAATGAAAAGGGAGACTAAAGAAAAGTAATGTTTATTTGCTAAACTTAAGATTATTTTTCACAAAAAAGAAAATGTTTCTAAACCATCCTGAAGTAATCATTCTATATGTATTTATTTACGTGAGGAAAATGAGTTCCAGAGAGATTAATTAACTTCTCCAAAATTATAGCAGTAATACTGAAAAAGCCACCATTGTAGACATACATCTGCTGGTCAAGACATTCCTCTTTGTTGTTAACATTCCACAGTGGCAATCCTGAGCCCATATGCTGAAAATCCCTCAGGCATATTTGTTTTCTCTCTTGTCATTTTTTTGTGGTCAGATAAATGATCCTAAAACATTTCATTTTTCATTCTTAAAGCTAGCATGTTTCCATCAATATGCATCAATAAAAAAGCATTAAAAACACACATATATAAAATGACTAATATTGGTCATTGCTCTTCTAATTAACAAATCTGTTTCCTATACCAAATACATGCCCATCTTCCACAGAAGCTTGATAGGATAAAACACATGCACATATTTCTAAAACTAGATTCTGTTTTATTACTCTGAGCATCCAAAAGAAACATAACCAGCAAACTGAGCATACTAGCCACTCACAAAAGCAGAAGCATCATATTTTTTCTTCTATTGAAATCAATTCTGAAGCTCATTTAGTGAAAGCTTTTAGTTTCAGAGAAAGAAATAGGCTATTTCAAGTATTGTTAATTTTTACATTTTTTTAAATTTTGGAATACATATTTTCCCATTATGTTATGTTTATCCTAATTAACCACAATTATATTGCCTCATTAATTATTCTTTTTGTACTTTCTAGATTTTTATTTTTTCGGTTTTTGTTGTATGACCATTTCCTTCCAATAAGCAGCCTTTTGTTAAGTTTCCTGAGTTTAACTCCAGTTTCTCACAGATCAAGAAATGGAAAGCATCCAGATCTGGTATTGTTCATTTCCTGTTTTCTGCTTGTTACAAGTAACTACCATAAATACCATGAAAAGTACTCCTTAGACGGAATATAAAAATAAGGTGAGATTGCAGAGAAAAATTCCCTGGAAGATTTTACCCCCAATAATAGCTGTTTTGTAAAACTTGGACTTTCTACAGCTGTTGAATTTTCGAGTTTCCTAGGAGACTGTAAGCTAGCGTCACTTTCTTAAAAAACGATGAAAGCTCCCTTTAGTCTGTGTCTAAGCCTCGTTGATTCACAAGAATGAATCCTTTGATAAAAAGACTAGACAAGAATGCTTGCATTGGATGGTGGAACTTAAAACTACTTATGACAGACCTTAGAGAAAACTTAAAAAACCCCAAAGTATGATAAGGCATTAGATTATATTACATAATTATATTGAAGATTTTTTAGCTCATCTTTAAAAACTTTCAGAAAAATAAAAACATACAGAGAATGGTGTCTGGTTTTTCCCCTTCCCTTTCCCCCCTTATTTTTCATTTCCTTCCTTTCTTCCTACACTGATTTATTAAATAATTACAAATCCAGAGAGAAGATGATTCACAGAAAGTCCGTTTCAATCTCTTTAATAACAAATTGATAGTATTTTTCATTTGGAAGTTTTATAACTGGAGTTTCATCAAGTTAAAAAAAAACAATTTTATGTAAATAATCACATTTCAAGTATTTTCATTTATTTTATTCCCTCAAAAATATAGCAGTGTTTTTACATAATTGGTGATTAAAAATGTTTCAGCATTTCATTAATTTGGACTGCATTTTTTTTGTTTGTATTCATATAATAGTTAAATGCCAAAAAAATCTCATTAAATGTCCAATTTCCCCCACTCAAACATAACATTATTCCTAAAGTTTTCTGTAGGATGTTGATACTTAATAAAAAGCTACACTCTTAATGTAATATCATCTGAGAAGTACTATATTTAGAAGAAATTAAGCAAATAAATTGTGAATGGTTCTCAACAACTATTTCAACTGAGAATTACAATGTTTCTAATGAAAGTTTCATTATATTAAATGCTGTATTTTACCTATATTTTATAATTTGGAAAGTAAAAGTCAAACATAAACAATGATCCAAAATCTAAACAAACCTTGTAATGGACAGTTTGGATTATGGTGCAGTTACTACCACCTCAAATGGTCATATATCAACTAATTGTACTTTGGTTTTTGCTGCATTTCCTGATAAATTCGGCAGGGGGCACTCTTGTCATGGTGACACAGAATCAGAAGGATGGCCCCTTCACCTCACCTCACACAATCATTGGAGCCCTGCAAATGTCTTCAGCCAAGCAGTGCCACCTGCCACTGCAGCTCACACCCCATTGGCTGAAGCTTGTCATGTGCCATGCCTAATTTCAAAGACAAACAAATAAAATCATAGTACATACCCCAATGCTGTGAGAGCTGGAAATGTCTCATAAACACCATTAAAAATTATGAAAACCATGGTTTAGAATAGCAGTAGTCTTTTGTAAACATCATAAAAAGTAAAAGCACAATTGTAAGACATACAGCATTTAAATTACTGTTATTTTTTCCTTTATTTTTTTTGTGCACGAATCTATATATAATTTTGCTTCCTTTTACTTCTGTTCTCATTATCTCAAAAATCAGAAAAGAACACTCTACACACTATTGTGACCTTGTTTGTTTGTTGTTGTTTTTTTGTTTGGTTTGGTTTGGTTTGGTACCAGGGATTGAACTGAGGGACACTTGACCACTAAGCCACATCCCTGGCCTTATTTTGTGTTTTATTTACAGGCAGGGTCTGTATTGCTTAATGCCTCGCTTTTGCTGAGGCTGACTTTAAACTTACAATCTCCCTGCCTCAGCCTCCCAAGCCACTGGGATTACAGGTGTGCACCCATGTACCAGGCCTATTGTGATTTTTTTTAAAAAAACTAATTATATTTTAATATGTAATGTATCCATATTAGTAAACGACAGATACCTTGCTACTTTAAGCTGTTCAACAACTATGTCATGTTTATTCTGCTAGATCAGAATTATGGATTTAACATGCAAATTATAAAGTTACTAGGATGATCAATAATTGGACATAACTTTCCTATGTTCATATATGAATATACCACAGTGAATCTCTACATCATGTACAACCACAAGAATGGGATCCTAATTTGAGTAAGATATAATCTATGTATTTATTATATGTCAAAATATACTCTGCTATCATGCATATCTAAAAAGATCAAATTAAAAATAAAAAAGAACAATAAAGTGACAATTACTTAAAACTTACTAGTTCTTTCACAATGTGCCATTTAATTCTACCAACACTAGAAACAGATATGGCTGTCATTTTGTCCATAAAGAAATAGAGGTTTATAGAAACTCAGTGACTTGCTCATCAAGTCAAAAAGCCATAAATAGTGAAAAAGTCATTCATATATAAGAAGTCTGACTCCAGAGTCAGAAAAACGGATGAATTATTTTTATTCTCCCATAATTCTTATGAGAGTATGTATGAGTCAGTATACATGGTGTAGCAAGCATTGCTTAAACTTCCAAAGATAAAAACAGTATCTAAGCAATCATAATCTGAAATACATAAAAGAAATAAAATATTTCAATTTTATAATTACCTACGATTGTATGTTTGTTTTATAATATGTTGTATATTGCATACTGTCTCTGTATTATATAAGAATAAAACTAATATATGTTACCAAACATTTAGTTAAATAATTATAAGGTTAAATGAGGTAATGCATGTGAAAATACTTTTTAAAGAGTAAATATATTTACATAGAATAAAAATAATTTTTGTTGCAACATGTCACAACATAGTAAAATTATCTTTACATATAAAGTGCATCCCCAAATACCATCATGTCACTTAGACTTCTTTGGTGGGTATAGCTGGGGACATTTAAGGCATAGTCAGTCAATTAAATGATCAAATTCACTGGAATATTTGAGAGAAAATGGATCACAGGGACGTATCTGCTTTTAGGAAAGATGAAGTCACACAGACATCCTAAAAGAAGAATGCTCCCACAAAAATGGGTATGTATCTATATGTACAGGTCCTGCATAGTGAGGAAGAGGACAAGAGCAGAGAGCATAAATATTAGGGAAAGTCACAGGCCAGGGAAACTAAATAGAAAGGGGGAATGAGGTCAGTTAAAGAAGAAGAAAAGCCTAGATATATCAAAAAGCAGTATTCAAGGGAACCAGACTCAGGTATGAAAACGCAAACATATTTACTACTAAACTTATTCTCCTGTGCAAGTCATTATGAAAGATAACAAGAAACTCGATATTGGTAAACACAGGTAAAAACAGTCCCTTGTAAGTTCCTGTATTTAGATCATATCAAAATGTGAACTCTGATGTTCACATCACCTTGGGACCCAATTTGATTCTGTTTCTACATGGCATTTTATTGTTTGGTGTAAGCTACTTACTCTTCTGTCTTTGCCTCTCAAGACTCAATCCACCTAGATAATCCTTGCTGTGGTTCTGGAGGTCACTGATATATGTCCTTTGCCTCTACTGACAGGCATAAGCTCAATACAATTTGTAAGTTAATGTATTCTACAAACCTTGATTCCTCTGACACATTTATGTGTAAATTTCTACAGGACTTCCCTTTTGTTGATTAATATATAATAGTACATAGACTTTCCTTCTCTAAAAAAGATAGCCTCAGTATTCAAAAATCTTCTAAAACTTTCATTTCTGCCATAAAATATTTTGAAATGTTTTTAATCTTATTTGAAACTTGAAAGAAAACAATTTGATATATTTTATCTATCTATCTATCTATCTTGATTGATTGATTGATTGCATTTGGCTATGCAGGCTCTATACTGCAGTGAAAACCATGGTCAGTTTTGATGCTGAAGAGCCTTAAGTGTTAAAGAGGAAGGAGAAATAAAATGCAGGATGGAGGAAAAAAATGGAAGGGAGGGATAAAGGGAAGTAAGACTAGTAATTAAAACTATGATAAACAACAAATAACTCAATTCTTTAATCTGTGCTCATCAGCAGAAAGGAAAAAGATAAGAAAAGGAAAACAAAGCATAAACAGATTAAAAAAAAAAACGGTGTAATGACTAAGTGATGGCCAGTCAGAGCTGAAGTAAAGACAGTAGAGCAGGGTGATGTGTTGATTTTGGATAGCTATTAGAAATTTTTGTTCGGAGAAAGAAAGAAATTGGAGAGATACTGTTAACCCTGTTTCTGGCATTTGAAAAACAGCTACAGCTAGCAACCTTCATCCTTTTCTTAAAGCCAGTCTTTAGTGTAGCTTGCCAGAGCCACATTATCCCTAAATTGATGATTTACAAAGGCAAAATCGACATATTTTGGCACCATGCAAGGTATCACTCAGAATTCATCTTGCTATGTTCTAAAGTTGTTTGATTATTGATCCTCAGCTTTGACATTTTTACTTTGTTTAATTTCCTATTGCCTTTTTCTTCACCTTGGACCATTCATTGGACAGTGTCTAACATATTTTTAAATGTACAGAAGCTCATCAATAAACACCCATTGACACATGAGTGATTGAATGTTCCATTCATTGTGAACTCTGATGTTCACATCACCTTGGGACCCAATTTGATGCTTAGCTTTCTTAATTGCTTTCAACCAAACTCATAACTAGCTCATCCTAGCCTAGCCATTTTAGGCAGGATGCTTTTTCGTAATCAATCTTAAAACTGATGGCCTGGCTGATATCTGAGGACTTTATTTCAACAATTGCCTCAAAAATTGCTTCATAATCAATTGGAACTTTCTAAAGCAATTCTTCTTGTGCTCATCTTCATGTCTCAGCCCAGAACAGTTAATTAACATTCAAAGAAATTTATGAAACACATTCCTTCATATTTCAATGCACATCATAAAAAATACTCCAGCTATGGAATTAAATGGAACTAATTTCACAGCATGATGTACTGAGCCTTAATTTACTTGTCTTTAAAATGTGGATATCAATATCTCCCTAATATAGCTAATTCGAACACTAAATATGGCATATCAGGTCCAAAGCCTGATGTATAGAAACACATTATGAATGCACGATGTCCCTTCAGTTTCAGATTCTATTTGAGTATCATTAGTATAATACCAGGTATGAGTAAAAAATAGCAGGACTGGGTTTCTAATGATTCACACAAAAGTGCATCACGTTACAAGTTGGGTCTATTGTGAAGATCGATACTGAAAAAGCTAAGAAGCCATTATATAATTGGGAAATACAATGATGAGACAATTGAAATTATGTGATGAAGTATCTTTGAATTGCACAATTACATAATAAAACTAATGCAGATATTTAAACCATAAGGTTTCCACTAGGCATGGAGGCACACACTTGTAATCCAGCCATTCAGGAGGTTGAGACAGGAAGATTACAAGCTCAAGGTCAGCCCCAGCAAATTAAAAAAAAAAAAAAGATCATGCAAAAGGATGAGGATGTAACATAATGGTAAAACATCCCTGAGTTCAATCCCTATTACCAAACACACACACACACACACACACACACACACACACACACACACATGGTTTCTAAAAACTTACAATTAACTTAAGAAACTTGAAAGTACCAAAAACTTCATAGTAAAAAATCAAGCCATTTTTTGCTATAGTCATAAACTGCTTAAATTTTAACTATCTGAAAAAACACAGTGAACTGGATTCAATCTTTCCATTGCATTTTGCCACAGTATTAAGGAAACCTATAGTGACTTATTGTCTTATTGTTATGGTTGAGATATGAAGTAGCTCCAAAAGCTTTTATATGAAAAGAAAGTCTGGAAGTGAAAGTCTGGAAGCTGCAACCTTAAAAGTCCATCCTAATTTGAAAGAACTGAGTGGTAACTGTAGGCAGGTTAATAATGGTTGGAGGAGGTGGGTGGATGGGGGCCTGTACTGTAAGAGTTTATCTTCCCCATGACTCCTTTCCCCTCTTTCTCCTCTCTCTGCCTCCCTGCCACCAGGTAGTGAACAGCACTCTTTCACGACACCCTTCCACCATGATGTTCTGCCTCACCTTGAGCTCAGAGCAATGGGGTCAGCCCATCTATGGACTGAATCTCTGGAACTGTGAACCAAAATAAGCTTTTCTTATTTAAGTGGTTCTTTTTTTATATATACTTTTTCTAGTAGATAGACACAATGCCTCTATTTTATTTTTATGTAGTGCCGAGGATCAAACCCAGGGCCTCACATGTGCCAGGCAAGCACTCTGCCAACTGAGCCACAACCCTAGTCCCCTTAAGTGGTTCTTGTAGGGTATTTTTGGTCACAGACAAGCAAAAGCTGATTAGCAGGCTTATATAATATTGAATTGTTTTGTCATTCTAAAAAATTAGATTTGAACATGTTACAATTATTAAATATAAAAATATGTGCATAAATTCGTGTAAATTACATTTTTACTATAACTATTTAAATGCTTATGGGATATAGGTTTACATGGACCAACTATTATTGTCAAGAAGATTGATGTTTGGATTAGGAAAAAATAGTAACAGTAATGATTCCAATCATGACAAATATATTTTATTCTTTTTCATTAAAATGCCTTGTATCCTTTAAATATTTACTGCCACCTGCAAAAAGATGGAAAATTTGAAGATTTCAGTATTGTCAGGGGAAAAAATTTTTATATTGAATGTATCATATTTCATTAAGAATTCCTTTTAATTTATATTTGAAAATATAACAATTACACAAAATTGTGTTCTTTATGAAAATAAATTAAAATGGCAGTAAGAATTTGAATTTGAATAAAAATACATTTGTATGCCCTTTTTTATTTCTAAAGCCATACCTTTTTTACATCTCATTACTGGCACCTGTAAAACAATACAGGTTTAATAGATATTTTGAATCTTATTTAAAGGGAGATGCTATTTTCTGTGCTATTAATTATCTCCTTGTCACAAAGCTAAATAATGTTCACATAAAATAATATTAAGATAAATACTCCTGTGTCATTTTCCTAATAAGTGATGAATGCTTTAGTCATTTTCTTAACTTTTGGATTAGGCACATTTTAAGATTTTCTAAAATTGCATTCATTCCCATTGATTCTAGACTCAATTTTAAAATCATGGATGAAATGCCTTGTTCCTGTGATTGATTATGTTACTTCCCTATTTGGATAAATGTTAATACAGACATTCTCATTTCCTTTGTTCAAACAATTAAAAATGGAAAAGATTCTGAAAATAATATGTTGAATTGCATTTTCAACCTTGAAAAAATGTATTTAACAATCATTCCTCACGTATTTGTTGATTATAATAACTTAGAGTTTAAAGACATAGCTAAGATTAAATCCTTTTTGAAAAATTCAGATATAACAATTAATAACTTCCATTGAAATAAAAATGTATTGTTCTATTATTTGATAGAACATTATTAGTTAATTAAATGGATACTTAAACCACAGAATGTGCTATAAAATTAACAATAGAAGAAGAATCAAGAGTGACAAGGTTAATATCTACTGTAGAATTATATCCATGGAAACATATTTAGGAAGCATGGTAAATGCACACCTGGTAAAGCATAATTTGATTAATTATAGTTAGCATGAATTTAGGCAAGAGAGGTCATGCTTAACAAACCTACTACAATACTTTGAAGTTATTACTGTGAAAAACATTGAATTTCAATTTATAAAGTATAGTTAGACATTAGAAAAGCTCTGGATAATGATTATCCCATAAAGTCAATAGATAAATTAAACAGCATGTAATAGGAAATAACATGAATAAAGATAGGAGAATATCTTATGATAATTAGGCAAAAGCATTAAATTCAAAACAGATAAAAAATTAACAAATCTTATATCCTCATTAACCACAGTAAAAAATAATGTGTTTAGCTATGAAATAATATATTGTTATGACTATAAAATATGACACTGAGGAAAACATAAGGATATAAAAACAAAACTGTAGTATTGTGTAATTTAAAGCCTATATATTTTGAGAAAGTTATTTTGGATTATGATTTTTTCAAGTTGTAAGAAAAATGTACATTAAATAAAATTCAAAGAAGAAATAGAAATGCATAGCTCATAATTTATGCTGAAGAAATGCAAATTTTTGTTACAGATAGCTACAATGTGTTTTTCAAGGTACTCAGAGAAGCACTAACATAAAGCAGAAACAAATTGACTGATATAATTTATTAGCAGAATTCTAGATCATCTAGTTAAAGATTAAATGCATTTAAATGTATTTTAAAGTATATCTAAAAGTTATATATCTTAGTCTATTAACTCATAATGGAATGTAGAACTCCTATCTTATACTTGGCGTTTCAATATATATGTTAGAACAAATACTTTTATAAACCTAAAGTCTTTTAAAATTTCACTTAATAATTATTCATAAATTCTTATTTAAATGTAAATTCTATGTTACTTTTGACACTAACTAATAAAAGGACATATTTCTTAGTTGGCCAAGGAAACAGCTTCCTTAATTTGGCCATACTCAAAACACCCACCCTTTAAAAATGAATATATGAATAATTAAAATGCATGGTTACACACAATATGCACACACACTTGAACACAGGTACATATACAATATAAAGATTAGCCATTCTATGGAAGTAAACAAAACAAAAAAGTAATGTGTAAACTAATTCATGGTGGAGGATCAACACGCTGGTGATAAAAGGGCTGGTGTAACATTTGATCAGCAGTCCTGGGTGTACTCCTAGGAAAACATGCCTCCATTTGGCTGATGTAAGGAAAGTGTAACCTGGCCCAATTATACAACAATGTCTGGAAAAAGCAAATGATGCTAGTTGAAAGAAAACAAAATATATTTTTAAGAGCTTAAGGGAAAGTATATGAATAGTGTATGACATATATTGGTCAACACGTGGCAATAATAAGTAATACAAAGTGTTTGAACAAATGTCAGGCAAATATCTAAAAAATGTATATTAATTATTAACTAAAATTTAAATCATTATCTCTCATATTTGACAGATAAGGAAAATAAGCAGTTTATACGCTAGGCCCAATGTCATACAGCAAGTAGTGAAGCCGAGATCTGAACCAAAACACTATGGCTGTTAAGCAATGCTGCCTGATAATACAATGTGAGCCACGTGTGAAATTTTAACTTTTTTATGGCAATATTTTAAAAATTAAAAAGATGAAATAAATTGTAGTTACGTATTTAAACTGATATATCAAATAATATAATTTCTTCATGAGGGAAGAAAAGTCTTGGTTTGCATTGCCTCTGTCTCCCATGATAAATCCACATGGTGATTAAAAAAAAAACGTAGATAATGAAAGAAGGACTTAGCTGACAAAAATGAAAGTTCAGTGAACAAACTAGAAGTAATAACACAGTAAATGGAATTCACATCAAAGGCAAACGGACTTGCAGATGAAATAACTGACTTGGGGATGTTGACACCATAGGAAGCCAGAGGGACTTAGTTACCTCAGACATTGACTTAAATGAGGAAATGGGTTGGAACAAAAAGGGTGAAGTTAATCCAAAGGAAGAGACACCAACAAAATAAAACAAAAGCTTCATTTTAACGGAACTATGGAGCTATTTCACCATGTTGAAAGAAAAGGCTAAAATTCTGAAAACTGACACAAATGTATAAAAGAAATATGACACTAACATCATCTAGGAAGGATACTTTTGTTCCAAAACTGTACTAATAATAAATTATACAAAGAAGAAGTGATGCACTCCTTTAACTATTCTTCATAAAAATATTAGCAAGAAATAAAACATGTTATATCTCTATACGTCCAATATTTGAACTATAATAAATAAACATTAAATTACTAGTTCCTTTTCTCTGTATATTTATAACCAAGAATAAGAAAGGTATTATTTCTGAGAAAAAATTTAAGTATCACAGAACACTCATAATTTTTCTACTAACTTGTTTGCAATTTCAACTTGTATTATCATTTTAATGATACTCCACTACTATGTAAAGTGACAGCTATCTACATGCACTTTAAAAGATCATTGATAATAGATCCAGTGAAAATGTTAAAAAAAAGAAAGAAAGAAATTCACTTTAAGCACACTTAGGAATGTAAGAAGGAAGAAATCATATGAAACCAACATCTTACCTATTTTGAGATAAAGAAAATTGGAACAATGTGTCAAGGTTACCCTTTATGATAAGAATTTGTAACATTCTCTAATGCATGAACTAAAATTCAAAATAATAGGGGTTTTCAGTAAGAGAAAGATAAAATACAAGGTGAAATATGAATCACTATGAATGCTCCCTCCCATTGGATAATGAAGGATTTTTCTGTTTCTTATAAACAAATGTTCCGCTCTTATTCCCTTTGAGATAGATAGACGATATGGATACATAGATATAGATATATAGATATAGATGACATGCCTTACTGATCTCTTCTCTCTTACCCCTCACTTTCAATTCATTTGAAATATGATGATGGTCTGTTTCAACAAGCAATGATTAATATCTAAACCTTAATAAGTTCCCCTGTATGCCAGGTACTGGGCAGGATCAGCAACATAAAAACAAAGGTAAATAAAATCATAGCCTTCTGAACAATACTTTGGAAGAGCCAATACTTGCAGCGAATCTGCAACAAAAGTTAAAATTAATATGCTTTTCTATATTAGATGATACTCAAATATGAGTTTTAAAATATTTTTTCATAATATTCATGTACCATTGCTTTCAGTTATTTTTTCAGGTGTCACCATATTCATTCTTTGTAGAATTAGCCATAGTTTGTTTCTTTTGTCTTATTTTGTTTCTGATGTGCTTTCTTTTTTTAACTAGTACATGATAATTTTATAAACCAGTGTCATTGTGGCAAATTCATACAGACATATCTCATAATTTAATCTATTTCACTCCACAAAACCTGCTCTTCCCTTCCCTCCTCCCTCCACCTGCCCTTCTTTCTTTGCATTAAGAAGGAAGAAGAGTTAAAAAAATAAAATGAAATGAAAAGAGGACATCATGAAAGCAGAAGAGGGGTGCAGTCTGCCTCTTATCACCTTTCTCCCTGAAGAACTTTCTGTGCCTCACTAAATTATTTTCTTCCAGACTGAGTTTTTGGACATATACTTCTGGGCTATATTCTTCCTACTGTCTTTACTTTTCCTTTTTTAAAGGTAAAGCTACCTGTGATTGATAAATAGTAGATCAAGACACAACTTTAAAGTTGTTTTAACCTTTTCTACATTTAGCATGATGAATAATTAATGGATTACACTAGTGTGTTCATTTTACTATCAACCATCTTCTTGTATATGTGTGTATATATTTTTTTTCCTGTGATCAATGTTACATATTTGATTTGAACAGAAAATGTGTGCCTCAAATTAGAAGATTAGGGCTGGGGTTGTGGCTCAGCAGTAGAGTGCTTGCCTAGCACATGTGAGGCCCTGGCTTCAAACCTCAGCACCACATAAAAATAAATAAATAAAATAAAGGTATTGTGTCCAACTACAACTAAAAAATAAATATAAAAAAATTAGAAGATTAAATTGGAGGATATGTGCTTTGCATGAATGAATTTGCTGATTTATTAACAAGTTATTCTCTCACTTTAGCCCCAATCCACACTTTACTAGTGTAAAATGTAAGAACTAACCTGAATTGATTCTTCATTTCTCAAGTCACTGAAAGACAATAGAACTACTTCTGAGAAAGTGATACTATAGAACTAATCAACTACTAATTAATAAATCTCTACAAAGAAAGCTAATGAACTAATTCCATTCAATGGTGAATATCAATATTCAGAGTAACCCAGAACTCTTAAAAGTCAACAATTAAGCCTCTAATATACACCAATATTCTTCATTATGCACTGAGTGTGATTAATGTCCCAATGGAAATTTCTCTAATTAGAAGTATTTAATTTGAATTTTCTTAAATCTTTAAAGGCAATTTATCTTTCAAGAATTAAGTCTTTAAACATGACCCATTTATATCTGTATATATAAGTCTTCCAACTTAATGCTTGCAAAAATGCTGCCTTGTGATATACATGATTTTTAAAGTTCAATACAAAAAATATACTCAGTTTGAGAACACTTAGAAAACTTCAAATGAATAAAATTCATAAAACGATATTAAATATCTTCAAACAAGCAAATCTCAAATTCTTCATTTGCACTTAAATTTCTAAATAACAGTTTATCTAGAAAAGTTATACTAATGAATGTCTAAGTATATTCTAAGTTTTCAAATGCTGATGTTATCATATATATAGCCAAACTGGGTGTTGTGATGTATGCCTACAATCTCAGTGACTCCAGAGGCTGAGACAGGAAGATTGCAAGTTTGAGGTCAACCTCAGCAACTCAGTGAGGCACTAAGCAACTTAGCAAGACTCTATCTCAAAATAAAAATATAAAGAGGGCTGGGGATGTGGCTCAGTGGTAAAGCCCCTGGGTTTAATACCTAGTGCCCCCCAAAGAAACATTAAGTCCTAACAGTATAGCATAAAGTGTATCAAACATATAATCAAGACCAATTATAGAATACATTGCAACATGAGGCTCTAGATCTTATTTCATGGAGTTAACAGAGGGAATACAAACATATCTGAAAGCTAAATAAATAAGAATTTGCAACTTTGATGAGAGATACAAAGGATGCATGGAGAAGAGGTATTTGACCCACTGAGAAAAGTTTGCTTAAGGAAAAGTTTTCCTTGAGGAAATGGATAGAAGTAACTTACTTCAACTTAATAAAGACAATATATGACAAATGCAGTGGTAACATCATACTGAATTGAGAAAACCTGAAAGCATTAACTCTAAAACTGAGAACAAGATGAAAATGTCCACTTTCACTACTCCTATTTAATATGATCCTTGAAACTAGCCAGAGCAATTAGTCAACCAAAGGGAATAAAAGGTGTACAAATAACTAATGAAGAAGTCAATTGTCCCTATTTGCAGAGGAAATAATCCTGTACTTAGAAGATCCTAAAAATCATGACCAGAAGACATTTACAACTGACAAAAAATTAATCAAGTAGCAGGATAAAAATCAATATGCAAAAATTAATGGTTTTTCTATACACCAATAATAAACATGCTAAGAAAAAAATAAAGGAACAATTCCACTCAGAAGAGCTAAAAAGCAAAAGAAAATTCTTAGGAATAAAGAGATGAAAGACCACCATAGGGTGAATTATAGAATGCTGAAAAAGAAACTGAAGAACACAACAGATATGGAAAGACAGCCAAAGTTCAAGGACAGTCAGAATTAATATTGTTAAAATGGCTATACGACAAAAAAGCGATCTACAGATTCAGTGCAATCCCCATCACAATACCAATAATACTCTTCTCAGCACTAGGAAAAAAATCCTAAAATGTATATGGAAGAACAAAAGACCCAGAATAACCAAAGCAATTCTGAGCAAAAAGAGTAAAGCTGGAGGCATCACAATACCCAAATTGAAATTACAATACAAAGCCACAGCAACAAAAACAATTTGGAACTGGCATAAAAACAGACATGTAGACCAATGGAACAGAAGAGAAGACACAGACCAATCCATACAGCTGCATTTATCTAATTCTTGACAAAGGTGCCAAAAACTCATGTTAGAGAAAAAAATGTTCTCTTTAACAAATGATACAAGATTGAAACATCAAAAGATTGTAAGATATGTAAAAGATTGAAACTAGGTCCCTCTCACTCTGCACTAAAGTCAATTCAAAATGAATCCAAAACTTAAGAATAAGACCAAAAATTGTGCCAATGCTAGAAGAGGACATGAGGGAAACACTCCATAACACAGCAAAGGAAGTGACCTCCTCAATAGGACTCCGATAGCTCACCAAATAATATCAAGAATCAACAGATGGCTTCAAATTAAAAAGTTTCTGCACATTTAAGGAAACAAAAGCATGAAGAGAGAATGTACAAAATGGGACAGAATCTTTGCCAGCTGCTCTTCCAAGATAGAATTAATATCAAAAATATATTAAAAACTCAAAACATGCATCAAAACCACATAACACAATAAATAAATCACAAATGAACTAAGAAGACAATTCTCAAAAGAAGACAGTTATATGAAAAAAAATTCAATATCTCCACCATCAAGGAAATGCAAAGCAAAACTACAATTAGATTTGATCTTATTGCAGTTAGCCTGCAATCATCGAGACTACAGCAATAAAGCTGGTGAGGTTGTATGTAAACAAAACTCCTATACTCTGTTAGTGGGAATGAAAATTAATACAACCTCTATGAGAATCTGTACGGAAAGTCTTCAAAAGACTATAAATGAAAATACCATATGATCCAGTTATACTGTTCCTTAGTATTCATCCAGAAGAATTAAGGTCCTCATACTATAGAGATATGTATATATCCATGTTTATACTAGTACAATTCACAACAGCAAAGTCATGGAATCAGCCTTGGTGCCTATCAACAAATAAATGAATAAGACAACAAGGTATATATGCACATGCACAATGGAATGAAAAAGAATGAAATTATGTTATTTGTTGCTAAATGGATAGAACTGGAATGCATCATGTTAAGCTAAATGAGTCAGACTCAGAAAATCAAGGGTCATTTGTTTTCTTTCTTATGTGAAAGCTAGAGAGAGAGAGAAAAAAAAAGGTGGTTGGGGGGAGAACAGAAAATAGTAGGGAGAACAGCAGATTACAGGAAGGGAGGAGGAAAGAAGGACAGTGAGTTACTGGGGATTGAAAGTATTCTAATTGTTATGTGCTGATATGAATATGCCTTCATGAAATATTCTGCCTAACTATTATGCACCAATACAATATAAAAAGGATAAGTACATTCTAGACAAAGGAAGTAGAAATGATGGAAGTACAAAGGACTGAAATAAAGACAGCAGTTTGGAACCTTGAATGTTCATCACCCAGGGAAGGATTCTGCCAAGTTGGAGGTGGAGAAGAAGTAATGTAAATGTAGGCCATCAAGAGAATCATCACTAGATTAAAGTATTTAGACTTCACCACAAGATTAATGAGAAGACATTAATTTATTTTTAAGCAGAAAAGAAGCTGGTATAATTCCACCTGCAATCCAAAAAGGACACTCTTTCTGGAAGAGGGACAGAAAGGATGTGAAGAATTATGAGGCTATTATAACAAGGTGTCTTGGACCATGATAGAGATTTTAAAGATGAAAACAAGTGGATGACAGCCAATGATAATTTTAATTGAGAAATCAAATCTGCATGATTTGTTAATGGATTATTTATGAGCGGTTGATGTCAAGGATGATGCCAAGATGTCTGTTTGGGTAATGGGTGGATGGTAATGCTGTCCACAGACAGATACTTCATTAGGGGATGGAAATATTTTGAATTCTGGACATCTGACAAGCAGAAACCATACTGGAGTCAGAGAACAAGGACAAGCCTTGGAAAGCACACCTCCCCTAGAAAAGAAAAAGTGGGTCCCCGATGTGTTCCTGCACACAGAAGGGGCCCACAAACCCCTCTCCTAGAAATTTTATGTTTCCACTTGACACCTCAGATTAACCAAGATTTGGAACACAGCTTGGACGTGGTTCTGTGAGCTAGCACCAGGGTGGAAATGGGTCTTACTTTCATTCATAGCACTTCTCTCTTTATTTGAAGGGTCATTCAAATGCCATTAAAAGTTCTCAAACTCATATCTGTGGGATCTTGCAGGGACCATGTGGTAGAGCTGGATTTAGGAGGGTGCCCTGGTGAGCAGATCAATCTTGCTAGCCAGTGTGGGATTTCTTTTGTAAAACAGTATGAGATGAAAACTTGGAATGGAACCACCATTTGACCCAGCTATCCCACTCCTCAGTTTATACCCAAAGGACTTAAAATCAGTGTATTATAGTGATGCAGCCACATCAATGTTTACAGCAGCTCAACTCATAATAGCTAAAGTATGGAACCAACCTTGGTGCCCTTAAACAGATGAATGGATAAAAAAATGTGGTATTGTGTATTGTGTTCTTCCTCAGTGTCTTAAATGGTGGACTCTGTATAGCCCACTTTAATATATACTCTGACTTCAAACAGCACTTGTACAAGCTGTTCTTGCCATAGAAGATATTTTAGAACTCCAGCTGGGAATTAAAGAATGCACCAAGTTTCTAAGCAAGAATTACTGGCTCTTATAATCACATTATCGGAAAGGCAATGATAAGGTGGGGAATAATTGGATAGGAACTTGCACACCCTTGGGAATTTTATTGTCCTTTTTCTTACTTTCTTTCAAAAGCTAAAGCTCCTCTTGCTATATCCAGAACCCTTCAGTTGCGCAATCTAGTAGACCATGATTCAAAAAGGAACATGCCCTTCCCTGTCTGCTTCCCTTCAAAATATCCTTAACAATATTTCAGTGAGTAACACATGTCAATTTTTGGACTGATCACAATGTACCATAGCATTCATAATTGGATGATGAAAGAAGAAAAGATAGAAAGTCAGTTCCCAAAAAAGATGTATTCTATTTTTAGGGTGAAGACATAAAACAAGAAGTCTCCCCTTCTTGGCACAATCCCAGCCTACCTTCTTACCAGTTCACCTCTGTGTCTGGTCTTTAGCAACATTTCATTGAAAACTTGATCCAACTTATTAACCCCTTTTAATTGATTTTCTTGGTCATAACTAATTGTCTTACTGATCTTCCTCTGAACTCTGTATATCTCTGATTTCATTGAACTTGCGAAAGTAATGGAAAGTTATGAGAAAGTTATAAAAGCTAAAGGTAATGTTAGTTATTGAAATTCTACTTATTGTTACAAAAAATCTTAGAAATATTTGATAATTCAGATATTTATTTTTAATGTTAAATTATAGCAAATGTTACTTAATAAATCACTACATAATCACCTAATTATAAAGGGGAAAAATAAATTTTTCTTTGTATGCTAATTTAATCATGTAAGCAATTCAATATCTTTGGAACACATTTATGATACATAATTATATATTACATCTATATACTTGCCTGATTAGGAATCAAGAGACTCAAGTTCTTATCTCAGATATCCCAATTTATTTCACCCCTTTGCCTTTGTATTTTGTTTTCTACTTTAAAATAGCAATATTATGTCAACTGACTCGATATTCAATTTATATAATATCTCTGTTAATATTTTAAAGAATGTTACTTATTTGCGTGGCTTCTACAATCAAAGCAAGTGACTATTATGAATTACCATTATGTACAAAATAAAAAACAATTATACATGCTAATGGATATTTCTGCAATAATTCGAAAATAAAATTGGTTATGTTATTTGTGGAATAAATTCTTCTTGATTAGTGACAGTTTGTAGTATACAGGGTCAAAATTTGAAATTATTTTTAATATTTGAATTAAAATCCAATCCAAATGATGTTACTATAAGAAATCCCCTAAATCTCCTAGGTATTAAAGTAGATTAAATATTTCAAAATATTCTTCCCCTTAATGTTTTGTGTCTACAACAACAGAATCTTTTAACAGTGTTGCAGACAGTATATTTAAGTAATTCTTATTTAATAGTTCTCCTAGTCAACCACCTATCCCAGTTCATGCAGAGACCATAAATAAAGAGATGCTTCCTAGTAGAAGCAATTTCCTCACCTATCACAGAATTCAGATCAAGGACTTACCCATTCTATACATAAATAAATTATGCTTAACATATCTTCTTTTATTTATTCATTCATTACTTCATTATCAAATATTTATTGAATATTTTATTTGTTTGGCCTTGGTTTAAGTACTAAAAACAGAGATGTCTAAAGAATTACCTAATCAATGAAGAGCACACATATAAATATTAGCTTTCAAATGCTCCTGTTCACATTTTCACAGAATTTTATCAAAAGAAAAAAAAGGAATTAAAAGAGACTATTTTTTAATATTTCTCAAACATTGAGACTTAATTTTAGGCACTTTAAGATATTCTATTTAGAAAGCAATATTTCAATGTCTAATTATTGTTAGACTAACTACTACATTTGAGAAAAGGAGTTTCCAATCTCCTTCTTAGGATGATAACTGAATAGTACTTGGATTTTTATTCATTATTCTCAGTAAGATGCAAAATCACATACATTGCCATTTCTGAATTACAGGAAAAAATCTTTGCTAAGAACAGCAATATTTGATTAATTAAACTGGGTTTGAATTTTCAGTTTTAGTTGCGTTTTGTTCAAACCTAGTAAAAATGTATGGCTGAATTGTTCAATTTTAGAATAGAGCTGATAATTCATAGTTAAAAATTACATTTTAAAATAATTATATTAAATATGTTATATGCACTCTTAATAAAGATATATTATAGGCACATTTGGAAGTAAGGCAGTATAACATTAAATTTTCCAGGATCACAAAAAAGTAAATAATCCACAGATGTGTAATATATCTGAATCCTGAACAAAATAAAATTTGCCATAAATTATAGCTGACTACATACTTCCATTACAAAATCAACTTTAACTATGTATTATTACAAAATGTTCTAAAGCCCAGAAATCAAAATTAATTAGTGACATGCAGTTATTTAAAGCCAGGACATAAGCCGTTCATGTTAGATCTATCATTATAAACCTACCATGTATGGGCCAAGCATGGTACTTGGCCTGAAAATACATTTTGAACAAAAGAGCCAAGGTTCCTTCTGCCTAAGAACTAATATTCTAGTGGTGAGACAACATAAAACTATGAAATGACACCACACACACACTTCAAAAGTGGTGAATGCTCTGGAGAAAATCCATTAGGTAGATGTGAGGATGGGGTGAGGAGCAATTGATTTACAATTTTCATCAGGGAAGGTCTCACAGCAAAATTTATATTTCAGAAATGACTGAAATAGGTGAGAAAGCAAGCCATGCACAGCATGAGGACAGAGCCCTGGAGCAGAGTTTGGCTAGCAGGCTAAAAGAATAGCCAGTGTTAGGGGTTGTTGGACACAATTTTACAAAGAAAAATTGGAGTGGGATACTTCCAAAAACGTTGCAAGGCACTGACTTTTCCTGAGTAAAACAGAAGCAATTAGAGAAGCTGATACTTTTGAGTTACATTTTAAGAGTCAGTTCATAACCCACTTGAATCTAATGTATGAAATATGATATGTCAAGAGCTTTGTAATGTTTTGAACAACCAATAAAAGAAAAAATAAAGCACACACACACACACACACACACACACACACACAATAAGAGTCACAGTGAATGTGGAGTGCCGAGGGCAGGCAGCTTTATAGGTAAAGAGACAAGTACAATTAAGAACTAAAAAAGGTTTAGTGTAGCTCCTGATTACAATGAATGCTTGTTTTTGTTTCTGTTTGTTGTTTTCTTTTTAACTCTAGACAATTTAGCTTAGACATTTAGATGTCACTATTTCCAGGAAATAAATAAAGCTACCTACATTCACTCTTTGACATCACATGATTTAGAACAGAGTTTGCAAATTGGTTCTCCCCTGTAACTAGTGACATTTTCAGCATGTTTTATTCTTCCCATAAATATTATTAAATGATAAAAACTGAATTAGAAAGGAATATTTTAAAATTAAGACTTTTGCATTAAAGATTCACATATCTTCAGTATTTTTAAAAGATAGCATCTCTGACACACTAGTTAGAAAGACACAAAGAATGAGAAAAGGAAGAGAAATGCCATGTTTGTAAATCTTTCATGTACACACACATCACTTGGAGAAATTGTGATAGACATATTACTTTTCTAATTGTAGCAGATGCATCTTTATTCCTGAGAATGTATACTATCACCAGAGGAACTCTTTTAACAAATGGGTCAGGAAAAAAATGAGATAAATCTGCAAACTATTGAATATATTTGCCAATTATTGAATTTTGGGGTGAGACCTGAGATTTTGCATTTCTAACAATTCTCCAGCTGCTGAAGCTGCAGGTCCTTGGATGGCACACTGAATAGAAAGGTGGTAGGGGACTGCAGCCGTTTCAAACTCCCTTCTCCAGCCCTCATATACTTACCCATTTGTTGTAGATGTTGATGGTATTATTGCATTGATATTAGCCTTTGCATTTGTGCTGCATTTCAGAATATGGTCTCCTGATTAAAGTAAGTGAATAGAGTGACCATTTTTAAACCAGAAATTGCAAGTGAATGCATACAATGTATGTACCTATAGACGCAGATGAAGTAATACTATCATATATAATCATTCAGATATAGTCAGATACTTTCCAGAAATATACAGCCAGAAAGGTGAAATTCACACTATAAAGAGCAATGGCAGATCTCAAAATGAGAAGGACAATGTGGCTTGTCAATAACTGAACCATGTAAAGGTAAAGAAGAAAGGGCAGTTTCACTGGATGTCAGGCAGAGTCAGCTTCAAACCCCAGGTTCTGAAAAGTCATTCTGGCCTAGCATTTTGTTTCCACTTGAAATGAATGTTCAGAGAAATGTTCAGCCTTCATGTGTCAATAATTGTGGTGAGACAAGCTCAGAGAACTAACAAGGAAAAAAAAACAAAACACAGTATTTTAATTTGATTCCTTAGTGTGCATTCAACTGCCCCTAATAGCCAGCAGATGGGATAGACACATTAGAAAGAGGAAAAAACTCATACAAATTTTCTGGCCAAAATGAGCAGCTATACTCAAAATTGCTTTGAGAATAGCAAAATTCCCTAGGAGAATTTTTTTTTCAGTAAAATAAAATAATTATTAAAGAGTGATTTTTTTTTATTAACAGTCATTGTTCCAAAATATTTTTGGGATAATTTTATACTTATGTTTTCAAACATAGCTCAATTTTATTGAAATGCTTCTCTGTTTCCAAAATCCTCATACTGAGAGAAATGTTTAGAATGTTCCGTCTTTTTTTTTTTTTGCCACGAAGCAAAATAAAATAGACAAAAATGTGAAAAGATTGCCAAAATAAAGCTATGAAAGAGAACTTCTGATCCGTGAAACTTAGAAAGCACTACCCAACAGTGCCTGTTTTTATAACAGAATGTACTTAATTAACACTGCCAAATACTGTCAAAGTTAACAACCCCCCCAAAAAAATTGGTAATAGAGCAAAACATAAAAATAATAATCACAAAATGAACTTCAGGAATACAACAACATCCAAAATTTGTCTGTACACATGATTGACTATATCAGTTGTTACATGTAATTTGGAGATTCCCCCTCATGTAAAAGTTTCAGGTAAAAATATTAACATGCTGTTTCAATTCATTCTCATAAGACATGAAGTATTTCAAAACAAATTTGTTCTTAGTACTGTGGCTGTGGCTCAGTGGTAGAGTGCTTGTCTAGCATGTGTGAGGCACTGGGTTCAATCCTCAGCGCCACATAAAAAATAAATAAATAAAATAAAGATATTGTGTCCATCTACAACTAAAAAAATTTTTTTTAAATCTTTTCATTGAAATCTTGCCTTCCATAGTCTAATTTCATATAATTTAAATATAGTTCTTGATGATTATTTTATTTGATGCTACGTGCAGTGGTAGTACAATAAACAATTCAATATGAACTATAATTATAGCATAAACTAATATCTATTACTTATCTTTGCATTATCTAAATTTTTCCCAAGATGTGTTCAGCTTGAAGAAGATGTAATTCTCCTCTAAGGAGATCTAGGTAATGTACTTTAATTATATTCATATTGATTCATAATCCAATTCATATTTAACTATTTGAAAGCTATTAATTTTATATACATTTAAAGTATTTTATTATTACTTAATATAGCATCATATACTTGCCATATATGATTACAGTATCACTTTCCAGAATTTAAGTACGTAAAATATGAGGAAACATTTATTTCTAGGTACACTGAGAGAGCTTACATTTATTTGAATGCTGAGGCTCAGGTAGTATGAGCAAATTCATTTACATTACTTACTTAGACTGATTTCCCTATTCGATAACACAGTTGTTGATGACATACCATATCAGATTTTCCAGAGATAATATTAATCAAACTTTATCATATCAGACTTCCAGTGGTCAACTGACATTGCCAATCAGAAGATTCTGGTCTGAATTTCAAGAAATGACCCCTGTGGGATGTATCTTTTGTGCCTTATGCAATAATCTTACAATTTATTGTCTCATTGCATGCCTAATCCTGTCTGTGACACAGAATGCCCAATATACCCAAGGTCCCAACATGAAACAGATGGCACATTCAAATTGAGATAACACCTTATTTACAAAGGGACTAATTACAAAGCTGTGAGAGAGATAGAGGGGAACCGATAGGAAGAGGACAGACACTAGGGCTAATTTCAGAAAAGCTGTGGCTGCTCCTTGGTCTAAAGGAACATGGGGAGAAGAAATTAAGCTAACCCAGGAGGAAAGAGTGGTGTCAACTGAGCCATACCGGGGGGAGTAGTGTCATCAGGTGAAGGCAGCCTCAAAAACAGACAATAATTAACACTCAGATTTCTTTCTTCTCCTCAGTGTCTTAATTTGGCTCCACATTGGGCAATCCCACTTGGCTAAAATACAAGTAAGTTGCCTGGAACAGGAGCAGAGTACAAAAAAGAGTAGAGCAGGGCAGATGGAAAATAATCAACATAAATCCTAAGCATAATATAGAAATTCTACTTGATTTTTTGACAATTCCTTTCTAATACTAGTTATTATCTGGAAAGGACTTAAGGAAAGTCACACATGCTTAATCTTAGAGACAATGTTAATCCTCATGTAATTCTTGTTGCTTTTCTGGAAAGGCATGTTACAATGTCAGATATGTCCCCAAAATGGCAAATACCATTACCAAAAGTATACACTAATTTTGCATTGGATATAAAGGATGAAATTATTTTATTAAAATTAAAAAACATGGCTTACATACACTGAATTAAATTGTAAAGATAAAGAATAGGAAGAAAATCTCTCTCTCTCATACACACACACACACACACACACACACAGGCAAATTCATACTTTAAATTGGGAACTTCTTGAAAAATAAACTATGCAGGTTCTAACACAAATAAATCTTCTCTGTTCACATTCTGGTTAAATGAATTATCTATTTCCTTTAGAACTCATATTTCAGCACCACCACACTCACTCTGATTAATTTTTTGAAATTCTAATTACAGTTTCTGATTTTACATTTTGCTACACTGAAGTAAGCTTCATTTCTCTTCATTATTCTGATACCTGCAATACCTAAAAATCAACACTATGGGTATAGCAAGCCTTATGCTATACAAATGAAGTCGTGTAGGAAAATGAACCCTGCCCTAAACCAGTTCTTTTGAAGAACTGTCTACCCTTTACATGTAACATAAAATCTGGAGACTTCTTGATCAACTTCCAGAACCATGACAAAGTTCTGTTATATAAGCCACAGTCCACAATAATTTTGTTGTAGTAGCCCAAATGGACTAATCATTTTTCCTTCCCAACAGGCACACAAATGAGTACAAGTGAAATTGGGAAGATTTGAATCAGTGTAATGTGTCAATATCAACATTCTAATTATGACATTATATTACAGTTTTGCATGTTATCACTAAGAGAAATAGGCAAAGTGTATGAGGAATATATCTATGTAACTTCTAAAGACTATATGCAAATCTATAATAACCTCAATAAAAATGGAATTAAAACACGGAGAATGGATTTTGGGGTACAATCGGGCTCTCAACTTCAAGTTCAGTTTTCTTCTCTGTTAAATTGAATAGAAAATAACTACCACAAAGCTACTACTTTATTCCTTCACTCATTCATCAGTCTAACTATCAGACATGGAATGTGTTTCATCTATTATGCTAAAAAACTGGGGATCCAAACATTACTTGACTTATTGTCACCACTGCTTGCACATTCACCCTTACTGCTATTCCTGCTATGGTTACTATTACAGCTATTAAATATAATAAACTCTATACCTCAGTGGATGCATAGGAAGAAGTGCACCCAAGTTTACAGAGACATTATGTTTTGAAAAAGACGAAAGTATAAGTAAAGACTGCTAAAGGAGAAAGTTATATACCTGAAAGTCTTAATAAAGTGACTGACACAGTTTTAAAACAAATGATGCTTACAGAATAAACAAAAATATGGAAATGACATGTTTCCAACTGACAGAGCAATAAAGATCTTTAAAAGGGAAAACTAGACAAAGCAAAATGTGCATCAAGGAAAATAGTAAAAGAAATAAAATTAAATGGCTCTAATTTTCTAACAATTTTTTGCAAGTTAAAGCCTAAAATAATTGCTTAGCAAAGCATTCTAAGGGATGAGAAAAGAAACCTTTTGTTTAAATTTTTGTTTTAGTAAATTATAAGGGTCCAAGTTTCATTATGTTTTGCATTAGATGCAGAGTCAGCTTAAACAAATCCCATAAAAGTACTATAAAGAAATGTTTTCACTTCATTTTCCTTGTAATACAAATTGTACTTCTATCAAACTTCTTTTAAAAATGCTGATCCTCATTGTTATATTATAAAACTACATCATCACAAACAATGAATTTTTACTTTTTAATGTAAGTTTCTCAATTTCTCTTTAAAGAGGTTTTTATCTTCTTAAAATTGTTTCTTTCATTTTATAGTACTATATTGAATTATGTTTGCTTTTGAGTACTTGGGTCATAACCCATTTGGGTTTACATATTGAAACCAGAAGCCCCGACTTGATAGCATCAGGAGGTAGAGACCCTTGGGAGATAGTTATGTAATGAAGGTAGAGATTTCATGAGTGGAATTAGTACCTTATAAGAAGACTTGTGAAAGATTGCTTTTTTCTCTTTGTTCCTTCATGGAACACACAATAAGGAGGTGATGATCAGCAAGCCAGGAAGACAGCCCTCACCAGAATCTAACTATGCTGGCCACCTGATCTCAACTGGGAGCCTCCAGAACTGAGAGAAAATAATTTCTGTTGTTTAAGCCACTTGGTTTATGGCATTTTTTATAGCAGCTCAAACTGATTGAGATAATGTTCAAATGAGATTTAAAAGTTGAATAACCTACCTAATAAAATAAAAATGAACAGGTATTATGTCCTTGGAACAAAGTAAAAGTTTACTTGCATCTCAAGTTTAGATTCATAAAATAGCCATATATATCTACTAAAACCTCTCTATCCTACAGCAAAGAAAGGCTTATCTGTGCATTTCTAATGTCACTTAGGAATTAATATACATAGGTCAATATAAAAACCTTTAACTTGAAGTCAATTATAATTCAAAGAAAGCTGCACTTCAATCAGACCTCAATTTATTCTTCTTGCCAGGATGGCTGCTACATAATCATTGTGTCTCCTAGGCTTTTTACCTATCCACATAATCCTGGAGAGTGCCTATCTCTGTTAATTGGATTCTACCAATAATATATTGCTGCCACAAATACTTATGATTCTCTCCATCTCAACAAGCACTGGCAAAACTGAACTTGTGATTATAGAGTACAGATCATAGTGAATGATGAATTTGTTCCCAGCATTGGCACGCCACAGATTAAGAAAATATGGATCTACTGGCAATTGTTAAAAAGATAACTGAGTCTATCCTATGTACTGTTCACAGAGAAAACAAACCTCACCACCATTAACAGAGACATGATGCTAGTGATTTCCCTGCATTGATTCTGTCACAAAAGTATCTAATCTGATTTTTTAATGTCAAAATGGATAGGAATAAAAGAAAGGAAATGAGAAAAAGCAAGTGTTCACTGACTCTGTATAATCTTAGGGATTGTTCCAGGTTCTCCAAAAGCTAAATGGAAACTCCAGTTTTTACCTCCTCACCTATCATTAGATCCTGATCCTTGTTTCATCTGGAACAATCCTACCTGCTGACCTGGATTCTAAGGTTAAGTCAGATGGGACCACTTTCCACCTGATACTGAATATTAAAGCAGATCTTCTGCTATGCCTATCATTTTCTTATAAATTCATTTTATTTGATAAAATCTATCCTTTTTTATTTAACGTAATGTAACACTCAAAATAACATATTAAATTTCCCCTAATCATTAATTTGATGACAATTAATTCTATTTCTTCATATAACTATGTCATGGATAAGAATATAGCATATTTAGATATTTTTTCAAAGCAAGTAAAAGTAAATGTGGTTTTCATGTGATACTTTGATTCAAATTATGGGAGTTGATTATATCAAATAATGGCTAAAGGCACAAACTTATAAGAAAAAAATTAGAAACTATCCAGAATATTGTACCACAGAGGAAAAAAAAAACAGTGAGTCGATCAGAATATCTTAGTTTATTCTGAGTTCTAATAGAAAATTTTTACCATCAACTAGTTGTATAAGACCTTAGTCAAATCTTGGTTCCTCTTCAGTAACATACAGGCAATAGATCTTACATAACCAATACTGTGGTTATAACAAGGGCAGACACACATATATTTGAATTTTTGATTAATCAACCTATAAATTTTATGCACTTGACAGAGTAGGAGAAAATTACTATAAAATAGCTCATCACTCCTTATTGTCAGAGTTGTGAGGGAATTGTTGAGTAACCATTTCTGAAACTTGAATGGACCATGTGGTTGAATGGAATGGACCTCAAGTTTCCAGATTTTAATTCCCTTAATTATTCCATTAAAGAAGGTATACACAGTGCAGTGGAGACACAACCCTGTAGCAGATAACACAGCACATGCAGGATCATATGGAAATGCTGGGATAATTAATGGGACATTTTCATTATACTTTCTCTAGACACACTGAATGAGGTATTATGATTGAAGAACAAGATACTGGATGCCATACGTGCTGTAATGTACTGTCATTGACAGTGAAACTTTATATTCATCTTATAACTTTATGATGGGCCCTCTCCAGTTAATGTGCTAAAGAAAAATACTTAAATATTTGGATGTGTATCTTAAATTTGCATTATGTTTCAGATATGGATTTATAACATTTTACCATTGATTATAAAACTACCTAAAAATCTTCATAGCTATGATATCTACAGTAATAGGTCTTAAAACTGTATGAAATTTAAAAAGAAAGCTTAGTGAATGACCTTTATGAATGTATCAATCAAGAGATGAATGGACAAACAAATTGCAGTACATATCCACAATGGAAGATCATCCAGACCAAAGGAAGCATTGACACATGCTCTAACAGGGATGGATCTTGAAGAAAGGAGGTGAAATAATCCAGCAGAAAAGTTCAAATACTGTTTGATTCCACTTTTATGACTTACATAAAGCAGTCAAATTCATGGATACCCAAAGTGCTATGATGCTTTCTGGGAACTGGGGGCAGGAGAGAGTTCAAAGTTATTGTTTAGTGGATATGGAGTTTTAGTTTAAAAAATGAAAATGATCTGGAAATGTACAGGGGTGATGATCATCTAACAAATGAATGTACTTAGTGTCACAGAACCACACACTTAAAAATATTTAAAATGGTAAGTTTTATGTAATAAACATTTTGTCACAATTAAAAATTATATATAAATAAACCTATAAACATCTTTATAACTGTTTTTATATTCAATAAAATGAAATAAAAATCAGAATACAAAAATAAATAAAACAACTGTAAATTTCATACAACTTAAACTTGTACTAATTGTTTTTTAAGAATTTGAATTATTTTAAAAATGTAAAAAGGATTTTCGTATATGGGAATTTTAGTGCAACATTTTCAGATTCATTTTCATTTGATGATGGTAATGTTCACACCACCAGAAAGTCTTATTATTTATCAAGATGGTCCTTCATAAAACTTTTGCGATGGTGATGACTGAACCCAGGGGTTTTCTACCACTGATCTACATTCTCTGCTCTTTTTATTTTTTTATTTTGAGACAGGCCTTGCTAAATTGCTGAGGCCGGCCTCAAACTTGCAATCCCCCTGCTTCAGCTTATAAGGTTGCTGGAATTACAAAACTGAACTGCCATTCCTGGCTTTCCATACAATTTTTAAATGATATTTTATATTATCACAGTGTCCGTGAATGTTCCCCACTTCTGTTATTCTGGTTTATATTTATATCAGAGACATAGAATGATTTAGATTTCATTATTTTTGTAAAGCTTCAAGAAGTATTTTTGGATTTGTTTCTAAATACAAATCTTAGATTTATTCATGAAAGGCTTTGTATTTTTGATATGAGAACAATTTTAGATCAGTATCACCTGCCCTTTGTTTCATTTACAACACATTATTGTGAAAGAAACAAACATGGGTTATGCAGTTTCTGGTGATTCTACTTCCATGCAAAATACCCAAAATGATGATATTTGGTATTCTCATGTTCTTGATTTCAAAAATATGACAAATAACGGCATGGCATTCTTTTTCATTATGCAACTAACATTTCTTATTGATTGAAATATTGAAATATTTATTTTATATTTTAATCATTCCATCTTAGAGTAATTTTGTCAAGTTCCTCAACTATTTGAAAAGACAGAAGGAAAAGATAAAATATTAAAAGTACTCTTTCCTTCTCCCTATCCCTGTAAAATACCACTTCTTCAGGAATTACTCTCCCTCTTATATTTGTTTATGGCATTCTGATAGCTATTAAAGGCTTTTTTGTCCTGTTGAATACTTCATCAGTTTATATATTCTATCTTAATCAGGATTTTCAAAAATTGATTTTATATATGCTCATTTATATATCAGATTATACATATAATATGCAGTAGATTATATGTAATCTCCATAGTCTCATATTCCTGGTAGCTTTTATCACAGAATATTTTATGTGGCAATTGTTCATTATTAGCAGTACTATGAATTGCAAATAGAGAACAATTTTGAAAAGATGAGTTAAACTACACAATTGGTAAAATTGTTTCTGAAGTAAATAGAGACCAAGAAGGGTTAATCCATAAAATATCAAGAGGTAAAACAATTCCCCAGTTTTAGTATTAGTGACAATTTACAGTTTAAAAAGATGCTTTCCCTAGCATACTGGTTTTACCTTCCTCAAACAAATGAGTATCAAAATTTTATAAACCGGCTGTTCATTTTCTGTTTCATAGTTTATATTTGGCCTTCTTAGGAATATGTGTGGGACTTGATTTTTATAATTCTCTCAGGTTCAATGAAATTGAGTGTTACCATATTTTCTCATACTAGCCAATAACAAGATTACCTTTCACACTGTCATTTAGATTTTATAAGTTATTTTAGCATGCAAAGAACCTATTTTTGCTCCTTAATATACATGTACATTCTCTCTCACATTCTCTCTCTCTCTCTCTCTCTCTCTCTCTCTCTCTCTCTCTCTCCTATTCTGCACTTTTCTAAATTGTAAGTTTATAATTTTGTGAAAATAACTGCAGATTGATATTTTTTGTGAGTGGCAGGGATTGAACCCAGGGTCACTAAACCACTGAGCCACATCCCCAGCTCTTTTTATTATTTTTATTTTGATACACAGTCTTGCTGAATTGCTTAGGGGCTTGCTACATTGCTGAGCAGGCTTTGAACTTGCAATCCTCCTGCCTCAGCCTCCCAAGCCACTGGGATTGCAGGCTTGTGCTGCCACCATGCCCAGCTTAGACTGATATGTTTTAAGAATAACAACAGAAAAATTAGAAATATATAAGACACCATAAAAAAAAGAGGTGGTGAACTAAGTCCTGTGATGTCAGTGAAAGTCTCTAAAAGATAATTTAGAATTATCATCAGAACACAGAGGTTACCTGTATCAAAGAGAATGAATTCTCTTTTTCATTTTTAATAAAGTTAAATAATTAAAGTGGGTAAATATCTAAGTTAAAAAGAAGAAAACATTGATAAAATACTTCAAAGTGTCTTTCTATAATTTTCAAGGTTGAATTCATACTTTATTCATATATAATTTATATTCTCCCTGCTTCTAGAAAGTGGTGACACAACACATCCTAGAAGCCATCAGTATCAATTAAGTATTAATAAATCTTGCAAAATTCTTTTTAGATATGAATTAGTGAATTAAAGTGGTTTCAGGTTGCAATCTGAACATGGGGACACAGCACGTAAAGTTTGAACAATTCTCTTGAGATTTGATGAGTTTCTAAATATTCTCTATACTGAATATAATTATACTTTCATCAAAATTATATTGTAATCATATGAAAACTACTTAAAATACATGTCATCTAGTGAAATCAGTTTTTAAAGTCAGATAAAATTACATTCTTTTGAAATGACAAATATTGACTTAGCAGAGTGATTCTGGGATGGCTTTTGGCCATGGAAATATGATAGTACTTTTGTATTTAAATGATGAGCTACAGTGTTAAACTAGTTCTGAGGAAAATGTCAATGAATATATAAAAACAGAAATGTTTTAGAAATCATAAAGTTACTTTCCCACAATGAAATATTAACAATGTTAAGGAAAAATCTTTATAACACTCATTTCCTAAATAATGATACAGCAGAAGAATGCAATTAAAATGTCATTGATCAGGGTAAGGACGTTGCTCAGCGGTAGAGTTCTTGGCCCAGCATGTGAGAGGACATGGGTTCAGTCCCCAGTACCACAAACACACATGCAGACAAAAAAAAAAAATTGATAATTTTATTAGGATATGATACTATGACTATCTCTTGATGTTCTTCAGTTATTATTTTGGAATTAAATAGTTATTCAATCTTTATGTGGTTATTTTATTTTTTCCTAGTTTTGTGTGCCTTTGTGAAACAAACTGTGTCCTCTTCCCCCTTGCATCCCACCTTGGATCATGATATGCTGCGCCATGACTGTCGAATGAAAACTGTAAATAAATTCACATTCATGATGTCAAGGTGAAAACATCTCAAATATTAAGAATATTTTGGATGACTGGGCTTTAAATAATAACTAAATCAATCACTTTCTCTTTCCCATATCTTTATCTTTGTATTTATCTTTATGACAAATCTACCACTATGTTTTTCTACAACAAGAGTTAAATTGTACAGAATACATACAGCTTTTCAATCTAAAATTTTATAATATGGGTTCTAGTTCTGGTAAAAATAGCTAAAAGTTTTAGATGAGGTCATTTAAAGTGAAAATAGGTAGACATGCAGGCCAATATAAACCTTATATTTTTCTTTGGATATTTCTCATACACATACTCTAGTTTGGTATTATTATTCCTTTCATTCTGCAGATAACTAAATGACTATTTTTCAGCATATATTATGTCAAACAAATAATTCAGGATCAGAGAGTGAAATATATGCTTTTGTTAAGTAATCTATTTGATCAGATCCTTTCATTATATAGTAGGTAGCAATCACCCTAATTACCTTCAAAACAGGTCAGTTTAAAACCTGTTTTAAAAAATTGAAGTAAAATAAACGATATTTGTTATAATCAGTCATTTTTACTTATTTTAACAAGGAAATGTTTTGGAATAAGCAGTCACAAATCTAAATTATTTCTCCCAAGACTGAAAGCATTGGCTGACAAACTCCCAGCTACTTCCTTTCATGCCTTCCCAACTTTTATCAATATTGGTGATTCTTGGTTCAAACAAAAACTCATTTATAGGTTTTAATATTTTTACTGGTACAAATACTCCAAAAAGGGATAATAAAATAAAATTATAAATGTAATTATAAATACATCATTAAATATACAATTTAACTAAAAGTAAATTGGGAAAAAAGATTTTCTTATATTTCTTGTAACATCAAAATGTTATTATGCCCTCTTCATCATAGTAATGACAGAAAGTGAATCTCACTATTTGTCTAGGTGTTCATATAGTTAAAATTATAATTAATAGATACTTCATGGATTAATCAATAGTAGATTCTATTGGAAGTAAGGTAATTGTGCTGATAAATTTACCGAGAGACATTGTATAGTATTTTATATTGATTGTAAATATCAGATAATTTATGCCTCATAGGAAGGTTATTATACATTAATGTATGTAGGAAAGAATAGAAAATTAAACTATGACTTTTGTGAAAGTCATCTCACTCATAACTTGATCACAAATGCATACTCCACTTAAATCTTGAAAGAGAAGCACAATATGCTGTTGATGGAAATACCCATTTTTATATTGCTATAATTTACTCAAGAAACTTATGTTGAATTATTTTACCAGGATGATAATGGTGGTGGGAGGTTTCTGAATATGAATATATACAGACATTTGTGGAAACTCATTACATCTTAGAAAGTTAAAGAAAATGATGATTATGAAAACCAAGTTCCTCCATATGAAAGTCATTAAGTCATTTCTTCATCAAGAAAGTGGGCTTTACAAATGTAATATTTTTGCATACAAAAATTAAGGTTTTCTTAACATATTTGTTGTGCTTAGGATATGATATGCCCCCCAAAAGTTTACATCTATCAATGCAAGCGTGTTCAGAGGTGAAATGATTAGATCATGAAAGTTGCAACCTCATCACTGAATTAATCCATTTGATGAATTAATACTCTGAATCAATTATTGGGTAGTAATTATAGGCTGGTGGAGAGTAACTGGAGGAAAGAGGTCACTGGGAGCATCCTAGTGTAATATATCTGTCCTTGGCACCTCACCCTCTCCACACCCCCACCCCACTTTCTGACTGACATGAGCTGATAAACTTGCTTCTACCACATCTTTCCACCAGGACATTTCTTCCTTGGAGTCGGACATCCAAGGACTGAACCGCTGAAATTGTGTTACCCAAATAAATGTCCTCCTCTAAGTTGTTCTTTTCAGGTATTTTGGTCACAGTGGCAAAAGGTGACTAACACAGTATTCTTGATCCAGTCCATCTTTGCCCCAATATACTAATCCTACCTCTATATTATAACTGTTGAGTGTGCTATGTTGCATGTATCCATTTATTAAATGAAGATATATAAACAGATACCAACACATTTACTGATTATGAGTTCATGCAAAGAGAATTGCCTTACAAATACAATAATGTCACTTAAGTATTTCTGTTATATGATAATTATATTCTTGGAACAATTTATGTAAGTATACTTTAGTCTTTCAACAATATAAGTTAATCTATATAATTAAAATGAATATGAAAAGTATGTTAGATGCATATAAGTATGGCTAGATCAGTATTTGAGGAGTGACATATAGAAAAGAGGTATGATGCAAAGGAATATATAAAAGATTTTGGATTTGAAGATGTGATGGTGTCAGGTTTGTTATGAAAATTGAATTTCAAGTTGCGAGAAATTATATCAGGATTTTAACTTTCTGAAAGTTTCATATGTACAGAAAATACTGATGACATACTAGAAAATACCCATTCCTAAGATAATTCATTAAACCCATAAAAAAGAGATATTCCACGTTTTACTCCAATATTCCATTATTCTTTGCTACGTAAATCACAAGCATATTGTAAAATTTATACTCATCATGTTCACTAATGTTGTTAATATATTTTGTATGGAAACACTGTGCAGAGTATCCTTTTAATACATGATTACACAGAGCTTATCATTTTCCTATTAAAGAGCATTTTAGTAACTTATTTTAATTGAAGTGTTATTCTTCCACTCATGCCCATTTTCAAGATAGATAATTATATCAGATGACTAAATATTACATGTCCTGTAGTAAAATTTTATCAAGTTTAAATAATTCGAGCTTATAATATATTATAAAACTTAATAAGTTGTTCATGAAGATAAATTTTTTCTTAGTAATTCACACTCCAGCAGGGCATGGTGGCACATGCCTGTAATCCCAGCGGCTCAGGAGACTAAGGCAGGAGGATCGAGAGTTCAAAACCAGCCTCAGCAGAAGCAACACAGTGACACCCTGTCTCTAAATAAAATACAAAATAAGTCTGGGGATGTGGCTCAGTGGTTGAGCATCCCTGATTTCAATCCCTGGTAATATTAATAACAATAATAATTATTATTATTCATACTACTACTACTAATATTATTATTCATACTCCCACTATGTAAAAATATATTTTAGAGATGCACAAGTTTTTAAAAATTTCCAATAGCAAGCTAACATTTGTATAACATTAATAGAATATCCTCAGTCAAATGGGTATACATAATATTTGCTGCAGTTACATGTGATTCTCTAAAATTAGTACTTTCAATCAGTAAAAGAGTAACTTGCTATTTCTATAGAAATCTTTTTTTTCAGTTTTTATACATTTTAATCATATTCTTCCAATCTTTTCTTTTTTATATTCTTTTTTATTAGCTGTTCAAGACAATACAATGATCTTGACATATCATACATTTGATTCAAATAGGGTATGAATTCTCATTTTTCCACATGTACAGATTGCAGGATCACATTGGTTATACATCCATGTGGAAAATATATCCATAGAAATCTTAAGAAACTTTTCTTCCAATTGCTTAACAATGCTATGAGTACATTAAACAATTGTCCTCAAATCCAAACATACATTTTCTACATTTGACATAGTTTTAAATATGAATACAATATTCTTAAATTTGTAATTCTGGTTCCAAAATAATCTCAAGGTTTTTTTGAACTTTTTAAAAAAAAAAAAAAAACCAACCCTGGCCTGGGGTTGTGGCTCAGTGGGGTAGAGTGCTCCCCTCGCACATGCAGGACCCTGGGTTCGATTCTCAGCACCACATAAAAATAAATAAGTGAAATAGAGGTATTGTGTCCAACTACAACTAAAAAATAAATATTAAAAAAGGGAGCTTAAAGAAAAAAACCCAGAAATATACAAAAGACATAAACATAAAATATGCCATCAGAAAATAAATTTTATAATTTTATTCACATCTCTATTGAATCTTTCTGAATGTTGAGGTACTATCAGTAGTATGCAAAAAAATCAAGCATTTATTTAATGGCTACATTAATTTTAAGCCAACTATACCTTAAAATACCAATAATAATAGCAAAAACAACCACTACAATAACAGCAAACATTGGTTCACATTAAATACCTTAAAGGTATACACATGTTATGAAAAATAACACACTCATACTATGAATATGTAATAAACAGGTATCTTTTTAATGTTTTTTTATAGAACTTAAAGTTGAAAAAAGTGCTATTTTAACACTGAGATATACTCCAGCCCTATTTTATTATTTTTATTTTAAGACAGGATCTCACCAAGTTGCCCACACTGGCATTGAACTTATAATTCTCCTGCCTCAGCCTTCCCAATAGCTGGGAATATAGGTGTGTGCCCTTGCGCGCACTCAGGTATTATTTTAAATGTTAATACTTATCAAAAATTATCTTAAATATCAATCCCCAAAGCCTGACAAAGGTATGCTAATGAGAAATCATATTCAAAGACTAAAGTCTGAGGATAAAATCAAGTATTTATTGACTTGTAAATATAAATTTAAATTTTATAGGATTATGGATATATATTCATATTTTACAATAACAAATTCATCAGCAAAAGAGGAATCATGTTTAACATTTTAATTTCTGTCAAAAAGCATAAAAACTTCATAAAGAAAGAAATGTACGTATTATAAGAGAATATCCCATGAGAAAATACCGTCCTTGTGTCCCTCATTTGAAATTCATTCACTGATTATAGGGACACTAAAACAAGGACACTCCCTGCTCAGTAAATCTGGAGACAGGTCATAGAGGCATCTGTTCTCCATATACTTATTTAATGAGGTCATTTGGTACACATACCATGCTTTGGGGAGTGCTTAATTTTTAGTAGGACTATTAATCTAGCTAAGAGTTAGTGAATTAAAATTATCTTTGAATTTAAATAGAGCATTTCTTTGTCTAATTTGCTTAAATTTATTGACATAAATTCTTACATATAAACTATTCTGTAAATACTTAAGAATAAATATATTAGTTGAAGTATATAGTCCCTGAAAAATAACTAAGCAATTTTGTGACCTTGAAAAGTAATAAGAATTTAACAGATTTTAAACTACAGATATTGAATTGCCTAGTAGTAGCCATTCTCAATGATTTGGGATTCTGGAAATCCTGTTTTATATTGATTACAGGAATAACCTTTCAAGCAGTCATTCATTGGTGATAACAAGAGATATTTACATGAGAAGACACACTTTTTAAAGAGGGCTCAACTACTCAAAACTTGGGAGAATAAAATGGGTTCGCAGAATGCCACATAATTTATAGTTATGATGTTCTGCTATTGTTTCAGGTAGTTATCTCGATTCAGAGATCAGATATAAACATAAACAATAACATTTGAGTTCTTTAAGGCTGGTGTTCACCTGATTTTTAAAAAACAGAAAACAACTAGCAAGGTCATATGGCTTGGACTTTTCATAATTTTATATTAAATGGAACTCAAGGAAAAGAGGCACCATTGGTCTACAAGGCCTATAATTTTTCATTATTGAGAAATGTGACTTTTGAGCTCAGAAAATAATTAACAATAGCCAGCTGTGATGGCTCAAGCCTGTAAGCTAGTGGCTGGGGAAGCTGAGGCAGGAGTATCTTGAGATCCAAGCCAGCCTCAGCAAAAGTGAGGTGCTAAGCAACTCAATGAGACCCTGTCTCTAAATAAAATACAAAATAGGGCTGGGGGTATAGCTCAGTGTTCGAATGCTCCTTAGTTTAATCCTTAGTACCCCTCCCCCCAGAAAAAGAATTAATGATGGAATAAGGAAGCCAATCCACATCTAAACAAAGTTATGATAAGCTAATATGAATATATATGCATATATATGTATATATGTGTGGAGATACATATATTTCTTGAGACATGACATTAATGTTTCTCAGTTTTGTGCAGCAGGATTTTGATACCAGAAAATTTCCATATGAACTTCTAGTACAAAAAGCAAAGTGACAGTAAATCTACAATTCTCAGAAAGTGATGAGCCCAAAGGGGTATGGAGACTTGGACCTACAGTGATTCCTAGAATGACTGGCATAGCTGGTAACCACTTGCAAATGAAAGGCAGGATGCTTTTGGTAGAGAAAAAGGAAATAAATGACAAAAAAAAAAAAAAAAAAAACTATCAGGGGATTCATCACACCATCAATATTAGAGATAAAAGTACAATTCTCAGAATACTAAGACTGAGACACTTTAAAGCAAAAACATCTAAGAGGCTTTCTCCAAAGTACCTTCCATAAAACTCATAGGCTAGTCCTTTCAAGAATACTCACAAAAAATTTAATATTATTTTTCAAGACAGACTGAGTCTCTTTTTAGTTCCCTCAAAATGAAGAAGAGTTTTCAGTCTTTGGATTAAAGGCACAATTCTTCTTTTTTATATTTGTATTACTTGTTGATGTATCTTTATTGTATTTATTCATTGATATGTGGTGCTGAGAATTGAACCCAGTGACTCACACATGCTATGCAAGTGCTCTACCACTGAGCCACAATCCCAGCTCTAAAGGCCTAATTCTTAATATGTCTTTTAAGGGCTGGTGTAATCTTGCCCCTTCTTGTTCCCCCAGTTTCCATGTTCATTATGCTATAGCCACACAGACCAACTATTTCCAACATGCACAAAAATTTCACATCTCTGAACATTCACAAATCTGTTTTTTCTACTGAGATTTGTATCCTCCTAATTGTTCTCCACTAATCTAGTATCTCTTAGGTCAAAAACAGCATGTACCACCCCAGATCTCCAACACAATCAATTACCCTCATTACAAACTTCCATTTTTCTTTCTCCTTGTCATTACTAAAATATAATTATGTGTGCTAATAACTCATGCCCATAACAAGATCAGAACTTCATTAATGTAAGAAATCTTTGTTTTATCATTTACTCCCAGAACTTAGCAATGTAACAATAAATTAGAAGAAAAATAACAAAAAGTAGCACTTTACTCGGTAAAATATGCTAAAATATAGTTAAATAAATAGTATAAAGCAGGAAGAGAGAACTGGCTGTGTAACCAGAAGAAAAAAAAACTAAGATGGAATTCTATTTTTTATTAGCCTAACAATTTAGGCAAAATGAATTTGTCAGTCTTAAGTTTCCATGTAAGGAAAATAAGAACACTAACATCATCTCTGCTCCTACTTATCACAGTGCTATACCTATTTGTGTATTTGTTTATAACCTTCCATTTCCATTTCTATTTAACAAGTTCTACTAGGGCAAATGATGTTACTGCCTTCCAAGCATATAGTGGATGCCTAATATTTGCTAGGAGCACACCTCATTGAAATATGTGAAACTGCATATGAGACATAATTTACATCAAATGTCATTGTTGGATTGCATTATTGTGATTAAAATTGAAATTCTATACTCATAACATTCTTGATGGGGAGGATGATTTCTTTATGCAATAAAGCAACAAAACACAATTTGCCATTAGCCTTTTGCAGACAGAGTTAATTATATGTACACCCATCATCTTTATCTTTATGTACGTACTTATACTTAAAAAAACAAAACACTTTCTCCTTCAAGATACTTATCTCACTTAAATCAAAGCCTTCCTCCTTAAAAATTAGATGTTTAAAATTTACATGTGACCATTTTTAATAAATAAGGAAGTATAAGAGTGATATTTTACAACTTAAGTGAGGAGAGCTGAGATATCTGGATGATAGATGTGAAGACAACCTATATTATGAAAGCTATTTCTACTCTACCCTATCTAATACACCTGTTTTACTTGTAATATCAAGAATATTACTAGTTTTCTTTACAGAAAACATGATATGATGATACCCATTATTACAGTGCAATACTAGTAATATTCATGATATTACAATGTAGAAAACATGATATGATTATACCCATTATTATAGTGAAATACTAGTAATATTCTTGATAGTACAATGATTGAAAATATATATAGATTATTTATATTATGTATAATATATATTATTTATATTATATATAGATAGATTATGTATATACATATAGATTATTTTTAAAACCCATCATGAATGTTTAATAGTAGTTTAACAGATTTAAGTAAAACAAAAGTTCAAACACAAATAGAAGATTATAAATAGACATGCCACTATGACATATGTGTCAAACCAAATAGCTTCAACATTATATCACTCCTAAAAGCTATTTAATTCATATTATTTTGTTACAGTACATATTTCAAAAATAAGAGAAGTTTCAAATAGAATATAATATATGATTAAAACATAAGTATAAGGTTTTCTTTAACTCATTTCTAAAAAGATTATTTAAATGTTTCCATTCATATTATATATGGATAGATTCAACTTTTTTTAATGTGGAAAGCTCTGTGGTCTTAAACTCAGGTAAGAATGACATTATGAATGTTAATCTAGGTGAAGAGTTTAAAATATATCTACATTTACACAGTCTGATAGCATAACACAGAATAAAAATAGTAAAAAAAACTTACAGTAGAATAAAAGTTGTATGTTTTAGTATCTGTAATTGTGGGTTTTTACAGTGGCCAAACTAGTCATCCCAGTAGACCTAGGAACAGCTTTAAATGACACGAAGACTCAATTGTTAAGAACACTTTGAAAGGGACTATGTTTAAATATGAACTTTAACTCTCGAACAGAATTATCAACGTAGATGTGGAAAATGTAGACTGGCCTATTCAGCTGAACTCTTCAGACTACCAGCTAATCTCTATGGGTAGAATCTTTGCTTTGAATAGCTACTATGAAGCTTCCCTTTCTAACATGATATTAATCTTCCTCTCTTTCCACCTTAGCACTCTTACCTTAGTGAGAACAGATATCATCTAGGAAGCTCCCTTAAATATGAACTTAACTTGGGCCCAGCTGCACTTGGCAGCTTCACTTTTCCTGTAGAACTTTTGAGTTGCATGGCTGGTATCCTAATACAAGCTCTAGATGGACCCCACATTACTTGCCCACTATTCATGAGCATTTTTTCAACACCCAGTTCTCCATTGTACATCTCCACTTCTTCCCTTCCAAATGCTCTAACCTCATTTTTTCCACATTAAAATAAACCAACAAATAATTTTTAAAAGCTTCCCTTTAACAAATACTGTGTGTGTGTGTGTGTGTGTGTGTGTATTTCCCATTTTTCTATTACACTACTGAAAAGGAAACATATTTCAATATCCCAGTTTTGTCAATTTCTCTTCTGACTTAATAGGGCAGGATAGAATTATAGCTCATCATAACAGATAATTTTTATAGATGTTAAACACTGTTAACATTACCTCTTCAAATAATTATTTCTGTTAATGTTTTAATTTCTGAAATTGTTGCTTACCACAAAATTTAAATAACAGTACAGAAAATTCAAAGCAAAAAATGAAAAATGAATGCATATCAACTGACTCATTTTCCTTTAGAAAAAAAATAGTTTTTAATTATACATGTCCAGAAGATTTAAAGAAAGAAAATATACAAAAGCAGATTCATAAATATGTTTATGTATTTATAAAATAATACATTTATATATTAATGAATGCTAGAATTGGAATTAGTATACATTGACTGTTAATAGCTCTTTTCATAATGGTATGATATTTTATTGTTTTTCAATGATGTTCTAAATGGAAATGCATCAAAATATCACTGTTTTAAATGGATCATTATGCATAAGAAATCAAATTAAATTTAGTAACAATGGATAAAATAAGCTTTTATTGGTGTAGCTATAACACACTCATTTACAAATTTTATGTCAAATATGTCCAAACAGAACCCTCACCTTATTATAAGATTAGTTCAGACATTTGAATGGCTTAATTTTCATAATTAATTATAATTACATTTAATCTAGAGTTGGGCATTTCTCTATCTGAAAAAAACATATTGCCTAAAGCAATTATTCCAACATGATGACCTTCTAACTTCTACAGCAGAATTTCTCCAGCTCAGTACTATTAACTTGCTGCACTGCGTAAGTCTTTATTGAGACAGGTGGTGCTGTGCATGTAGGATATTTAGCTTCTTAGTCTTCATACACTGGATATTTGTAGCACTTCTGATACTTACATGTATAATAACTAAATGTCTCCAGACATTGCCTACTATCTTTTGCAGGAGGAAAAAAAAAAAAACACTAAAAACCACTATTGTATAGAATATAGACGCCTGTTAATCTAAAATTAAAGAGGACACTGTGCAAAACCATTTTGAACTTGTCAATGAAATGTGGCTTTCTATACAAATGCTTTGTAAACGATAAATGTACTTTGATACACACAATAAATTACTATATTCTAAATATAAATGGGATCTTATGATAAATGTCCCTTAAATAGTTTTGGTCATTTAATCCATTGTTCCTATTTATAAAAGAGTATTGACATAAACAACTCAGTAGCTACAGTCTAGAGCCAAATATTAATTTCATTTAAATGATGCTAATCAAAGTTCTGAAACACTCTTTTGCACTATTTTTTTCCAACACTCTTCCTTATTAATGTTCCCACAACTAGGTATTTAGCTTCAAAACATGGTTTTATTCATTCTCTTCTGGATCAAGTGACACTGTTTAAAGCTACTCCTCTGGCTTGGATCCAACTCTCTCTTGGTTTGTAGGTATTTCTCTTTATATTTTAAATATTGTACATTGTACTAAAAATACAAAAATGAAGAGAAATTGACATATATGAGATTTATCAAATAAAGGGAATTTCATTTCATAAAAAATGACTCAAAAGTGATATGGTAGATGAAAGACTTATAAAACTAAAATTTCTGTATGAGAAATAATGTCTATTTTATGCCAAATAAAAAAGAGAGCCTAACCCATTGACACAAAAGTCTGGAATATTAAATTCAGTCCTGAGTGCCAAATTTTAAACAAATATAGGAAGCTTATAAGCATGCTTGATAGATTGCACGCAGAGCCCCAATACAGTCTAATACAAATAAATATGAGGTATTTGGCTACCCATTGTAAAAAAAGGCAATGAAGACTGTTTTTTGTTGTAGTTGTTGTTGTTGTAGTTTTCATTGTTGTTGCTGCTGCTTTGTTTTTTCTGGTACTGGGGATTGAATTCAGGGGCACCCAACCACTGAACTACACCCCAGTCCTATTTTGTATTTTATTTAGAGACAGGGTCTCATAGAGTGCTTAGCATCTCGCTTTTGCTGAGGCTGAATTGAACTTGAGATCCTCTTGCCTCAGCCTCCTGAGCCACTGGGATTACAGGCGTGTGCCACTGAGCCTGGTGCAATGAAGGTGGGAACAGAAAAAACATTCAGTGAAGAATGAAACAATAGTTTAAAAGAAAAACCATTTACATTTTTACTTATTGTTCCATATGAAAATACATGACCCAATGTATCAAGGAAGAAGTTAAATGAAAAGTAATAAATCAAAAGAAAAAAACCTCTATAAATTTAAATGTTAAGTCAACATCTACAAATACCTGAAAGTATGGCTGAAAGAATGTGTTTCAATACTATGTAAATCTTATGCTTGAAATAACACCTTTTTGACTGTATAGTCAAGACTTTGGATTCTTTTTTTTCCTTTGAGTGTTTTGACTGATACATGTGCAGTGGTGTCTTTAATTCACATTAATACATATGAACAAAGTGAAATATTATTTGCTATATTATTAAATAAACAGGCATTCAAATTTTCTCCAACATATTCAATATGAAGCTATTTCTAGTTATCCACAATTGTTATGGTTTGGAGGTGAGGTGTCCCTGAAAAGTTCACATGTGAGATAATGCAAGAAGGTGCAGAAGAGAGATGATTGGGTTGTGAGGGCCCTAGATTGGTCCATCAATTAATCCCCTGATTAGATTAACTGAATGGCAATTGAAGTCAGATAGGGTATGGCTGGAGGAGGTTGGTCCTTGGTGGCATACCTTTGGGTTATGTATTTTGTATATGGTGAGTGGAGTTTCTTTAGTCTGATTATCATGTGAGCTATTGCTCTCCATCATACTCTTTTTCCGTGACGTTCTGCTTCACCTTGAGTAGAGGCATGGAGCCAGCTGTCTATGGACTGAGACCTCTGAAACTGTGAGCCCCCAAATAAAATTTTCCTCTTCTCCAATTGTGTTTGTCAAGACTTTAAGTTATAGCAGCAAAAAAAGAGCTGACTACAACAGTGAATACAATGTAATAGGAGTACAACACACGTGTGCACACAATAACTAGGTCTCAGTATTTCTGAACTTTACACAACTGAAAGTGGGAAAAAATGGTGTTTTCAATATTTTTTTTCTTATGCCTTTGGTTCTAAGTGTAGAAGTCTACAAGTTTGTTTTTTATAAAGTTTCTTGGGGAATACTTCAGTACTCTCTTTCAATCCGCCTGGGCATGGGTAATCACTGGAGCAAGTGGCTCGTGATGAAGTATAAGGCATTACGTTTAAATACAGTAGTCTTCTCCTTATCATTGAGAGACACATTCCAAGACCCCTCTGGATGCCTGAAACCAGAGATAGCACCAAACTCTATACATACTATTTTTTTCTATTTATATATACCTATGAGGAATTTTAATTTATAACTTAGGAATAGTAAGAGATTAGATAGCAAAGAACAATTAAACAATGTGATATAATAACATTTATGTGAATGTGGCCTCTCCCTCCAAAGACGTCATTATACTATATATAGATTTTAGCAGCCTCAACATGCAGCTTTTTTCTTTCCTCTTGATGTTAAGAACTTTCCACTTTTCAGTTAAAATAAGCTCTGTACAGTTTCTCTTCATCAAGAATGAACAGTCAGCATCACTACTCTTGGTCTTTAGCTCCATTTAATAAAATAAGGGTTACTTCAACACAAGCACTGATATTCTGTGACAGTCCATATGATAATCAAGATGGTTAGTAGGTGACTGAAGAGCAAATTTACTGTCCTAAGTGGGATGGAATATGATACCATGAGATTCCATCCTGCTGTTGACAGTAGGTATCTGTTTTAGTCAGCTTTTTTGCTGCTGTTATCAAAAGACCTGACAAGAACAATTAGAGGAGGAAAAGTTTATTTGTGAGCTCACAGTTTCAGAGATGGCCAACTCCTTTCCAGAGGGGCCAAGATGTGGCAGAACATCATTGTGACACAGTGTGTTAGAGGACAGCAGGTCAGAACATGACCACAAGAAGGAGAGAGACAAAGAGAGAGAGAGAATGTGTGTGTGCATTAACCACCATGGACAAAATATGAACCCCAAGGTTATACTATTAATGCCCAGATCAGGTTCAGGCTCTCATAATCCAATCATTTCACCTCTAAGATTTCTTGCATTGTCTCACACATGAGCTTTGGGGGACACCCAAAATGTAAACAATAATAGTATCTAAACTAGAGAAAAATGAAATCCTTGATAAGTGGTGAGTTCTCAACATAGAAGTTATTTATTTATTGATTGATTTGAGAGAGAGATAATTTTTTAATATATATATATATATATATTATATATTATATATTATATATATTATATATATATTTACATATATATATATATATATATATATATATATGTGTGTGTGTGTGTNTATATATATATATATTTAGTTTTCGGTGGACACAACATCTTTATTTTATTTTTATGTGGTGCTGAGGATCGAACCCAGTGCCCCACGCATGCCAGGTGAGCACGCTACCGCTTGCGCCACATCCCTAGCCCTAGAAATTATTTTACCTGGAAGTGGAAAATTCTTGCCAGAAATTATTTCACGGTCCTCTATTACCGGTTTAAAAGGCCTGAAGAATATACAACTTGGAGTCTGTATGGCATAGTAAGATTAACTCTTGAGAAGCATCCACAGAGAAGACAGAATTTGAGGAAATGACAGTTAAAGGTCTCCTAGGGAAAGGGAGAGGCCTGAAGCCTTTAGGAGCAGTGGTAATTGATAGCCAGTTCTAACTAGTCAATATTATCTAACTAGTCAATGTTATCTAACTAGTCTATATTATCTACAATCCTTAGGAAAGTATTTTAAAATGTAAGAGCTTTCAAAATGTTTGGATTGAACTTAAGAATGACAACTGCATGTAGAAGTTCCTGAGAAGATTAGTTGTATCCAAAGGGAGGTACAAGCAAAGGTCAGATGAAGGATAACAACAGCTGTCAGGAAGAATCTGTAGAACGTGTGAGCACTGTTTGGGCAGGGATCATCAATATTTGTGGAACAATAATATTTGTGGAACATAAGTGCTTATTGGGATAATAAAAGTAGGGGATACTCCTCTAAAGTCTCAAAACCTTGAAAATATATGCATAATATTATCCAAATGGAAACATCATTGTATGGGAAACCATTTGACTACAAAAACCATCTCAAGTTATGAAATGGCTGGGTTTACTCATTCGCAGATAATTGTGCTCTTTATTACATCTCAATAATTCATTTATACTTCTTGCAAGCAGTCTTCTTCCTAGTAATCATTCATAACTTCATGTAACTATTTTTGCAAATTTTTAAAGTATTTTCATCAATGTATAAATGGTGAAGTTTGAAGTGATTACAAAGGTAGCACCCTAACTTCTTATAGAAATGAGCATTTAAATCTGATTTAGTACACTCAGGGTCTTTCTTTCAATACTATAGTAGTTTAGCCCTTAAAGATCTAGAGGGAAATAACTTAAAATATTCCATTTCAACCTATTATTATAGAGGCTATATATTACCAAATAAAAAAAAGAACAAAAATACAGAATAATGAGTTTGGTTTCTTTACTGTTATACGATTCCAGCTCTTAATTATGAAAGGGTACCATTCTTAAATCTCCAGGATATCCCTGACCTTCTCATCATGATATCTTTATCTATCTTTGTTTATTCTCAGTTTTAAAATGTTTAAAGTCACAAATTTCACCATGAGTTTCTATGAGTAGCAACAATCCCATGGTTCAATTCTGTGGCCGAAGAATTGAGACCATTTTTGTCTTTCAGATCATTTTACAACTTCCAGAGATCCAGGCTACACTTACATTTTTTTTTCCTTAAAGAGAAGTAACAATAGGTCTTTTGTGATCAGAAACAACAAATATCTCTGTTACTTGTTCTCTACTGGCAATTTTCCATTTATTTTAGTGTGCCTCTGCAGGAATTTCTACAACTTCACAAAGGAGTCAGATGAATTGGCAACATAACCTTACAAATATAAAATAAAATCACACTGTGCAAAAAAAAAGAGTCAAATAAAATCTATTCCCTCATTACTGCCAATTGGATTTCCACAACATCTCTGACCCTTTCCCTCAAAATTATTTGCAGTATATGCTGTTGATCAAATTGCATGCTACTACATTTTGCAAGAGTAAATGAGCCTCCCTGACTCCATGTTTAGACTTGAAAGTGAATCTCATCAGTGCTTGTAGCATTTCTAAGGTACAAAAACAGGCTTTTGTCCTTTAGTTGTTTTCCACAATGTGTGGGGACAGCAGTTAATTCTGTGCAAATAAAAATGTTTAAGCCAGAATTTCTCTCTTTAAAAAGAAAACTGTATAGTAGCCATAAAGATATTGCTAAAATTAGGTACTTTAAGAACAGGTATACTATTTAATCTTTTATTCATCCTCATGTATTTCTATTCCCTTAGAATATATCATATGCATTTAGGGAGATATAATTGTAATAATAATGGGGTTAAAGACTACTAATTATGGAACAGGGGTTGTGCCAGCATTGTATTCTTATGGATTTTCTCATAACTCTTTTCTTATATCATGTCCGTGATTTAGGCTTAATTTTTATGATGATTTTACAAATGAGAAAATTATAGGGTAGAAAATGGAAATAACAACTACTAAGTGATGAGGTAATTAGTCTAATTCCAAATCCCACATGGTGTCCCTGCTTTCTCCTAACTATCAAGCATGACCAACCTTCCTCTAGTAATTTTCATTTTTTGATGAGTCCATACACATGACTAAGGAACTGTTTTTTCTCCTTAGATTCATTATGCTTCATACAAATTATTAAGTCAGACTGAGAACATAGGCTAAAGCAAGACTGCTTTCAAAACCATTCAGGTAGCCCATCAAAAAAGTATCTTAATAATACATTAAAACTATTATTATTTTAGTGAGGGAAATGGTCAATGTAGTTTTCTGTTTGTGGTATACTAGACAATAACAAAGACTATTAATTATATAGGAATGACCTATGCTTATCATGCTTATTTTTATTAAAATTATCCTTTCTAATTATTGAGTCAAACCAGTAAAAAAGTCACAACTTTTAAATGTTGGTTTGGTGTTATTAATGACTGAGTGTTTCTAACAATTACCTGCCAAAGCTACATGAAAATAAAAACTGAGATTTCAAATTACAAAAAGAACTATAGGATTAAACAAATAGTTTAAACCCAAATCTATGGGGATAAATTGAATCTGTATTCAGAGGAATTTTCAAATAAAATTTTATGATTAAAAATACATATAAGATGTACAATAAGTAGAATAAGTACAGCAAAATAAAACAACATAAGTTTATTGGAGAAGTGAAAGGTAAAAAATGAATTTAGCTTAACAGAAAAACAAAGCATATAACTGATTAAAGGTCGCTTTTCCTTACAATTAATATATTCATAAAAGGAAAATCAAAAAGTAGCATAGATTTATATAAGGAGTCATGAACATATTTATGGAAAATTAATAACTGTATAAAAAATATCAAATGGAAATAAAAGGGAAAAATAATTAAAAGACTGTTAAAATTATTCACAAAGTTAACCTCCAAAATTCTGAAAATCTAAATAGGGAAACATTAAAAAAACTGAAAATTAAGTGGCATCTGTTCCACGTGATTCACAGGTGAGTCTTATTAGAATTATAAACATTTTATAATTTAAACAAGTACAGAATAATATACCATATTTATTCAAGAATGTGGATGCAAATTTTCAAAATAAAATGCACATACCATAAGGGAATCAGAAGTTATTAACCATATTCTGAAACCCCTTCAAATTTTGTAAGGCAACTCTTTTGCACTTTCAACATTTAAATGCACAATCCATCATACATATATATACTAGGAAGAAAAATCAAATTATATTTAAATAATTTATTTAATTTATTAAAATCTATTAACATAATTTTAATTCTATGTAATGATAACTACTTATCAATATTTTCACAATGTAACACAAGCAAGCACGTCATTTTTATATTTTTTTGTAACTATTCAATGAAAGGATTGCAAGTACAATAAATTACATACACACTACCTTAAAAAGTCAGCAAATGATGAGAAATGGTAAGTGCAGTGCCAAAGCAGAGCAAAATAGAAAAATTAATTAAATAAAATAAACCCTTAAAATTGACTATGAGAGGCTTATGACTGTCCTCTCGCCTTGTTTTTAATATCCTTAGCCATGAGTTTTGGGCTAAATGTCTAATACTGTCTACTTTTTAGTTTTGAGTGAAAGTGTAAACAGGATACTACACAATGATTTATCTTTTACTTTTACTTGCAACCCCCAGATGGAGCTATATTGGATTCATTAATTCATTATAAGGCTTCTAATCTGTCTGAACTTGTCTGGTTTGCAGGACTGCTGCACATCACTAGAGGTCAACTTAGGGCTGATATGCTTCTGGGAAAAGAATCTATTCTAAGGAAGATGGAGCCTCTGGGTTTGAGGAGGGGATGATTCTAAATGCTGTGTATTATGGAAAAATTCTTTGATTCTTGTTCAGCCTAGGCTCCCTAGAATCTTTACTATATGCTAGAGAGGAAGATTGTCCAAGGCACATCTGAAATTGAGTGGGGAATAAAATATCTGCAAAACACTACAGAGAAGTACATGTTGTCCTCATCATGTAGTTCACTAAGATATCAGTTAAAGAATTCTGTTCTTCTATTATAGAATATAACCTGATACCAACAATAATAATGGTGGAGCCATGGATTCTGTGCCATCAGAAATCTTAGCCAGAGAATAGCAAAGCAGGAAATTAGTAACTGTCTTGCAGTTAAGGACATGAGGGTCCTACTACACATTTAAGAAAATGCAAAAAGAAAGAAAGAGAGAGAGAGAGAGAGAGAGAGAGAGAGAGAGAGAGAGAGAGAAAGGAAGGAAGGAAGGAAGGAAGGAAGGAAGGAAGGAAGGGTGAGTGAGTTGGAAGAGGAGTGGGCTATAGAAATTGTGAAATAGCCAGTAAAATGCCCAGTTCACAGAAATGTCTGCTTGCTCTTTCACTTGAACCATGATTCTTTCATGGCAGGAGATACTGTTCTAGTTATAGACGCTACAATGTTGAGAGTCAAAACACCTATTATGGATAATTTTATCCCCAGCATAATGTAGCCTAGAAAATCTGAGTGGTAAACATAATTTGGATTCTAAAATTTAGATCTTTGTTTTCTGTTCTTCAGCTAAACTTGATATTCATTTGTCAAGAACTCACTATGTGAGAAGTTGTAGCACTGCATTATTATCTCATTCTGGGTTTCCTGAAAACAGCCTCTGAGGTGGTTAACATTTAAGATGCTTAGTGCTTTGGGCATCAACACATGTAAAAGGGGAGGGAATTACACAGGACCAGGAAGAGATAGAAGTCAGGCTGCAATAGAAACCCCATGACAGCCTTTGCTAATTACATGGGGAGCTCTGGAGCTAGAAAGATCTTTAGAATTTTTTTCTGAGATGGTCAGACCTTTATATTCTGCACCATTGGCTGTGGACAAAGCAGAGAAACAGTATGACTTTAGGCATGGGACCTGCTAGAGCTGAATCAATTCCTAAAGAGACTGGAATCTGCTGCAGATGAGTCTTGCTCAAGCTGGAACCAACATCTCTTTCATGGAAGGGGTTTTTGTACCACCCATTGGAGTGGACACCAAGTGGAAATTGGTCCTGATTACTTGGTCTGAAAAATGGAAAACTTTAATTAGCTTGATAAAAAGAAGTCAAGATTCTCATCCTGTCACTAAATATTTAACAATCTCCACAGATAAAATTATTTTTTTAATAGTGCTACCAAGGTTTTGGACAAGTTCACCAAAAGAACACCAATGATAACTGACAATGGTTAAGTGTCAGCACGGACTCATTTAACTCAGAACTGCACAGGTGTCTGATACAGAGTTCATTTTCATTTCCCAGATCCAGAGAGTCAGACACTGAGAACTTAACAGCCCCAATATAAAAATCTTTTCCAGGCTCCTTATTAGAACAAAGATAGACCCTGTGGGGAATCCACAGAGGAATGAGACACAGGCTCTGATGTTGAGACCTTTCATTCTAGTAGAACAAATGAAAATGTTACATATAAAAAACTAGGCCTAATAAGGTTTACATAGTCTAAAATTGGATTAAAAGAGAAAAGAACCAAAAGGGATCAACTAGGAACACAGCCATATAAATCAGTTAATCTTCATCATTTCAACAAAAATGTTGGTGTTTAAAAATTACAACTTTTTAAACATTCATTAGCACGACCCCTCAAAAAACTAGTCAAGTAAGTGGTTTATAATCTCTGACTTAACTATTGTTATGAGCAGGTTTTAGTATCAATACACTACATTATGCAGAACTGGTTTCTCCAGTGCATACTCAAGAAAGTTTAGTCTTTTTGTGTTTTCTGTCTGTGTTACAAATGGGGAGAACGTGTGAAATACAAATTAAAGAGTAGATCATGTCCAAATGTACTCTGAAGAATAAAATGTCTTTGCCTTTTATAATAATCAAGGTGAATTGAGTCAAACATCCAAATATTGAAAGACCAGTCAACTCATAGAGTCATCTGATTAATAACTTGGTCTGAGGCACACTCTAGGAAAACTGTGTCTGAGACATGAATCAGGAGGTCTTCAAATGTTCCTTGCTCAGTAATAGCATTTCCATGTGCATATTGATGACATTTTCAAATAGCAATTTATATACTGGGTAATATGTAATACTAACAATAATATTAAATAGAAATGTAACACTTTTTCTAAGTTCCTCATAGTAATAGAGAAAGTAGTCACTGGCTGGATATAATTTTCATGCTTTTATTAGGCAACTAAGAAGTCTATGCCATCAGTTATTAATCCTCATAAAAAGGAATCAAACATGTAATTAAAGTCTCATGTAATAATGTTTAATTCATATGAAAATTACATTAGAATATGGTCATTATAGAGTATTTAATCAATATATATTAGGTGTATTAGCATATAAATTAAATATAAAAATAAAGAAAATAAATAAAACTAATATCACATGATTATACAACTATGAAGATAAATTATGGAGTGAATTATGATTAATTCAATTCTACTAATCCCAAAATATTTGCCACACTTGAATGGAGAAGGGGAGGTTAATATTCAACTTCATCAGCAGGAATGAGATAAAATTTGGAGAAAATCTAATTCACTCTTTCATGAAAACTATAAGAAGGCAAAGTAAAATTAACTTTTCATTTCAAAAATGTAGTGCTTAAGGGCCCATAAAAGGAAGCTACTGAACAGATGGACCAGTAAAGGGTATTGTTAAGGCAGAGGACTAATGACTAACTTCTTTGAAAACGATCACAGAGGAGACCAAAATTTAGAGTTCTGCACCTGAAAATTAGTTTTAAATGATAGACCAAAAGACCAAATGGAAGAAACAGTAATTTGGTATGGAAAAAGCACCAAAATTTAGGAATTTTCTCTTTTCCTGAGAGTTGAACTAGTGAAATATATTTTTAAATGATTTATTAACAAAAATTTGAAGATTAAATGATAATAGTAAATATAAAATGCATAAAATTTTCTAATGCCTTTTTTAAAGTTCTTTGTGATTACTATAGAGGTGCATAATGTATGAAAAAATCTTAAGTCAGCATAATTTAACCCAGGATGAAAGAATAAATTCATGAATATATAGATTGAAAAAAAAACAAAATAAAAAGAAAAATTCATAGAACTTCCTACACCTGAAAATGAGTAGAAAAATTGACATTAGCAATGTAATGAAATACAATGCAAGCCAAAATCACTGTATAATATGCTGAATGAGTCGACTGCATTTGACTCAATGACTTTAAACATTAGTGCCCTTTATGTATTAATTGGATTTTTCTCTAAAATTATGTTAATATTTTTCTGAAATTTTTATGCAAGTTTCCACTTTATATTCAATTCTGTTAATAGAATTTCTTTCCATTAAGTCCCATAAAGTTGAACACTTTTTAGCTATTTTTTTTCATTTCATCAACACATCTACACCTTTAGTCAGTATGAAGTAAACAAGCAAGAAATAAATACATAAAACCTGTCTATTCATTTCTGTTGCTTATTAAACATCTGCTCATTAGCCACCTCCTGGTTAATGAGTACTTATAATCTAAATGGCAATCCATTAGCAAAACTAGTTTTGTTTACAATCGTATTTTCTATTTTTTGAATAAAATCCATTTTAAAGATATGCTTTTAGCCAAAATTCACTTAATTATGTGGAAGAAATGACAGAAGAATTTTAAGTATTTTTTAAGTAACCCAGTAAAAATATCAGTTTCTTTAATGCATTTTCACCATACTAATTTTCATTTAAAGCAAACCTAATAAAAATATGTCACTAATAATTGCATTGCTTTTTTAGTTTATACAAATCAAGTAATACCACAACCCTTTTCTGACAAAGATAAGCTCTTTCTTAAAAAAGCTGTAAATGTGCATGCAAATTCTTCTAATTAAATGGTGTGGAGGTAATTGTACATGTCTTAGTAGTAAATGCTATCTTTATTCTCTTAGAGATAAACTTGATACAATGAAGAAGATAGAAAAATAGGGAGAAGAAAAGTTTTAAAAACACCAATTACAGGCATTATTTTCTTTTTAATAAAATAGTTGTCTTAGATATTTTTGTGCTGGGTTTTCTATTTTATTTTCCCTCATTCTCTCTGGGTTTTTTTTTAAATCAACAGAAAACAGAGTTTAGTTTCTTCTCATTTATTTATATCTTTTTTATTAAAATAAAAGATTTACAATAAAGTTTCCTAAACTGCAATAAATATGAAGTCAAACATGTAACGGAGAATTAAGGTACAAGGATTTTTTGATGCTGAAAATAATCCTTCCCAAGATGTGAAGCAGAAACAGTTGCAAAGGAAAATTTGCACATAAACTGTTTGAAGTATGAGGTAAATAAAGGGTTCATTTTAAAATATGTTTCATACATGCATGATTATGGGGTAAAATAAGAAATTTAAAGTTCCAATTTGTGAAGAGATACTCCAATAGCATTTTGAAAAAAATTTTAGTTCTGGTTATCTGCATAAAAATTTAACTAAATCTGAATACATGTTAATTTACATGAAAGTCTTAAATTAAACATAAGAGCCAAAATATTAAACTCCTGTCTTTTGCTTGACACTGAAATAGACTTTAAATATAGAAAATAAACAACATGACATGGAGTTCACCATATCCTACTGAAAGCCTAAACTACTGTCATAACATATCACTATGTACAAAGTAAGTGGTGACATATGAGACCACAGGAAACTGAGTACTTTACATGTCATTACATTTAGTCCATACACCCTTCCTAGAAATCAAATACTATTCTGGTAATACTGGCTTTCTAGGCAAGAAAAATTGAGTCCCAGAGAAGATAAGTAATTTGCTCATTAAAAGGTCTAAGAGCAACATTTAATAAGAATAAAAACTGTTAATATTATAGTTTGTCTAAAAATATTTTTGCCTTTAAAACAAAAACTAGGTGCCAAACATGCTGTTTTACAGAATATCCAAACACATACACACATATATTATCTCATTTAATTCTCAAAATAAACTCATGAGATAGTACATACAGGTTTTTATATTGTTCTTACAAATGATTCAATTAGTCAGCCTAGATTATACTCTATATTACTGGAATTCTTTAGTCATCCTGAGTCCAGAGTTACTGTCCTTAGCCTCTGAGCTTTATTTCATATATAAAACAATCACTGTATGCGTGTGATGATGGCTTAGACTTTAAAGGAAAGTCTTTTGTGTAGGGTATGATGCTGGCTTGATAAGCAAACATTTATTCAGAGATAATTTATACTCATACATTAGTAAAAAACAGACATTAAAAATAATTCCTCCCATTTCCTTAGCCTAACAATTTAAGAAACATGAATGCCTGAGTAGATCACATCAATCATACATTACAATATAATTGAATAAAGGCATTATGATTTGGATTCCAGATATTTTCTTTTCTCTTGTCTTCTTACAAAGATTTGAAACAGACAAACACAGTATTGTGTCTTATAAGGAAAATAAGTTACCCTATCATTTAAACTTATTGATGGTACTTACACCTATTGCAAAAAATAATATTTAAACAAAGTTTGCATTCCATTTATCAAATCTACCAAAATTTATCAAATCTACCAATGCATACCTTTTATCAAACTACCAAATTCTTTGCCATTCTAGAAACTCTAGCCCATTTTAGAAACTCTAACATCAAACTGTATAAATAGATGCTACAGGAAATAAAAGGTCTGAAAATTATAACTTATACCTCATCTTTAGTTGGCAATATTCCTCATATGTATATGGCAAATTCAAGTTCAAATAATTTAAGATACAGGTGAAGGAAAATTTTTGGCATTTGGCATATTAACATTTACTTCTAAATTTTCTCTGATAAATTAAATTTTACAACAATAAAGAGACTACCTTGGAAAGCAAGGAGACATGATTGTCTATTCACAAAACAGTATATTAGTATAGAGTCAGACTGACCAATCTCTAAATTTTCCAATTTATAATCTTAATTCTGATGCATGATCTCAGGCACAAATTCAAGTTTCCATATCTATGGTTTGCTGTATGTACTTTGTAAACAACTAAAAAGTTCACATATTTACAGCAACATCATTCTGTTTTAGCTTCTTCAAGGACTTTATAATAAAATATTCTCACCCAGTTTCAAGTATTACTGTGAAATTTTATTTAGTGAAACAAGGAAGCTGAGAAGCACACAGAATACTGTAGTGTTTCTATAATGGACTTTTCCTTTAGTTTAATACTGGAATGCAAAACAATGTCACAAAGACCCAAAAAGATAGAAATGGTCTTCCAGATCCACAGGTTCCTGCTACCACAGGTCCAATCAAACTCAGATTTTAAAATATTTTTAAAAATTATATATGCACTGTATTAAATAGAGACATTTTCTTCTCAGTATTCCTTAAACAATACAGTATAACAACTATTAACATAGTATTTGCACTGTAGTTAGTATTATAAGTAGTCCAAAGATTACATTACACAATAGCACGTGGGTAGGTTTTTTGAAGATACTAGGCCATTTTACATGATATATTTGTATATCCTCAGAGTTTTATATCCTCATAGTATCCTGGAATCAGTCATGCTTAAATGCTGAGGGGTGACTGAGATATATAATTTTGATATATGATCATCAAAATCATATATTTAAGTAACAATGCATTCAGAGAGACAAAGAGAGGGAAAATAAATAGGATGCTACCACTGAAACTGTCAGCAAGGTGTCTACTATGTAAGTAAGTGAGTGAAACACCTTCTCTGGGCCAGAGCTTAGTGGACCCTCAATAATGAAAAGACATCACTCTCTTCATCAGGAGAATGAAGATTCAGATGGGATATCTGCTATAGTTTTTTTTCCTTCTCTCTAAAATTCTATAACTCTATAAAAATGTACGTGGCTGGCAGCTGTTAGCTGGGTAAGAGGAGTAAATAACTTTGTGGTATGACAGGAATTAAAATGGAGGGCTGTAGAGAGAATTATGACATGCTAGCAAAGGTTGCCCTTAACTGTAATAACTGGCAATGTGTATCCTCCTCACCGGTATGAAATATCTGCAGCTACTCATCACAGAGTCCCCTCTCTGGGAAGCTGTCAGAATAAAAAACACTCCTAACTGTTTTGAAATATAATAACTCTAGTTAATATGCTTCCCTGATCTGACAAGTGCTGATTTATGATGTTAACTGAGGATTAGGTATCAACAAGCAATCCTAACATTTAGTGCCGCACTTGAGAGGGAATCACATCAGTGACCCTCTGGCAACTTCAGTGATTTGCATATCTCTATGGCACAAAAGTTATGGGAGTGCTGGGAAAATGTTCTCATTTTAATTTTTAATGTTTTCACACCTCAAAAATCAAAATGATTACTCAAATATTCATTTGCATATGCATACATTTGAACATAGCCCTGTTCTTTTCCTCTGAAATTGCATGTTTTTTTTTAGCAAAGCTTGGGGTTCCATCTGAAAAACATATCCCTATTAATCCACTGTTGTCAAAGAGAATGTTTATAACAATGTACCACCTGCATCTATTCTTAATTAACTGCAACATCATGAACTCTAAAGAACGAGTGGCAGAAATATATTTCACTATGGAGATGATTAATGGAAGAAATAAGGCTAGTATTTATGAGGTCTCAGTTTCTCTGACCAAGAAATGAATCTGTTAGTGACATTGTTGGACAGGTGATTGCTCTGGTTAAGATCCCAGGATGATACTTATTGAAAGAAGACCTTCCTGCAGAAGAAAGGGATTCTGTTAGGTCATAGTATTCCTTCTGCAGAGCCATCCTGATCCAAATCCGGTGAGATTGAAGTGTGCATTCAGTGTAAAATGGAAAGGGTAGCAAGTAAATGAGGGAATTTTCAGAAGTGACAGAAAAATCAGGATCTACATTTTCTTAGAAACAGGCAATGTGGGTTTTTATTTCTTTCATAGAACCAAAACTTCAAATATCTTTTTAGTTGTCAATGGACTTTACTTATTCATATGTGGTGCTGAGATTCAAACCCAGTGCCTCACACATGCTATGCAAGCACTCTGCCACTGAGCCATGACACCAGCCCACACTTAGCATTCTTATTGGACTTCTTTTTAATCTCTGTATTCTCAGCAGAAGTCTGTCTTTGCAGCTATTAAAACAAATTTAGATATGCATCACACCAGGTGGTAATCTAGCTATAAAAGCAGAAAAATTATCAAAAGAACATGGAAGAGAAACAACCTAAAAAAATTGTAAAATAAGATTATCTTTAACATCTCTTTATTTTATTTTTTATAATCTCATGAGCAAACAGAATATTTCATATAATAAGGTATATTGTAAGACAAAATAATGATACATCTATACATTAATATGTCTTCAAAATGGGCATTCTACTTGTCTAACATAGAAAATTTTGCTATAGCTGGGATTGTGGCTCAGGGGTGGAATGCTCCCATAGCATGTGTGAGGCGCGGGGTTCGATCCTCAGCACCACATAAAGTAAAATCAAGGCATTGTGTCTGCCAATAAGTAAAAAATAAGTATTTTTTAAAAAATTGTTGCTATAAAAATATCAAAATGTTCAGAACATTGAATTAGTTTGCTATATGTTTTCTAATATTAAACAAGTAAACATAAAATATCAACTTCAAATATGTGACATACAAAGAACTTGATGTCAAAATAAATTAATTCTGTCAAGCTAACATTATTTCTCTTCTATCCTTCCCAGATCTAGGTATGAGTATTTAATTAACAAAATCTAAATTCCAATAATATCTCCATAGTTTGCTAGTGGGCTTTGTTTATATAAATTATGAAGCTTTAACAATTAGTCTTAGTTTGCAAATTAGCCAACTAGTGCTTACTGAAGTCTATTATTGAACATGTAGCCTAACATAGAAATTATAAATACTACCAATGCCTGGCAATTTTTATTATTAAAAATTATATAGAACATAAACAACTGTGAATAATCAGTTCTAAATCATTCAGTCTCACTCTCTGATTTTGAAGAATTTAAATGTTATCCATAAAGTCATTTGTCTTCTTGGAAATCTTTAACTGGCTCAGTAACATTCAGTAGAATAACAGCATAAATTTTAACTAGAAAACATGAGCCACCCAGATTGTTATATTTCATAACAAATATCCTTCCACATATAAGAAAGGTGTGAACAGTTTTCTGATAACATGACCTTCAGTCACTTCCCAACTTATTGTCCCATGTGCCTAGAAACAATGTTGTGTATATTACAAGTCTTGTAGAAAAACAATAAAATACATGCTTCTAGGAATTAAACTTCCCACCAGAAACAAAGCAGAATGGCCTCTTGCCAAGGTGAGTGGATGCATTTCTAAATACATTTTATGAAAAAGGGAGATTTGGATCACACAAAAGTACTGATGAGCTTGTTCCCAGCTACCAATAATCATTTTGCCTTATTAGAGAGAGTGATACTTCTCAATCTGGCTATTCTGTTGTTTGGGTAAATCAATGCATGAGATAATATTTTCTCATACTTTCTCACTGAACTGTAATTATATTCCTGTTTTCAAAAAAGCACTAAAAGCTAATCCATATTTTAGAATCAAGGCAAATGAAGAATTGGGACATAAAATATAGAGATGTATTTTGATTTGCGATATCAAAACATGTTTTCCTTTTCTAATTGAAGTAATGTAGACATTAGTATTACTTTGCTGATGGTTCTTCTGACAATTACAATAACATTTGCGGGAGCTAATGTGTTGCCACCCTGTGATTTTCAGACTAGTGCCAGTGGTTTTAGGGAAGGAGCAATTGTTAGTCTACATCACAAAGGAAATCTTATGGCAAAATAACTTTAAAATTTTTAAATAGCCATTTTAAATATTAGGCTTCAGGAAAACATAAATTGGAACTTAATTTTCTTACTAACAAATTAAAATATTTTCACTTCTATAGTTTCATTTCTGCTGTTATCAACACTGGTGTATTGTATGCTTGCCACCAGATGAAGATCAATTTCTAGGGAAAGATTATCCCTGGAGTTTTTCAGAACAGAATCAACAAATGCTAGATATTACTCATGAATCTGTATGTTCACCATTCCACTGATATGACATCAAAGACAGTGCCTGACATTTTTGGATTAGATTAAAACACCATTACGACCAAAGGGCATTTGCCTTAGTGTTCTTCTATGAAGCTTGTTATGTGTTAAGATCTCTGTGTAGAAAATTTTTAAAGAAAGGAAGAAAATCTACTTGAAACACAGAAAGGTTATAAGACAACATTCAGCTTGAACTAGTTTTGTTTTAAGATTTTCTGATTCTATTATTATTATTATTATTATTTTATTATTATTTTGTGGTTCTGGGGATCAAATCCAGGGCCTTGTGCATGAGAAGCAAGCACTCTACCAACTGAGCTTTATCCCCTGCCACAGCTTGAACTTTTACAAATAAATAAAGGGGTGTGTGTGTGTGTGTGTGTGTGTTTCTTTTTAAAGAAAGAAAGAGAGGGGAGTTTTTTTTTTTTAATAAAGTTAAGATAACAAACTTTTAGATGACTTAAAGTTTATGTAAAAACTCTAAATATGGCTCTAGTTTGCTTGCCAAACCAAGTGCCATCATTGCCAACTTGCATACCCTCTTCCAAAATCAAAACAATCTAGATCACACCAACAGACAACTATTTACTAAAAATTACTCTGTGACACAAATGGACCTGCACAAGGAATAAAGTCAGAAAGCCCAATAATCTGTCTTAGATGTGGGAGTTGCCTGGGCAGGAGAGTGGTTTCATGCTGGAGTCCAGTAGGTACTAGACAAAGCTCTATCACTGATTAGCTGTGTGACTCTGTGGGATTTATTAAAACTTTTCATGTCTCACTGGATGGTATGCCATCTACTCACTAAAATTATTCACACAGGTTATAATAAACTCAGTATAACATAGTAAATTCTAAACTTAAGATGGTAAAACTAACAATACATGATAGTTACCAGGCCTCAATAGTTGTAATTTAAATTGTCTTTAAAAGTTTTAGTTCTACTACATTCAAGATTATTATAAAAGTAAAAAGGAATGAACTTTGGTAAATTTTCCGAAAAGATCTACATAGTTAAGAATAATTATTTCTTAACACAGATGTTCTCCCACTCCACAGAACAGGAGACAGAGAAATTGAAAAACTTCCTCAGTTCACTGTAGTCTTTGTCATTTTCTTTACCTTGTAAAATTCCCAAGCATATTAACATTTGTCAATTAAAATGTTGTAATGAATTCCTTGACATTCATTGTTGTACATTCCACCACGTCTTTTATTTCTGTGTTATCTAACTTGTAAACAATGTTAGTTGCTGAATTTAAATGATATCACTCTTGGATTAATCAAGTAATGTGGAATTGTTCTCTTAAGAGTTGTTTACAGGGGGGAGTAATAATAACATTCTTAAATGCACCTCCCTAATTACTCTTTCTGAATAGAAGTGCATTGTTAAGAGTTGGTTAGGAGGGTATATTTGTGGTACACAGAAGGATTCCTCACCCCAAAATGTCCCCTTCCAAATCCCTAGCACCTGTACATGTTGCCTTATATAGCAAAACATTCTTTGTGTAAGTAACTAAGATAGGACTTCTCAGATGAGGATAGTATTTTGAATCATCAAGTTCAGCTCAATTTAATCACAATGGTCTTTGTAAAAGAGGGTGAAGCACGTGACTCAGATGGAGATGTGATGACATAAGAGGAGACAGAAGAAATAAAGGAGGAAGGATGGACTTAAAGATTTGTGCTGATTAGCAGGCTTTGAAGATGAAGGAAGAGATCAGGAGTCAAATAAATGCAGGTGGCCTTTAGGAGCTAGAAAATATAAGAAGATGGATTCTAAGCTAGAGTCTCAAGAAGGAACACTGACCTGCTGACACCTTGATTTTAAACTTCAGAGACTTCTGACCTTTAGATGTTAAGATAATAAATTTGTATTATGTGAGTCACTAAATTTGTGGTCATTTGTTGCAGTAGAAATAAGAAGCTAATACAATAGTGGTCAGAAATGCCTTTTAAAGTCAGGCTATTTGTCTAGAAACAGAAGAAATGCTTTCAAGATCTTTAAAATATTTCAATAATAGTATTTACCTGATAAAACATGTCCAGGCTCAAGTGAGATAATATATGTCTAATGTCTAGCACAGTTTCTGACATAGTGAATGTTCAAGAGACATGGCTATGTTTTCATGAATCATTTCCTAAGTCCTCTTTTCATTCCTTCCATTCCATCACCAAGAATTACAGGAAATGGGAATGGAAGCTGTAGCCATTGGTACTAAGAGTCAGGGATATGTGGAGTCATGGGAAATGGATTTGGAAAGCAAATAAGCAACGTTTTTGAATTCTAGATTCTTCATGTAGCCAAAGAACAGCCTTAAACAACTAGCTCACCTTCTATGAAATTTAGCTTCTTTATATAAAATGAATATTTCTCACATATTCATTACTAGGGTTTATTCAAGGTGTCTAACATAATATGGGAATCAAAAGGTGCTATTCTGGAAATGTAAATTTTCTTTCCTCCCATTTCTACTCAGCCAAAATGCTCTGTATACCCTGGGGAATGGAGCAAAAGTAAAGTACATTTCTATAATGAAGACATGGAAGCCCAGAGAAATTGTCAATTGTAGATGTAAACCAAGAAATTCTGTTCTCATGTAAAGGGGTTTATTCACCAAACCACATTTGGCTAGACTATTAATCTAGCACTCCAAAAAAAATGAAAGCAAACAAGGTTACTAGAGCTTTTTAAGATTACTGAAGAAGAAGAAGAGTGGGAACTATTAGACATTGCAATACCATGAATAATTATGTAATAGGAATTTAACAGATAATGTTTTAATTATACCAACATTAAATGAAATTTATTGATGTTTATATTAAAAACATTGGGCTGTTCAAAATGACAAATTTAATGTTCAGCAAAGAATTAGTGTATGAAGATAATTATTTGTTTCCTAATTCTGAAAGTCAACACTCTTGTTAAATATACATTAACTACAAATTCACTGTCCCAAGTTCTCCTGCCCCAACATTTATCTCAAACTGACAACCTCAAAAGTTAATAGCAGACATAGATTTGGCAGACATCCCAGCACAGAAAAAAGGATGTATGGATTAAAACTACTTTGCATTCTAGTCACAAACTGCACACTAGCAACATGACAACCAAGAATTTTACATCAGAAAGAATCTATTGTTCTCTGAATTGCATTAAATGCTTGTGATTAAGTCAGAGTACACCTTGACCACTGTCACAGATTTCATCTGAAAAAATGAAACAATTAAGGTCCAGGGCAATGTAGGAAGTCAAATAGAAGAAAGAAATTTGTAAATATTTGCGTAAAAACACATCTCTATTCATTAACAGTTTATATAATTTATTTGTTAAATCAGACACTGGATTTCCATCCATGAGTTACAACTGGACATTGATACATAAGCTAAATCATTTCACTAATTTCACTGTATTTATTAAGTCCATGTTTCAACATAGCCAAAAATCAGCTATATTTTTATTCACATGAGTGGTTTCACAAATTAGTTTGTTCCAAATTTCATTTAAACACTAAAAGTAACTTGAAATACCAATACTTAAGAAAAACATGCTATGTATCTATGATGGCAACTCACACAATTTTCAAAATTTTACTATAATATAAAACACACACTCTGCCACCCGCACACTTGTTTTGTTTTCCTTGTACTCCAACAGAATGTTAAGTACAATCAGGTAGACTCATGTGAAAACATATATTTTTATTTAACAGTATTAGAATATTATAGATAAATCATATTGTATATTAGAAAAAAAATAGAAGACTACATGGGCATCTTGTTGCCAGTTTAATATTTCTGTCTTGCACAATTCTGCATATTGCATTGTGTACTGTCTCATTTTAATTCAGTTACGGTAGCCTATGCTGCAGTTTTCTGTCCCTGATTATATGCAGGCTGCACACCAAAGTTTTCTGGCAATAACGATGAGATGCTGGAAGATTAAGTACAACGACAACAAAAAAGTGACCTCAAATATGACCTAAAATCATTTGGATTGAAGGTCTGTTTGTGAAATGTGAGTCACTGTGTTTGGTTTTCTCCCAAAAGAGCTGGTCAGGCCTCATTAAAGAATCTTATAAGTAAATATGTTTCACACAACATAAATTTTTGCATCGGATTATGATTTTAACATTATTTGTTCAATAAAAAGGGATGCAATTGGGAGATGTGTATCATCTCTAATGAGAACCAAAACAAAGAATTTGGTGCATGTGAAAAATGTCAGAATTGAAAAGCAATCAACAAGTCAATAAGCATGAGATATTTTAGCAAAGACTCTATTCATTCCTAAGGTTTAAGGAATAAATATAAATCATAAAACAATAAGGAAATTGTATACTATATATTCAGAACTTACTTTGTACTAAATCTAGTGAAGTAAGAAAGAAAATAATATGCATAACACACAGTGGACTCTCCAATTAATTAAAAGGAAGTATAGAGAGCTCAAATAATGTGTCACTGTTAAACATCCGTGATATGAACTTCCTGTGTTAAACTATTATTTTTTAATTCATAGTTCTTCCTTTGATAAAGCAAGCTTTGAATTAAGTTGCAAAGCTACAGTCTTATGTTTCAGAACTGATGAAATCATTATGAATTAAAAATAGGTTAGGTGAATATGATGAAATGATACATTAATATTATTTCATGATTGTAAATTATTTCCATGTATGAGAGTTTGGCTATAATTAGAATATTTTGTTGGAACAATTTGCAGAAGTGTTTTCTCTGAAGGAAACAAAATTCCTTGGGGGAAAAATACAATGTTTTATTCATTTGTACAAATCTAATTTATATCAAAAAGCTTATCATATGGACTGAAAAACAGTTGATTCTCCCAAGATGTGTTGAAATGGATAAATAACATAAATGAATTCACCTTATACAGTAATGAAAAAATCTAAACAAAGTAATGACCCAGAATGCTTGTAATCATCTAAAAAAATTATAACTCAGTAAGAAATGAGAAGGTTGTCATGGTTATAAAACCTTATTTTAAATTGGGAAAACTGTGAACTTAAAAAAAATGATACACTCTCTTTAAAAATTGTGAATGCAGAAACATCAGGCTGGTGTGATGGTGCACGCCTGTAATCCCAGCAGCTCAGGAGGCTGAGGGAAGAGGATCCTTGAGTTCAAAGCTAGCCTCAGCAAAAGCAAGACACCAAGAAACTTAGTGAGACCCTGTCTCTAAAATAAAATCCAAAAAAAAAAAAAAAAGGCTGGGATGTGGTAGTTCAGTAGTTAAGCACCTCTGAGTTCAATCCCTGGGAAACAGAGAGAGAGAGAGAGAGAAACAAGAAAAAAAATCAGAGGAGACCAGTGCAAAGAAACATCAAGGCAGGTCATGTTGCAGGAGGGAATTCCTTAGGACTTGGGAAGCTGTGTGGTGACCAAGGGGATGCTGAATTTTAGTTTTCAAATACGTATATTTAATTATGATCTTAAATATTCTCGCTCTAAGATAATTTTTCCATTCTGAACATTTAAACTCTAAAAATGTAATTCACCTCCTTCTAGGACCTCTTTCTTTTCCCAAATGAATTTGTTGCCAGGGAGCTATTCTTCTATATGCCTTTACCCCAATATGGCAGATGGTCAGCTCCACCACTGCTTATTCCCAAGGGTCATGTCAGTCCCTTTGTTCATTATTTTCACCATATCTCTAAAATAAGTCCATGTTATACCAACAGTACCTATGACCTCAACACCACACCAATTTTCTTGACTTTAACTTTTTAAATGACCCTAGATAAAACAAGCTTTGATTATTGTCCACTTGGCTTCTAATATTCACACTTCAACAAGAAAGTATTGACCAACCTTGAACTCATTCAACTCAATGGTCACATCTGTTGCCCAAAGACATTATTAATTTACTCAACACTTTCAGCCAAGACTTCACATATACCTTTGGGAATACTTTGCAAATCTTTTAGTCTGGGTCTAGTCTCTCCTTCTGATGCATAATAGCTCACATCTCCAGTATGTCCAACTCAATACCTCCATCCTACCAATTACACTGCATTCTTTATACTCAGGAGACACTAGCAATTCTTTCAAACATTTTTATTTTAAAATATCTCCCGTTTGTAAGAAAACAAACATTAGTAAAATAGAATAAATTTCTGGGTAATCAAAAATACTGTTTTGATTTCAAATAAAAGTAATACACTTAATTGCAGATGCAGTAAAGACTCTTATCTTTAATAGCACTGATTGCAGCATTTAAAAAGATAAAAAGAAAATTCCTACAATTAATCACAAAATAATAATAATAAAAAAAAACAGTGAACACCGAACACTTTGCAAATGTCCTGTTTTGTGTAGAGAGGGACTACCATTCTTGGGGTGAGAGAGCATATTTAAAAACAATTCTAGTCTAATTTCTAACATTTTTCTCTAGAACAAAAGATTATAATGAGTATTCAAATGCAATAATAATGTGGTATCTTTAATACAATTTTAAGTACATATGAATCTGAGGCCTATAAAACATTTTTCCCTAAAAAAGAGCTATTGTACACTTTTTGTACTTAAGACAAAGTTAATTTAGGACTAAGAAATGTCAACTGCTATCAATGAATAAATGAACAAGTCATTTATTCCTTTAAGGGATTTTTTCTACTTGTAAAAATCAGGATATTTCATTAAAACAGTTTGCAAGTTCATGTTTAAATATTTTAGTTTACTCTGCTTTTTCCAGAATTTGCTTGGACACAAAACCTAACAATCTCTTTCCTCCAAGGGAGAACTACATGATCAAAAATAAAGTGCCTACCCAAAGCAATAGTGGTATCATAAAGTACCTGCTATGTTATAGGTGACAGCTCAAAACTGGTTAATTTTCTAGGTCTTTCTAGTGAAAGACTCATTCTTACTGTGTCATTTCAATCACTGTCTCAGTCCTTCATGCACATACCTACAATCAAACACTATTCTCAGACTGGTATCACATTTCATTACTTTTATGAAATTATTATATATTCCTTGAATTACTGCATCTGAACTAAGTGTATTATTACTGAAGCTAGTATGCTAAATCCTTGAGAAAATGATCCAGTGTTTATTCATCTTTTTATTATCCCTAGTGGCTACACAGAGTAAGCGTTTGATAAGTAGGAATGAGGGAAGGAAACAGAAAACTAAAACTTCAAAAAAAAATATTTCTAGATTTTTAAAAATTATTCATTAATTACATTATTTTTTAACATCTTGCTCTAATGTAAACAATCTAACACCATTGAAATAACTAAAATATTAAAACCAAACAATAAATAATGCTTATGTCATTGTAGCATACTTATTCACATATACCTGTGTATGCATGTGTGTGAAAAGATTTTGTTATAGATAAATGCAACCTGCTGTGCTGTAGACTATCCAAAGATAATTATATAAAACAAAACGTAAAAATGTTCTGAATTTTTTCCACAAACTGTATATAGAAAGCCATCTTTGATGAAGTTATTTAACATATCTAACTTGAAGAATCACATAATAAATTACTTTAACATTTCTTCTGGATAAGTAGCATAGTTTCCTCATATATAAAAGTATATGTCCCATTTTATTGTCTGTTTCCTAGAAAATTAAGAATTAAGTGTCACTTTTAATGAAGTACCAATGTTAATTTGGATTTTTATGCCCCTTTCTTTTGTTTCCCATGTTGGTGCTTAGTTTTTAAAGAGCACTTTTGTATTTTTGTCTTTCACAGTGTGACCACAAAAAATATTTTCACATTTGTAGAATATGAATCTTAACTCATATTAGAATAAATTACAAAGGCAGTAATATTTTATGTAAAATCAAAGATATTTTTACAGTGGTTGATGTCTACACAAACTTTATTGTTACTCTGTTATTGATATTTTGATTATCTCATTATTATAAGGTACATTTGAATAAAAAATTCATTTCTGACATACTTAAATTTAAAACTCAAAAAAAGATTACAGAGTTTAAACATTTGTTTTATCAAAAAAGCATTAAAATAGATTGAATATTAATATTCTATAATGTGAACACAATAGTATTATTTTAAAGAAATTATGCTAAATATTTGTAATTGTTTTTTAACATGTCATATACATTATAATACAATTCTGTTCAGAGATTGTTCAAAAAGAATTAACATGGGTGTAAATATTAGGTGCCATAATAGTTTCCATAATAAAATAATTAATGTTCACTGGAATAGTGTAAAATTCATGACATAATTTTTATAAATAAAATCAATCTTACTATGTAACATTTATAGCCAGGCAAATATTAAACTAATTTAGGTAGAGAGGACATAAATATAACTAAAGCATTATATGCAAAAATAATTTTCTAGGCTGGGCAGGGTGGCACACACCTGTAATCCCAGAGGCTCAGGAGGCTGAGGCAGGAGGATGAAGAGTTAGCCCCAGCAACCTAGCAAGATGCTAAGCAATTCAGTGAGACCCTATCTCTAAATATATATATTTTTAAATCAACCAAAGATAACCTTCTAGAATTTTGATGATTGTATTAATTTGCTGTGTTCTCTTGAGGATTATTGAGTAGAGTTATTGATTTTACTTAAACCCACTTCCTTTTGTTACAGTTTTTAAATTCTTTCTTTATTCCAAATATAAATAGCAACATAGGAACATCATTCATTTAATTTTTTTGAGGGGTACAAGGGGTTGAACTCAGGGACGCTCTACCACTGAGCCACATCCCCAGCCTTATTTGTATTTTATTTAGAAACAGGGTCTCACTGAGTTGCTTAGCACCTCACTTTTTGCTGGGGTTGGCTTTGAACTTGAAATCCTCCTGCCTCAGCCTCCTGAGCCCTTGGGATTACAGGAATGCGCCACCACGCCTGACGCATTCATTTAATTTTTTAAACAAGAATTTACTAAGCATTTGCCATGTCCATCACTTAACATAAAACTGGTATACAGTTACATTCTAATTTAGAACACAAGACTAATGAATTAAAACTCTATAAATAACCCAGAACAATATATTAAGTGTCAAAATAAGCAGGGTCAATCTATTATTCTAATGGCTTATAAGAGACAAAGAAATATGGTTTGAGATAATTAAGAAGGAATTTTATAAATGCCAGAGGATTGGAGATTGGTATTAGGTGATAAACAAAGATATAAATGAAGAGAGCTCAAAATGCCAGTGTGTAAACGATCTAAAAAGACTCCTCTTAGAAAATATTCTGGAACCTTGAGTAGGGGACAGAGAAATGCTTCTAATTTTTGTAAACACAGTTCTCATTGTTGGCTCCCCTTTGTTTATTTCCACTCTTTTCTTACTCTACACATTGAGTCTTTTGCACCCTGCAGTTCTCTCAAGTTCTTTTCTCATAGCTTTGCTCCCAGAGAAGTTGGTCTTCCATTGCTTGATGGGGACTTCAAAAGGCCAGAGCCAAGAAATTATCATCAGCTTTGATTTTTCAGACAGCACTTTTAAATAGAGCACTGCAGAATGGATAGCCTTTAATGTTAGGCTTTTAAAGTCAAATTCCACACACTCAGGAAAATAGTGTCTTTTTAACAAGTCTTTTTAAATATCAATAACTAATGATTCAGAGCAAAGAATTTATTTAAAAAAATCCATAGAAAAGGAAGAAATCTCCTGCTATAAGAAGAGCCTCCTATTTCTTTTCTTTTTTAAAATGTTTTTATTAGTACATTATCCTTATACATAATGTTGGGGTTCATTGTGACACATTCGTACATAAACATAACATAATTTCCTTATTTAATTACCAGCACTTCCCACTGAAACCCTTATTCTTCTCTTAGGCTTTCCTTTATGTATTTTTAATTGGTACATTATAATTATACATGAAAGCGGAATTTATTGTGCTATGTTCATATATGTACATAGCAAAATTTGGTTGATTTTGTTCCTATGACATCACCTTTCCCTCCCTCCCCTTGATCCCTTCTTGAACTGTTCTGTTTTAATTTCTTGTGAACCCTTTTGTATTCCTTTTTTTTTCCTCTAGATTTCATGTATAAGTGGAAACACTGGATTCTGACTTCAAAATGTTTGATATAAAAGGAACCATGTTGCTGCTATAATAGTTTTTCTATCTCATTAAAAAGGAAGAAGAAAAATGTAACTAGTTGATGAGGAGAATGAAAACAGTTTTCCTAGTGCATCTTCGAATGCTACCTTATCTTCTCTTGCATTGTGATTTTTGGTGGGATCCAGAACTGGTCATCCCATCCTATTATCTCTATCCCCCATAATTTCACTACAATCACCACTAAAGTTTATGACAGAAAACTGAGCTTTTCTTTGTTTCCTAAATGCAAGCCCAGAAGGTGCCCTGTGAGGACTGGAAGAGTAGGGTACTAAGGTACAGAATTCTCCTTGGCAACAAAGCACCCAAGTTGCCTTGCTCCTTTAGTCTTTACTGGCATTACTCCAATGTGAACGAGACTTAAAGAGTGTACATATAATTTCTTTATTAGGATGAATGTACCAGATGAGAATAAACTGTTATTGGTCCAGCTACTGGGATCACTAACACTCAAACCAGGAAACCAACTAACACAGGCATGTGAGGGAACACCACCAACAGGGCCAGGAGAGAGGATGCTCAGCTTCCAACAATGACCAGGGGAGTTGGAGTTGAAGTAGAACCTTATCTAGTACTGTGGAAACCAGTATTTGTCGATCATGCTGTGTAAATAACCTTACAAAATGCCAGCAATCCTGACTCTACCATAGTCCAGGTGAAAACGATACCTACCCTTGAGTTAAGAATACAGAAATGTGGAAAAAATTAAGCAAGTACAATAAGCTTCCAGCAGAATCCAGACCACAGTCTGAGTGGGGTAAGGGAAGAGAAGGGAGAGTCCTTGAGTGTGGAAGGCAGCTGTGGGAGGGAGATGAACACTATAAGAGATAAAGGATTTAGGCAGTTCTGAGCTGCTCAAGTAATAAACTGAATAAATACCCTCAATTCCATGTTCTGTGTCAGATATCAAGCCTTACAATATGAGAACAAACAACTTACAAAGAATTGCAAATAGCAGATTCTATAAGGTTTCTAAATGTGAAGCTTGCCAGTTACAATCATCTCTTAGCAAAGCATAGGAAAACTAAATAGTTTGCATTCAAAAGGAAAGTTGTAAACACAGCTTTCTAATTCTAACCATAATCTAATAATAAATATTTTAACAACTTACCAGAGTACTGTTTTACATAGATCCAAATATTCTTTGATAATCTCTCAAGAAAGCTAGGTGATTAAAATATCAAACACAATATGATAGCAGGTTTTAGAATAAACAATGAGATAACATTAACTGAACACTTAAAATGTGACTGTTACTGTTATCCCCACTTTACAGATGTAATTATAAAGAAATAGCCCTTAAAATATTTCTTAATCAGAAATCAGACATTTATTTATTCCCTTTTTGATTTGAATTTCAATCTCCCAAACTTCAGACTCTGCTCTGAACCTGCAAACAGTTTGTGACTTGGAAAAACATCTTCAAGGAAAAATAAAATACTTTTCAAGTATAATGATTCAAACTTTTGATTTTATCGTTAAGGGAATAAAAAGAAAAGATATTTAGGTATTAAAAGAGGTCTAGGCTCCATAGAGCAGACATTGAATTATTTTTTAAGATATCAGTTGGGTCACAGTCTGCAAAATCTTCACATCAAACCACTATGATCTTGTGTATTAGAAAATGCTTCACAAGCACTCAGTAGCCATTGGCTACAGTGTCTGGAACTGCCATGTGCTGGCAGGAATCCACCTAGTATCCAGCAATTCAACCAGAATGCTTCAATGACCAGCCACGCGATGTGAATTCTGAGCACCTCAGAGACAGTTTTGACTGGTGTCACCAAACCATAAGGAGTAAAAGAAAATCAAAGAAATTTTTCATAATGGGTCCATTCAAGGAAAGCTCCTCTCCAAATATTATGTTTACTTTCATAAAAATGAACCAGCCAATCATAAAGCTTATAGGAATTAGCAAATTTGAATACTTTTCTGCAAGCAAGTGCACTTATTTGTCCTGAATACCTGCAAACATAAAAATGCTTTATATGAAAAATATAATCAACATATCTCACAAAAGATATTAACACAAATGAATCTGTTCTCGGCCATTGGAAATAGAAGCAGATTATCCATTTAGTAATTCTCAAAAAGGACTGTAAAATCAACCAGTGAGATACAAGAGAATTTGTACCTAAAGTCTTGACTGAATCTTTATTGTGATATTACAAATGTGCTCAACAATTTGTTCAGCAGCTTTCTAATAAACAATATTATAATTCAGTTGTTCAACATGATGTAAAAGAGAGTAAAACACTGTTAGAAAGTTAGCTGCCTTCATCTCTCCAATTATAAATTGGGGAAAACTAAATAAAGGATTTAAGCCTGTGCATGCAGTTCAATCACAGCCCCTGAGTTGGAGCCAAGTGTTCACGCTACAAAGGCCAATTTTTTTCTATAGTCACTGAATATGTTTTGATGGAAAACGTCATCAATTATGAATACTTGTGTGTTGAGAGTCTCTTTCTTTTAAAAACTAAGGTGGGAGAACTGTTAGTTGTTATTTTTGTATAGTAAAGAAACAACAAATTGTGTTTGGTAGTCTGAGAAATTAAACACTGGCTAATTAGTCAAACAGTTTTACAAAGTGTGAATTAAATGTCCAGTGTTTTCTCATGGAGTTTATTTTCTTAGCGGCAAAAATAGGCAAAGAGAAAATCACTTAGAATATTCGTGAATTCCAGGACTAATGAAAAAATGAAATAAATATAAAAAATTTATTGATACACCAAAGAATCATAGGTTTTCCCAAAGTTATTATACACATACAAATATATGTGTATACACACATACATACAGAGATATATATATGCACACATATATGACTATATGTAAGTCTATACACATCACGTTTACATTCACACCTACAAATATATATGTTACATAGCATCTTTATATAAATATATATTTTTTTACACAAAATTTTGCACATTTGGCCATTGGGAAGAATACTAGTTTGGTGAGATAACCTGGATAAATAAATAAATAACAAAGAGAAATATCAGTGTATGCATACTTTCAAACACCAACTTCTTGATTTTGAACTACCCTGCTCTTTTAACCACTATGTGCTTGTACTCTCACTGCTGAGCCATCCAGAGGCCAGGAACTGGTGCAGCTCTACATTGTTTTAGGCATGCACTGGACTAGAATGCTGATTAGTGAGTCTGCGCATGATCTACACACACACACATTTTGACATTTAGCCTGTTTCAGCAATCAATTTGAAATCAATATTAATTTTTAGTGTCAACTTGCCCCTCTAAAGATGATCATGGTTTCCATTAGTATTTTTTATCTAACATTTCCCCTTCCAGAAACCAAAGGAATATTTTTCTTTAGCCTTCTTAAACATGAGAACATAATCCCTTGGTCTAAAAAGAAAAGCAATTAAATATATTTTCTTTAAATATTTTAACTCTTTTCATTTAAAAGCTTCTGGTGGGCTATTTAGGTTTATGCAATTTAGTTTATGCCAAATCTGGGACCCCATTATTGTCGTATGTTGACTACAGGCCCCAAATGTTGTATGGTAGGAGACAGTCAAGCCTTCAATGTCCATGCAAGCCCGGATTCAAATACAATTGTCCACTTAATAGCTATGCAATTAAAGGGAATTTACTTAATCACACTACCCTTTCATTTCCTCAGTTCTCAGATTTTTAAGAAAATACTAAAAGTGGCATGTAGATACAGGTATTATATGAGCTCAATAACTGTAGCTTTCTTAGGTGACAGACTAGGTCAAAGCCTGTTCACAAAAGAAATTAGTATTTTTACCTTACTTTTTTATTTTTAGAGATTGGGTCTCATTATATTGCCCAAACTTCTGGGCTCAAGTGATCCTCTGAATACTGTAAGTAAATACACAGAACACCACACCCACCTCTTACCTTACCATTCTCAAACTTAGCAAGGTAACCTAAAGCAATGTTAATGGTTTCTTTCTCCTAGCATGGAAACAATAAGTCCCTTACTAGTCATCCTGGCTTCAAATTTCCTCTTTGCCACTAGGACTTTCGTGAGTTTGGCAGGTCATTTATTCTTACAGTCTCCTCATTTCCTCATCTATAAAACAGAATCAACTTTCAAAGTAAATTTGGGAGATTATGAAATCACACATGTAAACAAAATAAAAATGATACACTGTCACTATTTTATGTTGGCTTTTGACATTCACATTGTTTAGATATTTTCCAAAAACTTCCTTGGAGCATTCCTATCAGACATATTTGACCACTACCTCCCTCACATCTCCCCCTCTCTCTCTTCTTCCTGGCTGGACACTGAATTTGATTGGTCAATTCTAAGCTCAAGGTGGGCAGATTTCCCCATCCACAACAGGAACAAGTTGATTAATTAAGGAAAACTATCTCAATGCCATTCTGCTCAATAGTGATTGGTTTAGGAGCATTCACATGAAACAATTCTAGTCAAGGAGAATGGAAGGAAGTCTGCCAGACCACACATGGGTTTTTTTTCCTTCAAACGTATCCTGTGGGGAAAACATATGTACTTCTTTTTTAACTTCAGATATTATTGTATAATCATGTGACACGTGAGCTGAAGCCAAGTTTCTTCCATTAAGTCAAGCTTAGACACATGAAATCCAAGTCTACCTCTAGATGGTCTTTCATGTGGTATAAAGGATTTTTATTTTTAAACCATTTTAGATTATTCTCCTCTTCCTTGCCTCTAAAAGCATCTTAAACTGATAAAATTTCATTATGAAAGTATTCTGGAAGTCAACCACAAGCTGATAACTTACTAAATTATTAATAATTATAGTTTCATAATAACAGAAGCCATTTAAAGATACAACTTACATTTAAATATTAATGTTATGTAGTCCTCAATGAATTATACTAACCTAAATAATCAAGCTGCCCCACCTCGAACCCTACTCTAATATCTTTAAATGCTGCTGGTTCTCTATGCCCATTAATCTTGTATGTCACTAGAAGATTTACTCATGCACTAATTGGCAATCACTAGGCTAAAACCGCTTCTTCAAAAAAATAAAATAAAATAAATGAACAAGTGCTGTGGTAGTTATCATCTTTATTCTTTGAGGAATCTCCATAACATTTTCTATAATGGATGTCTTAATTTGTATCCTCCCCAAAGTGTGCACAGGTTCTCCTGCTCTCCACATCCTCACTGACATTTGTGATGTTTAGTTTTTTGTAGTAGTCATTCTAATTGCTAATAGATGATATCTCAAGGTAGTATTGAATTTGCATTCCCCTGATAAGAATGATACTATTTTTTCACGTACATCTTGGCCATTTATATGTCTTCTTTTAGGAAATACTTATTCAGGTCCTTTGTCCATTTTTAAATTGGTTATTGCTTTTATTTGTATTTGAATTAACTTTCTCCTATAGTTTGGATATAAACCCCTTACTAGAAGTATGATTGCTAAACTTTCCTACTATTTGTACTCTGTTGACTGTTTGCTTTGCTGTACAGAGGCTTTTTTATTTGAGATAATTCTATCTGTCCACTTTTGCTTTTGTAATTTGTGCTTTGGAGTCACATAATCTACCAATCATCTCATTTTTGGGTATATAGCCAAAGGGAATGACAACTGTATACCAAAAACATATTTGCATTCCTATGTTTATTACAGCCTTATTCAAAATAGCCAAGATATGGAATCAAGCTGAATGTTCATCTAAGGATGAATGATTAAAGAAAAGGTGCAATATAAATATGCGTAAGTTAAATGATATTTAGCCTTAAAAAAGAATGATAGGATTTCTCCTATCATTTGCAACAATGTCAAAGACCTTGGAAGACATCAAGCCAAGTAAGAGTAGCCAGGCACAGAGAGATATTTTATGAGCTCACTTACATGTTGAATCTAAAAAAGTCAAAACTATAGAAGCAGAAAGTAGAACTATAGTTGCCAAGAACTAGGGGTTGGGACAAATAAGGAGATGGCTAAAGTATACAAAGCTTCAGTTAGATAGGGTCAATAAGTTTTGGAAACCTATTGCACTACATGATGACTCTAGTTAATAATAAGGTGCAATTTAATTTAAAATTGCAAAGAGTTAAAATACTAAATGTTCTCAGCACACCAAAAGATAAGTGTGTAAACATGTTCATTTGTTTAGTTAATACCACAATACATACATTCATTAAAACATCACTTGGTTCACTGTAAATGCATATAATTTTTGTCAATTTTAATCCTTTGTAGTACTGGGAGGGGGAGGAAATCATTAGAAATAATGGTAAAAGCTTGAAATTGGAACCACTCCAAGAGATTCCTTTCTCTCTTCAGCAATTCTTTGCTACTTTGAAGGACAATGTTTTAGTCAGTGGAATGAGTGTATATATACATCTATTTTTTTTTTCATTTACTAGATGCCACATACGCATTTCTTTTAAATTTTGAAATTCAATTCTCTCACAGGTAAAATATTAGCTCACAACTCCATATGTATTTTGAATAAAGAATGAAGTAATCCCAATTATAATACTCTGTACAATACCTTACAGAATTTCTTGCTTTTTTTTTCAATTAATCCACCAAATACTCATTAAAAGATACTGTTCACAGAGGAAGTAAAGTGAGTTGCCATTCTAAATGTTATGAGACATCTATGTCTCCCCTTTTATGCAGATAACCATGTCCCTTTTAAACCAAGCTCTTCAAATATCTGGCATAACCACATCACCTTTCTCTTTTAGATTGTGCTTCCTCCTCCCTGAAACAAAACAGTGATTGATTTTTACAATGATTAGTTGCCTTTCCTTTATCACTCAACCTCAGCTTCCTGCACCTCTGCTTGGAGATTAGACAGTGGAAGTCATAATTAGACTTGTAAAAATTTACTCTTCCCATCACAACTGCATATCCATGCACAAGGCCTAAGAAATGGAGCCTTTCAGCTTAAGGGCAAGGTAAAAGGATGAGAAACAGCTGAGCTGGAAGAGGCAAGGGCAAGTTGAGCAATAAAATGACTCCTTTCCCACAATACTCAAAAACTTAATCGCTTGATTTTCGTAGCAACAGGGAGATATACTCTGCTTAAAGAAGTCACTGTTTGCTAAATGCTGTATTAATGCACAGTGTAGGAGGAGGATATTTTTAATGAAATGTTTCATTATAATAGAAATGAAACAGGGACTTGAAAGAAAACATAGATTAGCAACTCAGAGTATTGCATAACATTCAGAAATCTGTACTAAAAAATGTTATATTGGGAACATGAGAATACTAAAGTTCAATATTGCATATCCATTGCGGATATGGTTGTAAAGATTTTCATGAACCATACAGGACAGCATAATGCCATTTGATAACTTATGTGGAATTTTGTATTAAATTGCAGACCACCTGCAGTCCCAGAGATATAATGTATTAACGTGGGGCTTTGAGGGAATTTTGAAATAAAATGACTCATCTAGATAACTAATTAAAGCAATTATAAATTATGTAAAATTTGAGGGGGAAAATGAAAGTTAAAAAATGAATAAATCAGAAGAAAGAGTAATATCTTTACTTGACATTTTTTTCAAGTTAAAAGTGGCATACATAATAATGGTGATATAAATGAATAAACACTAAGCAGTCAAATAAAGAGATGATAAAGACATTTCAGAGCATTAGAAAATTTACTCTGTGAAATTAACTTAAATACTTTTCTCATTAAAGTCAGACCTTGAGAACACTGAAATAATATGACAAAAATATGGGTAGCATAAAAGACTATTTTCAAGGTTAAATAAAATTTCATTTTTTAAAAAGTCAAAATCCAAATGCCTGTGATGTGAAAAAATATGGTTAAAAACTAAGTCCTCTCTTGATTCTCTTTTCTTCCTATATATACAGTTTAGAATTGGTTTCCAATAAGCATTGAATGAATAATCAACTTTTAATTAACCACATGGGATTATCTTGATGTTGAGGACTTTAATTACTTGCTGTATTGACACATCAGACATTTACTATTGACAATATCTTATCTGGTTAATTATACCACCATCAACATCTTCTATCCCCCTTATTTCTATAGCCATATGTAAATTTTTAAAATCTCAACTATATAGTCTCTCCTATGCTTCAGGGTGACTTTAGTAAAATAAAATCTTCTGGCAAAACTGCTTCCTTGTTTTATTTTTGTGGTGGTAGGGATTAAAACCCAGGGCCTTGAAGATGCTCAGCAAGCATTCTACCACTGAGATGCATCCCCAGTGTAAACTTTCAGTTTGTGTTATTCTCAGCTGAAGTAATTTTTAATGAGGATATAACATAAGGGATAAACGAGGTCATTTTTGCTATTCCTCCTAAATGAAATAACATTGTTGGTTTGTTATAGACATCCACATGTTTATAGAATGTTGCCCATGGACATGGCAAAATTTTTGAAATAAATACTCAGACCTATCTACAATCAAGAATAAATATATTTTAAAATAAGCAATCATTTTGGTTTACTTTTCCTGGGTAATATTTAGATATTCACTCAGCACATATTTGGTAAGCAGCCACTATATCCAGAGATGCACTACATTTAATGAGGATCCAGTACAGAACTTCTGTCTTGCTCTCAAGTGTTCAGTTGGAAGATCATAACAGAGTACAAGAAGTCTGATATGCAGAATTCAAGCGTATTATCAACTTTCACTGGCTCTCCCGTGCCTTGAACAATAAATGGTTTGAAGTATGCAGTTAATTTGCATTTCTTAGAAGAAGGAAAGTTGTCTTCAATGATGAAATGCTCAAGCTGAGTCCTGAAGGAAAATAAGAGGAATTTCCCAGGCAAAGAAAGGCAGGAAATATGTAAAAGACACAGGCTATGTATGCAAGGATTCAAACCTATGAATTCCAGAAATGGGACAATATATTGGGTGTGCATAATAACAACCAATAGAGATGAGAAAACAGGGTTGTAAAAATAAATAAAGACAAAAGTAACAGTCTAAGTAAGGAACTCCTAAGTAATTGAAATGAGAATTGGAACTCTAATTATAATTAATAGCATCCCATAAACTCAGTCCAAAGGAAACTTTGAAGAGCACAGTGATAAAACTATGTGATGTACTAAGAAATTATTTCCAATCATCACTTCATTCATATATGTAAAAGAAGCAGTTAGGTAAAATCAGGTAAATTATAGCAGAAAAATGTGATGTATCTAGAGTGAAATATTTATGTCAAGTTCTAGCCATTTTTTAAATTTTTCTTCTTGGACATATAATTTCATTTCTTTTATATTCATTTTTTTCCATTTAAATTCAGTACCACTGTCAATTTATAACTGTAGGACATCAAATAGTTGAATTGACGCTGACCATCATAGCTTTTATCAATAAAATACACTTTAAAATGTATGGTACATATATTTTAAATTATTAAAGTTTATGATATAACTCAAACCTTTTGTTAATTCAAAAGTTTTACCTGGTGCAAATTTCTGTGTAGTTTTATTCTCACTAGCACTGAGAAGTTAAGAGTGAAGACAATTATTCTATGATTAAAAACTATGAAAAGGAGTCTATTTTCAGACCATTGAAAATGTGCTTAATTCCAGGGGATAAAAGAAAGTTATGAAATGTTTATCTAAGTTAACAAATGTTAAAAATAAAAAACATGTAAATATAATAAATTGAAATTTTAATCAATTAAGTGGCATATACCTCCTGTTATAATATTTTAATCTTCATATTATCTGTGTTTAACAGTTTCCTCATACATGATACAAAGTTATGGCTAGAATATAAAAATGCAGCTGCTCTTCTCAGGCCATATGTTCCGTGTATGTGATTGGTAGAAAATATTCAGAGATCAGAGAGAAATTAAATAAATCAGTAAACATAAAAATAATCTGGGAACTCAGTATTAGAGATACTAATAAACCCGTGGGAATGGATGTTTCAATAATTGAATAAAGATCCACAAACCCACTCCTTATTACTAAGAACAAAGTAAAAATGTGCTTATTTTCCTAAGTGGAGATGTACTCATACTATATGTCTCAGTCATATTAAATGGTCTTATTTTATGAGTAGAGGCAAGCATATGGTGCTGCAGCTAAATATTTACATCTCCAGAAAAACTCCTGTGTCTTTAAAATGATGCAATAAAAAGTGCCATGGTTTATGGGAAAAGACAAGACTAGGAAGCCAAACCTACAAAACCTGCAGAAATTTGCAACTAAGCACTCACCAAAACCATCAGGATCTTAGTTAGAATGCTATGCTAGTAGAATCTCCACTAGTGTTTGCGCCTAGCTTTGCAACTCATATTAAGATGCAAATCCTGAAGAGCTTGCAGTTTAAAATGAAAACTATGGACCATGGTGAAGCCTTTAAAAAACAAAAACAACAAAGAGAACAAACAAACATCACATGGCAAAGTGACTTCCTGGATTCTTTAGTGTCATGTTCACTCTGCCAGGTACATAATGTAATGGAAACCATGATGTCCTTAAAGCCACTAAACAAGCTAATACTTGTACTAAAGAAAGGCAGCCAAGTTGACTTTTCATATTTTTCTCAATGTCTTCACATATTGTTAAGGCTTTCTCTTTAACTGTGAGAAAGCTTGGTCTGCCACAGTCCGGCTGCAGCAAAATAACCAGGGGGTGACGAGGAACTTGCGTAGATTGATACAGCAGGAGTGGGAGCCATTTATTGTAGGACAACAGAGGTATTTATACATTCCACACAGCTTATCTTAATTAGCATAAACTAGATACATCAGTCAACCAATAAGGAATCTCCACACTTAATGGCTCGCTGGCATTACTTCACAAACCACTCCCTCTGGCATTTTGCCAGGCGCCATCCAGACTTGTTTACAGATGCTAACATATATCTGGCAAAATGCCAGGCGCCATCCTGACTTGTTTACAGACTCCAACATTGGTCTTAACCACTTAAAAAATAATGAGTTTTAAAATATCATGTATGTATCAACACAATTCCTGCATTATGCATTTTTCCACTGTTTACCAGCAGCTTATAAGCTAAGCTGTTTCAAAGAAACACACACTGTACTTCTTTCAACAACAACAAAATACTGAAATATATCTTAAAAGTACTTAGTGCTCATTGGCTATAAATTTGGGGTGTCAGCCTATAGGACATACTTAAAAGCTCCAGGCAAACCAGTCATACTCAACCTCAGGAGAAACATCTAGGAAATTTAGTCAGTTTTAAATGAGATAATGTGTGAGTATGCTCCTGCATAGTTCCAACATGAAACAGGTGCTCAAAAAGTCTTAGTTGCTTTCTCTTCTGTTCAACACTAATAAAAGTTGTTCAAGTATACATATTTTGTACCAAAAATCTTTTTGAGTGTGTTATTTCAGTTTTCAGTTTCATGCTTTAATTTTCTTTTAATTTGTTCTGCTCTGTTTTGTTCTTGTCACTCAGGTATAAAAATTAAAACAAATGGATAAAACAGAGAAAGTGATTTAAATGAAAGAATTGTAATAAAATCTAATTTTACCTACATGCTTCTGAAATTTTACCCCAAATGTCAGATATATGCTAAACAATATTTAAAGTACAAATGATGATGAAACAATGAAATAAAGGCAGACAGTAAAGAAGTGACTCTGAAAAGAAGTGACAATAAATCAATAGTTTGCACTTCCAAGTTTATCACTGATGTTTATGCCAAGATGTTCCACAGATACTTCAAACTGAACATTTAAAAAAAATAACAAATATATAAATTGCTATAAATGAGTGGTTTCCCTATTCATTTATTTATTTGTCTATATTAAGATACAACCATTTTTTTCAGTCAGATGAAATTAATACTTCAGGATCCTCCTTCCTATCAATCTTCCAAATTGAATATATTACTAAGACCCATTATTTCTTCCGTAGAAATATATTGTGTCCATTCCTGCATCATTTTCCTCTGGTTCATCTTGCATATGGCCAGGATACTTTAAAAACTAACCAATTTAAATCATGCTATTGCTGCCAAACACCAGCTCCCAAGATGTACACAACAAACTTAGCTTGTCCTCAAAGCATTTCTGCCTCCCATTTGCAATAATATCCCATTATTGAGTCCAGCAAGTCACCTTTTCAATCTATGTAATGAATGCAAACACTTTAATATATCCCTAATCCACAGTCATTCAACTGGATTATTTGTCTTTTAAACATTTGTTTCCTTTCCTACAATTGGTTCACTCATTTTTTCCTTCTCTTTGTATCCTTTTCTCCATTTACCTTTTCCACTCTGAAGCTCTCTGCTGGAATGAGTGTAAAGATGGTGCCCTCATTAGAGGCTAGGCTTGGAAATGCCTCAAATACAAATCCTCACTCCCTGCCTGTGCAAAAAAGACAAGTATTTGTATTTTTATATTCATCACCATTACAAGAAAAGAGAGCATACTAATAAGATAACAAATTTAGAGGATAGCCACAACTGAGCCTGAGAATTAGTGAATACTCAATGGATTTTTGTTCATTCTAAGTGCTGGACTTCTAAGGACTTGATTCATTTAATTTTTAATTAATTATCAGATGCCTTTTGTCATTTTACAACATTTTGTTCAACAGCTTATTGGTTTCTCACATGCTTATTTGACTTTTTAAATTTATATTTTTGTCCTTTCAAAAACAAACATGAAATTATCTGCATCACTTCTCTACACACATGCAAATTTCCAAACAAAAGTATAAAATATATTTAAAATAATCAGTGAAATAGAAGTAAAAAATAAAATCTACTAATTTCAAATAAACTACTAACTGTAACTAATAGAGACAAAGCAGATAGTTTCTCTCTACCTAAATTTCTTCATCCATAAAACAAAGATTCTTGATAAATACCAAGATCTAAGGTGATCCAAAACACTTGGGAAAAGTGGTTTATACCATTTTAAGGCCTCAACAAGTTTTTATTAATTGACAAAATGACACAATTTAAGCATTTGCTACCTTGACCTGAAGACATCTTAATTTTTTTTTTAGTCTATGCAAAAGTTTGGTGTTGGGAGAACTAAATTAAGAATTTGGAGGCCAGAGCTATAGTTATTTTCTACTTGATTATTAGTATGTTCCTTATCCTAATTGTGTGCCCATCCTGAGCATCTATCTGGTGCCTAATACCAACCATAAGGATTCATGATACAAAAGAGCATCCCAGTCCTCAAGACCTTTTACTGCCATCTGCTGGCAAATGGTGAAAATAATTGAGTCCTAAAGCTATGACTCTAAGTGGCGCCCCCTGGAGTTGTTCATCATACAACCTATGAAACTGTTCTAGCATCACTGCCTAATGAGGTGCCAGGGCAAAGCAGGTGTTTTGGTTTGATACATTCTACATACATGAGTAAGTGATGAGTGAGTCATGCTCACTGATGAACTCAATATGTTCCTCTAATTAGACAGCAGCTTTTGATAATTGTTTTAAATTGGATAAATGAGACAATTTTTGAACAATAGGTAAGTTTATCTGTATGTCTATTATTAAAATATATAAATATCTGGCATAGTGGAGCTGACATTTTACAAGATGCCTACATTTATCTATTATCACAATGACTCCTCGTGGCTGAGTATCAAGGTCAGTTTTATCATATTACATTTTCAAATGAGCAAAGAGTGATTCTAAGTTCAAATTATTTCTTCAAAGTCAAGACACTGAGTAGTCTGGGTCTTTTGATTCCAGACCCATTGCTTTTCCCATTCCCCTTTTTGTTTTATAATAAAAGAGAACCAAGAAAAAATTTGATCAACTGACAGAAAATTCTTTAAACTCTCAACTTTTTGATTGCTATGCTCATAAACATTCTCAAAAGTCTTCGTCATGCCTCTTAATTATTTAAATTCAGACAAGTCTGTTTCATTACATCATAGCTTTTAAAATGTTTTCTGGAGTTTAATGAAGTGTCAGTGGTACAAGTAAACACGTGAAACTAAGATATGTGTTGCTCACTGTGATCGGCACTATCATAACTAAATAGTTAGGAGTTGTTACAAATTTGACGTGCGCCATAAAAAATGCTTTTATTTGTTGAACAATTAAAGATAGCTTTGCTTTATGAAGTGCAGGAATATTACAATTAAAATCACAAAGGCACTGCTTGCATCTTAAAGTGATCTCCTATCATGTAATTTTGAAAATTAAATCTCATTTATAATCTCTTAAATAGGCCTACATGCAATATAATCGGATAGTATAAAAGGTTCAAGGAATTCAGAATTTAGGTAAATTAAACGTGAGAAACAAACATTCTGCCTTATAAGAATATTAAAATTATTAAATTAATTTTGCTTACACCAACACCCAGAGGATTACTTTTATTTTGGACCAAAAAAAAAAAAAAGCAATTCAGACTTGTTCTATCACTTATTGAGCACTTTTCTTCATGCTCTCTAAAGTTCACTGCTATGAGAGATGACCCTGAAAACAGATAAGTTAAAATGATTTCCCAAATGTCAAAAGCCAGTGATGCAGCAGGACCAGTTCCAGAACCTTCAGATTGTGGATCTTGTTCCTATGTGCACTACTCCCACACAAGGAAACAGACAAAAGCAAATTACACTGTTCAGCTTGGTTACTACCCTCAATCTAGAGTTCATTTCTCAGTCTCATTAACAACTGGCTCTATTTTGGAAAGAAGGCCATTTTATTTGCAAAATTATATAAAGTTCGACTTTCTTCTTGTACTAAAGGAGGTTCTTGTGTTCCGTTAATTGCTTCTCTAGAAAGATTTTACCTCTGGGAGACCATAAGCCCCCCTGAGTCAATGAAGAAACTCATCTGACACTGGGGACACACCAACTTCTCTTCTTGCTCTGTGGGCTCAGAGTTAGCATGAGAAACCAACGTAAGAAAATGGTTTATTTAATTCCTTGGAGATGTTCATTGACATAAAAGAAATTTATTTACATAGCCTATCTTCTAAGTGCAAATAAATATTCAGTTGATTCAATAGAAAGTTTTGACAAAGACACAGGCATCAAAGAATTAGAGCAGGATAGACATAAAAAGGATATAAAAAAGGATATTAAAGGCTGTGAGTGGGTAACAGCTTGGACAGAGGATGAGTCTGGGGAAATATTTCCTATACACCTGAAACTCGTAGACTCACACACCTGTGCTCTAGTTTTAGAAGGTACATTTCTCTAGTAAACAATGATTTATTAGCACTTCCCCAGAAAGAATAACTGTAAGCTGATGCCTGGTTTAACCACTTAAATTGTTTTTTTTTGTGTGTGTGTGTGTGAATTCACACAAAAACACACTTATCACATGAGTTTGGCATAAATAAGTGCTCTATCTGTGGTTGAACTAGACTGCAAGGACACGTGAACAGCACTATTCTCACCTTAGGTTTCAGTACAATGGTGCTTCTATTTCATACACGTGAACAACCACTTACAGATGTTTATTAGTCATGCCTGAACAATTTTTAAAAGAAGAAGAAAATGATTTTGAACACTGGGAATGTTTAAAATGTTTGGGAATTTGAATTTACAAATACTACAGCATCAAATCCACGGTTGTCCATCCAAGACTCAAGTTATCACTTGAGAATTATGACCATGGAGGCTATGACCAAGTTTTGAATACAAAGCAAAAATAATTGCAAAAGTTACAGAACTACAAAATCTCCCTCACACGGACAATCAAAATCAAACCTGACAATTAAATTACAACCTTGCTTCATTAGACATTAATCTTGCGGTGGAAATGAGTGGCTTTTAAAGGAGCCTTTCTGCCCCAATAAAAAAGCTCTCACTACAGTAGAACAATAAGGTTGCGTTGAAAGTTAGGAGTAGGAAGGACTATTAGGCCTCATTAGCTAATTATGGTATTGGCATCCACTTAAGTTACTCAGTTTTTCACTTGTGTCATTTTCTCCTATTCAACTGCTGCGGTTCAAAACGTTTTGACTACTTAAAAGGGAATACATCATCGTTGCCTTTCCCCGGTCTAACTGCACACCACTTTCCAAAGCAATAGCTTCAATCATGCTTCATAAAATCCCCTGCAAGTATATTGTTGGAAACATAAATCAGCAAGCTGGGGTTTCAGTATTTCTAAGGCAAGCCCAGGGATCACTGCCTGGTGGCTTTTCTGTGGCCCTATTTACAAAAGAATAAACAAAATTATGAGTTACACTAGATCCATTTTTTAAAAACAGCTCCCAGTGGCGTGTCTGATACTTGGTCTTGCATCCTTAATTAGAGAACAAAACACTAGCACAGAGGAATTAGTCTCCAAGATGAGGATTTCTATTTCCAAGCATCTCTGATTTCATTAAGACACATGGCACAGAAGCACTACATGTTTGTCCTCACAAAAGCCAGGTTCCTCTGATATGCGTCTATGGTTCTATAAGTCTTATGCATTTTGAAACTGTACCAGATAGAGATCTTCCTTACAATGATGCTTTCCTTCTACCCTGTTTCATTACAGTGAATACGGGCTCCCCCACAGGCATGCTTCCGTTTCAGAGCCCTTCTTTATAACCACCTTGCATTCTCATTATAAATTAGCAGAATCACAATTTCAAATTTAGGTTCCAGGTATAGACAAAATTACATATGTCTGTGTGTAGTGTTTAAATCTAGATATTAAACGTTCCTAGATTCCCTTGTATCCCCAAATTCCAGCACAGTTAGTGATTGAAATGAAAAATGTACAGACTCCACAACTGAGACATTTTTCTTCTCCAAACCACTCATAATGTAATCATAAGTCTGCATAAACTTGCTTCCTATTAAGCCCTACATTTTCCCATACTATCTATATTTATTTAATTGCAATTGTATTTTAACTGCAATTTTTAAGTTCTGTTTCTTAGTATTCAGAAATACCAGTCTATATTATAAATGAACAGTCAAACAAAATCAGCTGCTCTCCAAAAAATTAAAGCAGCATTATCTGCAGTGGATAAGTGTATGTTGATCTTTGCTATAAGAGTGATGGAATTAACAGATTGAGCTAATGCTGGTTTCAGATGAACATATCTGCAGTTTTTCTAAGACTGAAATATTACANGTCTACCTTCTGTTCTATAGTTTAGGAATGGAAATAATATGTCCAATTTCTGGTCAGTGTCCTTATTATAAATAACTGTGACTTTTTTTTTTTTTTTTTTTTTTTCCTGTAAAGACTTCAACCAATACATGTTTTACCATTTTGTTTCCCCAATTAAATGTCCAAACTTGTCTGGACAGTTGAAAATGTTTCCATTTATTGTAAATATATTTTATGTGAATGCTCACTATCAAAATAAGTAAGATAAATTTATATTTATTTTTATACAGATTAACAGAAGTAGCTTCCACAATTTCTCCCTTAGGTTATTCTACTAGGCTATTTTTTTTTCTTTTCTTTCTTTCCCCAAGATATAAAAGCTCCCACCAGTTCTCCACAACCTCCCAAATCCCTTACAGGTGTAATTACAATCTGATGTTATAAAATTCTTCAATTTTGCTGTATTAACAAGGGGGAGGAGAGGGGGTCAAAATGAATGACTGCAACACATCCCTAGTTTTATCCATTTGCTTTCTTACACACAACATCTATGGCCCCTCTCTTAGTTTCCTACATAAATAAGCCATCATCGTTCACTTCATAGCCAGGAACTGGTCTTGGGAAAAGAGTCTCTAATTCCTTGCATACAACAGATATTTTACAAATTAGTTTAATGCTGATAGTTTTTGCTGGTTCTGTAAAATATCATGGTACCCTTTCCTTTCTCAACCTCAGATATTTAACTATGAATACACATCGACATACTCATCCAGTTTTTGAAAATGAAAATCAGAAAGCTAAAAATCCTAGAAAAAAGACGCAGTTTGCCTCGGTTTCCTGCTCACTGATGCCCATCTCCAATTCTGTATTTTCTCTTCTCTTATTTAAGGGTCTCAACAAAATAGACACAATTTTAGGGGCAGCTAAAAGAAGGAGCTAAAATAATAATAACAACAACAATAACTGTAACTTTACTTCTTTCATGTAATTCTTCCTGTGCCTCCCTCTTTGCCTCTCTTGGTTGGGTGGAAGGGGGAGGGAAAGTAAATGCAATAAAGCACCACACTCCTACCTTGCCCGCTACTGACAAGCAACCCGAGCAGGTAGAAGGAGAGGAGGAGGCTCATGTTCAGGACGTGACACTGGTGGACAGTTCCAAAGTTATTAAGTCCAGCCCTGGAGAGAGAACCTTCCGCTGCCACGGCCACCTCTGCTAGACCGCCGCTGCTCCCGGGGTGCCCCAGCCGCCCGCAGCCCGCGCGCTCCTCCTCGCAAAGTGACTGCAAGCTCCGCTCCCTGCCGCACTATATCCAGGCAGCAGCGGCGGCAGCGGCAGCAGCAGCAGCGGCCGCCGCGGCGGCAGCAGAGCCGGGCGGGAGGGAGGCGGGGGCGGAGACGCGGGCGAGGAGGCGCGGCCGAGGCGTATCCCTCCGCGCGGCTCGGCGGACGCTGCACTCTGAGGCGCGCAGCCCCGGGATTCGTCCGCAGTCGAACTCAAAGCTGCTGGTTCGCTCCCCCGTGTCTCCAAATAGATGAGCTGCTGCGATGGGCTAGCAAGAGTATAACCGGCAAGTGATGACCCCACACTCAACCTAACAGTCACCCTCACGCGGGGACACGCCTCTGGGCCAAGAAAGGAGGTGACAAACAGCCTCCAAGCTCCCTCTCCCCGCTGGCCCCTCGGGGGAAGCCGAGCCGATACCGCTGCTGATGCTGCAGACGGCCTCCAGGTCCAGTGCCTCAGTCGCACCCGGGCTCAGCGGCCCCGGGAGACCGCGGGGCAGGCGATAAATTCCTTGGTCTCATTTCTCCTCAAGCTTGTGCGGAGAGTCGGGAGGGAGTTCTCCGTCTCTCCCAGATCGTTCCTCTCTCTCAGACCTGGAGCAGAGTGGCACCTTCCCGCGACTGTCCCCTTCCCGTGCTCTCCACTCCGCCACCGCAGGGGGAAAGCAATTGTCCTCTAGTATCTACAGGGCCGGTCTCCTCTGGGGCTAGAGGACAGGCGGAAAGATGTGCAGTGTTTCTTTACATGTTGCTGCTAAGAACAGGTATCTTAAGGGACATCGAGGCGGGGTGAGTTGTGGGAGGGGCTGCGTTCAACAGGCCTGTGAGTCTTAGCTGCGTCCTTAGATAAGTCTACAGTCTCTCATGGCCACACAGTTGGCTCTGCCTAAGGTCCCTAAAGCACAGCATTGACCAGGTTCCCGCAGGAACGCGACAACTGACGTCCTGTAAATGTAAAATGATGAATTGTGCGGAGATCCTACCCCAGGCCAGTCACCCGTACACGGCGTGCATGTGCAAGTGTAAATTGAAGTGATGGAAAGGTGGCAAGCACCCAGAACTAACTCTCCTCACCTAAGGTTGAGGCATATCATTATTTCTCCTGGAGGGGTAGGAAAAGATTTGTCACTTTAATGTCAAACCTGTGGAACAAGCCAGGTAAGAGGCACAATCACTGGATGTAGGGCCCTTGTCTCTCTGCCCCTGGGTTAGGGCGACCAGTTGGAACTGACAACAGGTCCTTTAGTCTGCACTTTTTTTCTGGCTTCTTAGAGTATAATTAATTCCCTCACCAGAGTCTCAGGGACCACTCAGGTTCTCTCGTTGTCAGTGATGACATAAAAATCGGATGGGATAGAAATATGGAAGGGCTCAGAAATCGAGTGCCCCCCATCTCCCCCCGCCCCATGCAATGACCAGATGGATGTGTCATTGACTTCAGGGAGGAAAGGGAAGGGCTAAGCAATAAACACAAGTGAGCATGGATAGGGCAGATACTGGTGATGATTTGTTATCTCCATGCAGAAGGGTTTATACAGAAGATTCATTTTCTTTGTACCCTAGGATGGGGTTATGCAGAAGAGACAAGGGGAAAAGGAAGTTCTCAATGTACACTGTGGCCTTCTAACCAGAAGCACTCTCTGCACCTACAGCTTGAGAACCTCTCCTTCCCTCTTGATATTATGCCAGGCAATATATTTAGGAAGTTCTTTTGCCAAGAGAGCCTCTATGCAACCTTCACTGGTTCTGGATCACACCAACTGTACTTAAGTTCATGGCCTTTTTGCAGTAAAAGATGAAAACATTGGGTGTTTTAAGTGTGAAAAACAAAACACTCGTTTTTACCATTTCTTGATTTCTCTAGGAGATCATGAGAAAACCACACACATAAAATTACAGAAGACAGCTGAAAGAGTACTACCAGTTCCAAATAACCTCTTCACCAGAAAGCTTGCGATTTTTCTCCCCAACACAGGGAGTGACTGAATGGTGGGTGTACACACATATGTGTGCGCACACACACACAAACACACACCAGGCAATCAGGGAAATACAGTTCTGAAAATTATATTCCTGTTATTAGAAGTAAAATTACTTTTATCTTATGCCAAGAGCTGAACTATGCCAGAGGAGAATAAGGTTTAGACAATGAGTCGTCTTACAGAGAGAGGATAGGAGGAGAGAAGGGATCAATGACCTTTTTCAGATGTTAGTGAAATTTCTGGTTAGATACTTGTATCATAAGGCGGTGAAAAATCCCAAAGTCCTTTGAGTTTGTGTTTGTGTGTTTGTATCTGTGCATGTACATGTGGGGGGGGGGAGTGACAGAGAGAAAGGGAGAGAGAATATAGTATCCATGTGTATGGAAAAGGCAAATGAGCAGAATCTTATTACTCAGGAAGATACAAAGGTAACAGGATTTGATCCTGCCCTCAGTTGACTAACCTTCTTGTTGAGGAGATCAGACATCAACAAAAGATACAAAATTTGATCATAAGAATCAGGTTGTAAAATGTCGTAACTAAAGATGAATTGATACAGCCATAAAAGAAGGGAACATTTCTGAATGTGGAATGAGAAGAGACTCCAGGAATCCTTGAATATAAGAGAGAAATTAGCCACATAGGTAAAATAGAGAGCAGTTTAAACAAAGCCAGCTTTCCAGGGGAACACATGGCATGTGCAAAACAGAGAGAAGTCTAACTTGAAAAAAATACAGAGTTTGAAACACAAATATGATTGAGTTGGAAAGAAGGTTTATCACCTTGTTATGCTAAGAAGCTTGATATTTGAAACCTCTGATCCAGACATGGGTAGTTAGAAAGTAGATGTACAGGGGTAGCAATTTAGCCCAGTGGGAGAGCACTTGCCTAGCCCTAGCATGTGCAAGCTTTGGGTTTTATTCCCAGTGCCACAAATGATAGATAAAGAAGTGACTGTCTCCATCCCTAAGGCTAAAGGCCAGATTGCAAATTGTAGGCCAAGATTATCAAACAAGCCTTTCATGACTTCTGTATCAATTAGCCTAAATTTATTTTGCTGAGTGGTCTCAAGAGCAGGATGTCACATACTCAAAAAAAAAAAAAATCCACTGCTTTTTAGCCAAAGGGGAAGTGCTTCTCCAGGGCTCACATCACAAGCACATCCATTTCCCATTGCAGTGACAAAGTGATTTGCCTTCATTTGCCTCGGTCAGTTTCTCTTCTTATATTACCTCTGCTCACTGGCCCTTTCCTTACTCCTGCAGCCTGCTTTCCACAACACAGACATTGAGTCCTACTATGACATGTACCAGGTCCATGAATATGACTAAGCCATGTACACTGTGTATGATATAAAAAAAAAAAATAAAAACCATCCTCCATCCTTTATGTGACTCATAAATTGCATTTAAGATAATTTATCAACTTCTTCATCTACCTGAGGAAATATTTTTGAGCTTTCGTCAGTGTTTTAGTTATTTCATTTATAAAAATAAAATCACGTTAAACAGAACTCAGGAATCTATGAAAAGCTGAGTAGTAAGAAATACCAACAGGACTGGATGCATGGTTAAATGAAAGCAGATAAATTTGATTTAGAAGAATCAATAAAATGAACATGAAGGAGTAGCAGAGAGATAGAAAACGATAAGGTGCATTATATGTGGAAATTATCTTCTCAGAGAGATTCTGCCTCTTACATCTGCAATCTGTTCCCACAGAAAGCATGCAGGTATATAATCTGCACATGGAGCCTAGACGTGAATGGTGTGCTGTGGGCAGCATTTAAATGTCGTTTTTATTTCCCTATTCCAGTGTTATTTTTGTTTACTCTGCGTGTTGACAGGATTCATGTGCGTTAAGATCACACTATTAGGAAATAGGACATTCCATGTGTTCATTTATATTTTTAAAATGTCACAAACCATTATACCTATTCATTTACTTGTCTAGAAAATTGCCTGTTTTGGCTTTTTTTTTTATTACCACAAAGGAAGAAAAATATCTACTGCGTATATAGACAGATAGCCGGAAACCTCTATAAATAGATGATCCTGTTACTGCCTTCCCTTCTCCATTAATGCCACTTTTTCTAATGACCATGTCTTTGAAAGTAATTTCTACTTTCTTGATATAACAACATGTTAGATGTTTTACCAAGCTACTTGTGAGTATCTGACAGTAGGTCCTTTAGTGGTAGAATTTAGGTTTTAGCACCTTCATTTTTAAATGCCTTACTTTCTTAACTGTTCTATTTGAAATTAAGAAATAAAAGAGGCAGATTTATGGTACTGAGGCACCCCAATTGTCCACTGATTCTTACTTTTTAATTTCTTTCAAGATACATGGGGTCATTTTCCTTCATGGCTACTTCATGCTCCCTCCGGGCAAATAACGGCTCACTTCGCTCTGAAATTATGCAATAACTGCCTATAATTTGCCACTTGCCAGAATAATATTTTCTTAACTCCAAGGGGATATTATATTTTTCTTCACCAAGACATTCTTGGCATATGTAATAATGGACAGAGCAGAAAATGTAACAAACCTGCAACACATTGACAAAACAGTGATTGACGTGATTTCAAGAATATATTAAGGACAAAGTAAGAAAGAAAAAAGGAATCAAGCAGTGGCTAGCAATGAACCTTTTTGATATGACAAGGATCATGATGTGAAATGCAGGTTACCCAAATATTGATCACAGCACTCAGAAATCACATTTTGTCCATGGGTAGTATTGACCAAGGCGATGTCTACACAAATTCTATCATGCAAAGGGAAGTTATTACATACTCGATAATAAATCCTTCATACTTGGCAACTGATCCCACAGAACTATAGGTTTGATAAGACACAGGATATTAATGTATTCTGGGCAGCAATAAAGTTAATAATTAAATTTGAAAATGTCTAATTGCACTGAACCATTTAGTTCTTCCCTTTGTGGAAGTATGTTTCTGTTAATTTTCAAGTTAGATAAACGATTCTATCCATTGCAGGTATACTAATGGCAATAATGGAATTCCTTCCTATTTAACGACAGACCTTTAGTGTCCATCTAACAATCAACCCATGTCCATTATTAGAATCCACATATTCTCTTATTTTAGTATTAAATGCTTAAGAAAAAACACCTTTTATTTTACTTTTACATGAGAAGCTCCTTACTCTTTTTTTAAGGAAAATGACACATTCCCTCTGCCACCATTAGTTGTCATGAATCCTCAGTTTAACTAAATACATATTCAACACTTATTACAGGATTTTAATACTGGCAGTCAAATCCAGTATTAAGACCAAGGAAGCTAACACCCAGGGAAGAAACTGACCTGATTATAAACAGTGTGGCTATGTAAAAAGAATTAGAACAGAAAAACAAAACTAAATGTTGTAAATGTTATATTATAAATCAATCTTAATTTCCCCAAATGCTTACATGATACATATGAAAAAAAATCAGAAATGCCTATTCTCTATCAATCAGAGTGCATCTCTTGAAACTTTTGGAACATTTTATCCTAATATTTCATGTTTTCTTTATATAGCTCATGATAATACTATTTGACATTTTTTACTTTGTTTTATAAAGAAACATTTTATATTGTCATTAATTTTATCAATAGGAACTTAATAAATTTATTTGATCCCATGGCAATTGTCCTAGTACTCTTTTAACAATTTTATACCAGTAAGATATTAGAGTTTCTATATTATTTTTATAATGAATAAGAATGCAATATGAATCTTTGTCCATAGAGCTTTAAAAACACATTAAAAATTAAATCATTAGACAATTAGGAGTTAAATAACTTGGCCAAAAAAATGCATGAATATTTGTAGGTACTCAATTCATATTACCTTATTTTGCAAATCATAATTTTCTGTCTTCTAGAGAAAATGTAAATGTACTCACTTTCATCAATGTTTGCTATTTATTTATTTTATATTCTGTGTATGAAATTCCTGAGAACTTCTGTAATTTCTTCCTTTAGTCAATTGAATTATCAGAATGTATATAAATATGCATATCCATATTTGTCAAATTTGGGGTATGCCAAAGGACTTCTGCCCCTTAATATCAACATATATTTAACCCTCCTTTTCTGCTCCAAGATCCAGAAACTCCCACTATATTTATTAGGATAAAATGTTAAAAATTTCAGTGAACATAAGGGATCACATATTTACAATTAGTTAACCAGCAATATACTTACTCTTTTAATTGTACACAACATCCACTGCAAATTAAGTTTAAGTATCACAAATTCATTTGCCACTAGGGATATCTGAGGATGGCTGAGGGCCACTGGTATGTTCCACATATAAAGTCAGGTAGGTTTTATCAGTGGCTGCATTTTTGCTCTCCTCTTGAGGATACTTTTTGTATCTTATGACAGACTTCCCACGGCTCTTTCTGTATCACTTCACTGGATGTTTGAACACAGCCACATACTTTGAGTCTTCAGGGCTCAAGCAAAATTTTAATAAAGCACATTGATAGTATGAGAATAACAAAAACATAATAAAGCATTAAAAAGAAACCTCACTTTAAACAGAGATACCTATCCTTTCTTAGAGAGACCATTGCCCTTTCTTTGATTCCAATACAGGATCTCTTAGTGGACTCTTTTTTGGTGCTATGAAAGTTTTAGACACCAATCACCACCTCAAGAAGAGTTTACCACTGAGGACTGTTTTGTCCCTCGGGAAACATTTAGCAATGTTTGGAGACATCTTTGCTTTGCCAGGATTGGGATTTGGTGCTACAGGCATCCAGTGGGGAGTCCAGGGGTACTAATAAAAAATTTACATGCACGAGGAGGTTCTAGACAAACATTTGTTTAACTGAAATCAAAAGTCTATCCCATTTTCTTCTTCTTTTTAAAAAATATTTATTTTTTAATTGTAGTTGGACACAATACCTTTATATTATTTATTTATTTATATGTGGTGCTAAAGATCGAACCCAGGGCTGTGCATGTGCTAGGGAAGCGCTCTACCACTGCGCCACAACCCCAGTGCTATCTCATTTTCTTCTTACAAATATTTTTAATGATGTAATCCCATCCTTCAGAGCAAAACTTGACAAAATAGTCACACTTTATTAAAATAAAGACAAAAAGATAAGCATATTTCTAGAAAGGTCTGTGTTGCTAATCATTCAAATAGTTCATGGTTCAAAGTAATAACGTTACATTTAAGGTGGAAACAGCTTCAGGGATACCTTCATTAGGTCAGAGGCATTCCAGGAAAATGGATGTGTACATGCTTTTGATCTTCATGTTGGACTCATCAAAGGAATCCTCCAAGAAAGAAAATTTATCTGACCCAAATTCAAAGATGCAGAAATGGCTAAAATTCTCCAGAAATGGCCTCTTACAAAATTTTAAGAAAAATAAATCAGTAAAAATATGTTCAGAGTGCTGAAATAATTTTGTCAATTTATTTTACTCCAACTAGTCAATTATTACAGGAATAGTTCACAGTTAAGAAAAAAACATCAAAAAAGGGTCAAAATTTGATTTTGTTTCCAGGAACCATCAGAGGCATTTCCATGGATTAAAATAAATAAATAAAAAGTTTATTTTGTTCACTGTTATATTTTAGGTGTTGAAGTTAAAAACAATGAAAGAGGTCTGCTAAAGAATGGCAATGAAGATGCTTTCTGTTTATATCATTTGCTGCCTTTTGATTCAAACCTGCATTTAGAATCAAACCAGAATTAAAAGTTCACTTTAATTACCATTTGGAGAAAAAAAAATTATTAAACAAAACTTTGGTGTTTTGTGGCATTTTATCATTAAATGATATGATCTCCTTTTCAGTCTATTTGCCTCACACTAAGTAAAATATAAGATAATATTACACATATTAACTTGCAGCCAATCAAATAACATTAGCAATGAGGGTGTTTTGTTTCCTTCAAAAAATGTATTTAGGTTTCTTCATTAATTTGAGCTGGTTATAACTAAATACCATACACCTGGAAAATTGCAAACAATAGAAATGTATTTTTCACTGTTCTGAAAGGTTGGAAAGTCTAAGGCTAAGGCATCAGCTGATATGGTGTCTAGTGAGGGCTCACATTCTGATTGACAGATGCTCCTACAAGCCATGTCTTCACATGGTGGAAAGAGCAAGACAACTCTTTGAAGTCTCTTTTGCATGAATTCTGCTTTGTGACCATGTTTCTTTCCAAATTTTGCACCTTCTGAAGCCATCTTATTAGTGGTTAGGGTTCCAGATATGCTTTTTGACAGGACACAGAAATTCAGACCATAGCACCAGGTAAATTAGAAAGGATGCATCCACAGGCACCACTGATGCATCATGGACTTTCTTTAGACATACCTAAAACCTCATTCCCTTCATTGGATTCTGTACTCCATTTTTGGCTTTACATTTTAGTTAGTCCTTTCTTATTTTGCACATCACATTCCTTGGCCAATTTTATATTCTTTCCTATATTTGATTTTGTTCCCATCCTCTTTTAACAACCCCAGTTCAGGTCTTCTGATATTTTATAAGAACCTTAAATCTCCTATTATGCTAACTGGCCCTATCCTAATCCCCATAGTAGGTTAGGGCCCAGTCCCTTCCTTGTTCTTGAAGTTATTTTTCACAATACTAGTACTAATATATAGAAAACAGGATTGGATCCCTAAAAATGAGGACATAGCAATGTTCCTACCCACACTATGGCACTTCTGTGGACTAGAATCATGCTGAAATGAATTATAGAGTTATTTAGTTCTCAGAGCTAAGGCATCATTCCTTAAAACACTTAAGGGTCGATTCTTTAAATAACCCTAAAAGAGGGAAGTTGTATTTAAGAATACGGTTATGCTGAGAAACTGGTACTAATACTATTTTCAGAATAAGAACGGGAAATGCTGTAGAGAGGAGCCATTGAAGCCTGCTATTTGAGTATACTTTTTACTGCCGCCTTTATTAAAAGAATAATTATACCTAATGCACCTTGAAATTAGCAAATGGCAATAATAAAGAGTGCCCATAAAATGTAACCTCAAAATTCATTGTTCACACAAGAAAGAAAATCAACATTCAGAAAATCTGACCTTTCAGTATATCTTCTTCAAATTACAGGTGATATCTCCAAAAAGTATCATGGTAACTCCTAAGTGCAATAAAACTATGTTCATTCAATATTAAAAATGCCAAAGTATTGTCCATATCAATCTTTCTGTCTTTACTCCAGTTATTTGAGTTCATCATTTAGTAGATTTACAGGAATACGTTTTAATCATTCACTTACATGTGAAATTTTCTTTACTAGGAATAAGATAAAAAGTGGTAACCTAAATATTTTTTCTCTCATTTTTTTCCATAGTCATTTAGTCATAAGTGTATTATCTAAGAATTTTCATATAATTCTAATTCTCTAAATTTACAAATGAAAGAAATTGACACCAAGAAAGATTAAATGGCCTGTCCAAATTCATAGAGCTTCAAAAGCAAAATTATGACTTGAATCCAGAGTAATGATTTTTCTGCTACAGAATGCTTAAGAATGGAAAAATGCAAGATCAATTTCCTAATCACTGTATAACATAATTGTATAATTTATTTCCTAAATGAAGTGTAATAGTTTTTCCTGTTAAGACATTTTTTAAAAGGTAAATTCTATTCTAATAATTTTAGAAGAGCATTTTTATTTATTGGTGACTCTGATGCAATTATTCTATAGTAATAGATTCCTACCTTCTTAATTCAGCTTTCATCTCTAATTACTAGAGTGTCTATAGATACCAATGCCAAAAATCTAACTTAAAAGTGTAAAACTAAGCCAAGTCATCATAGGCTAAAAGTTTATTGACCCAAAACTCCAAAGAATTTTTTTCTAAAGTTGTGTGGTAAACAAGTAGATGCTCAGTAAATACTAGGTAATTGGTTCTGATCAATTCTTTAAGGATAATGCAAAGAGAATAAATAGAAGTTAAAGTTATGATTATTTCAATTAAGTAGTTCAGGAAGCACTCTATGATTAGTTCTTTAAAATAGATCTCTTTTTCTGTTTTGTTTGTAACATAAAATTGCTTTATTGATTGTGGGTGCTCACTAGGATATTGAAAGGCAAATTAAATTCTAATGGTCTACAAATAAAATAACTGAACTCTTATGATGACTATAATACAATAAGAAAAAAGGTTAAGACTAAAAGATACTTAGAGGAAAAAAGCATATATTAATATATTCACATTTTATAGTATGATATAATTTATATGCAATATCCATAGAGAATTTACATTCACATTCAAAATCATTTTTGTAAATTTTGAATAGGTAAGATGTGCTGAGTTAAGCACTTTATTTGTGAAAATTAATTTATTTTTTACAGAATCATTAAGAGACTTATTTTTTCTTTTTTCCATTTGTCAATGAGAAAGCAAGAGACAGAAAGCTCTAGCAATTTAGCATGATCACACAGCCATAAATTTTCAGAGCTATGATTTGTACTCAGGCCTCCCTGATTGCACAACCCTGTGTTTCAATCACTTTGAAAGGTCTCTTTTAGGTATAAGGCTATTAGTCTATGTTTTTAAAGAAAAAAATATATATTAAAGGAAAGAACGAGATAATTTGAAAGTTTTATCCACAAATCACATAATGTGATGTGCTTATACACAAAAAATTAGAAAAAACATCAACAAAAATTCTAGATCAATGACTTAAATTTTAAAAGTTTCTCAATTCTATTGTGGGATTACATTTAGAAGCATTGCTTATGACATAGTTTATATTCACATTCAAACTCACACACATATATAGATTGTAGGTACCCTGAGAAAAACAAATCCTCTATTTCTGTTCTAACTCTTCATGTTGACATTTATAACCATATGCACTCAATAAAATTCCTAAGTTATGTCAGGTTAACTGATATAATTCATGATTTTAGAAACTATTTTTTGTTTGGTGTCAACAATTAGAAAGAATTAAAATAATTTACAAATCAATAATAATGCCCAAATACTGTTAAATAAATACTAATGATATTATATTTTCATATGTTAACATATGACATTTAATAATTTTATTTATTATATATAATTGTATATATTTATCACTAATAAGTGTCTCAGAACCTGTTTAATTTCCTCTAAGTCATTGCATTTATAATATTAAAGTACATTGCATAATAAATTTTACACCTAATAAAATGAATAACCTCCTCTCTCCTTAACAATAAAAAGACATTTGCAGGAGCAACTTAAAAGCTGAGAAATGCTTAGGTGAATTTCTTAAAATATTCTGATGAAAATGATATGAAAGCAGCACTTATTTATACTTGGTAGATTTGAGTATATATAGGAAATATTCTTCTTGCAACATTTTGAGTAATTATTCTGAAGTGCTCATGAGCCAAATTACTGATCTTCAACAAAATGAGTAATTAAGCCAACAGTATGCTTCCCTGTGAATACCACAAACACAATCAAAGAGACACTAGCCATAGAATTTGTTGCAACAAACCACTATATTACATCTGATAATAAGTTGTTTAAAAAAAAACTTGAATATGGCCACCAAATATATTATTGGTGCTATTTTAATTCTAACATCTGCAAGAGAAGTTACAATTAAGATAAATTTGGCGTGGTAATAAAGTATCAGAAGCTGTGATGCAAACTTTCCATTACCTTACAGCTTCATTCACTCTAGGAGATGACCACTGTTTATTAAAACTCTCAAGTGTTTGTACTGGATTGATTTATCTATCTAATTTAGATCATAACCATGTACACTGGGGAATGTGGCTAACTTTGTGTTTTGACAGCCCCTGGTACACAACTGGATTTTCACTAGGTGTTGAATAATAATCTGCAGATATCAGTTTAATAATGCCGAAATGGCCTTTTTAGAGTGAAAATATATTATCTGTAGGAATTACTAGAGCATATACAAGCTTAACAAAAAATATGCTATACTTGGGGGTCATCTGTCCTACAGGACAATTCCATATGTCTGCTGGTATATTTTCTGTGCATAACAGACAAGAATGAAACAATAAACTCTGACATGAATGAAGTGCAAATTGAAGAGGGAATGAGCATGGTCCACATGATATATATTTTTTGTAGTATTCTGTGAAAAGGTTGGCAAGGATATTTGCAAAGCAGATGGAGCCCTCCAGGCAATTTGTCTGCCATGCACTGGCCTCTGAAATTATGCAGCCAATGAGAGTATATAAAGAGCGTGCCCTAGGATCATAGACGATCATAGGATTCTAGAGCTGCATGACTTTTTCAGTAGAATTGATCCAAGCCCTTAAGCTTCAAACTGAAGCCCAGAGATAACAAGTGACATTTTCAGAGTCATGCACAGATTGATTGGTACCCCTTTGACTGTGCTACCCTCTCTCAAAAAGAAAATACTACAACATTTTTTCATCCATGACATAAAGAGAAAACTCTGCTTAAGAAGATATTTTATAAGCATTTTTTTTAAAAAGCAAAACTTTATAATTAAACTAAGTCAGATAGGTCATAGGTCAAACAACTACTACCATACTATTTTCACATATAGTAATTAATATAAATTATATTATTAGTCACTGTGTATACTTTGTTTATTTTTATAAAATTAAATATTTTGTTATAATTCTCAGGCACCTGTCTTTTCTCCTTCCTTATTTTGAAGACTTGCTTGAAGCAATTTCTGTCCTATATTCTTCCTCATAGGGTTTTGAATTCTTAAGGCTCATAATTGGTCTGTTCCTCTACACTCATTACTAGGATATATGAAATAGCAGAATTATAGTAGTTTTAGGTACATTAGCAACAAAATTTCAATACTTCCATCTTAGAATGATGGATTTAGAGGATGATACTTGGATCTATACTATAATGTTATAATGGTAAATAAAATTTTTAAGAATAAAATCACAAAACAAGTGAAATAATATAATTTTACAACCCTGGCAATCAAACACAGTGAAAGTTATTTAGTATGTGTTATTTGCTGTGTAAGATAAAGTTCCTCTACAAGCTGTGCTGGTTACTGGATTATAGGTAATTATATGCAATAAACAACTGAACACAATTTTGAGTACAGAACAGTATATAAATACAACATTTTAGGATGGCATGGAGAACAGTTGTATCTATTTAGAAGTAAAAATTCATTGTGCTTTACCATTCATTTACTTTATGCAACTTTTCTAATGTCCCTTTGAAATGAGAAATAATTATGATAATAATAATGTCTATATATTTTCTATACCATAAACACATGTTAGAATTGTGCTGATCCTTCTCTGAATAGAAATGACATTATTTGAATAATAATACTAAAGGATTTCTTGAGCTTAGAGCACTATATTACTTTATATTGTACATCTTGAACTTAAAATGTTATGACTGTTTATATTAAAATTCTTACTCATACTTTTAAACATCTAGGTTTTGACTAAGAGTAATTTAAAAACACAAAAATTTTTAACTATAAATACATGAGAATTTATTATGACAGAGAGAGCTACTAAAAATAATACAACCAACTATGGTATATTTTAATTTCATAATATTCATTCTTTCAGGGCAGCAAAGGGAAAAAAACACCATATTTATGTCAAAATCTGAATAGATTAGAACATGTTAGGGTCTTTCATTTTTCCGCCTACATAGTAGCTCCTTGCTAACAGGGAAACATACTGCTATATATGGCCTCTCCCTCCTGGAGATGGAGTACCATGAAGTCAATCTTCACCACTATCATCTTTTTTTGTCACAATAACCTGTGGTGATTCAGCATGACAATTAGAATGAAGGTGAAAAGGTCTATCTCTAATTTCTAAAAGATGCTTCTATTTTCTTTACTTAACTTTTCCTTAACTAAGAACCCAATATCCTGTATAATTTTTTGTAGTCCAAAAATATGTAAAACTTGAATTAAGTTACATGAAGTTGTTTTCAGAAGTGTCAAGTGCCTTTCAAATGAATGGAACAGCATGTAGGAAATTGAGTTTGCAGTTCTAAGAAGTCCCTTTGCCATCAAAGGCTAAAGCTTTTAGAGCTAGGATTAGAAAAAGATTGTTTCACTGCTTGGTCTCAACTTCTTTCTAACACTCTTGTTCAGATCTCTCAGAATAACCTCCCTGTCAAAGGTAGTACTTCATAATTCCTCCCAATTTTAACATAATTCCTGTTTGTTGAATACGTGCTGCTGTCCCTCAAGAAAGATGGTGGCCAGAGTCATAGGAAGAGGAAGAATCAAAACATATATCCAAATCTACTCACCACAAGATATCTATAGAGGTCTTCTCACTGGTTTACCTAATAAACAAACACTTTTAAAGTGGAAAACTGTCCCCCCCCCCGAAATAATACACAGTCAAAGAAAAAAAAAGGCATTCCTTCTGTTTTTGTCAACAAGGTTTCAATGGCAACAATAAACTACAATAAAGACACTGTTTCAAGAACTTTATATTTCTGTATTGGCCAGACATGCTTTACAAGGATCAATACAAATACAGATTGTGGCTTTTTGTTTTGTTTTGTTTTTGATAATTTAATTTCAAATTCTTTCTAATCTTGATTAGATAAGTTGTGGGTTATTTCTATTTTATTAAATATCTTTTGCATATATGTTTGATCCTTCTTAAATAAGAGTTCCCATATTTTTAATATGATAATCAAGTAAGTTTTCTCACATCATGTGATACAATTATAAAATATTAGTCGAAGCTAAGCACTTATAAGTATATACATATATATGCATATGAATATATTGCCTGTCTCCTTTGATTGCACTTGCACTGCATGCACACACATGTGTGTGTGTGTATGTGTGTGTCTAGCTAGATAACTCTCTAGTGAGTTAACTACAGTTTTGGAGAAAGACATTCATATTTTATCTACCATGAGGTCTGGGGAAAAATATTTGCATACTTGCAAAGGGCAAGGCAAGAATTTTTTTTCCCAAAATAAACATACAAGCTTAAACTAGACTAAAGATTACTGCAAATTGCTTTTTTAAAAGTCAGTTCTACTGAGCTACATTTGTTTAAAATATAATGTGCCTTCAATAACAAGATTCATATTACTATACATCTTCTGATTCCTGGAAAAGAGATTCATCTTACATCAGTAAATTTGTATATTTAATGTAGCAGTTTCTTTTTTCTTCTTTCAAAAATATCTGTATTTAATCAAAGCTTATTCTTAGAACTGAAAAACATATTATATTTATTTATATTCTATTTCTTATTCAAGGGCACTGTTTTTCCTAAAACTAAACATTTAAATATTATTATAAAATACAAATTGGAAATCAAGGCACACAAATAATCCCATACATATATAAGAATCATGATCAGGAAAATAATGAATACTAATATATAGACCTTAAAAAATAAAAAAAATAATAACAATTAGAATTGACTTTTAAATTTGGCTCCTGCTAATAAAGAGGACAAAAAGTTACATTTATACACTGTCATCCTCATGGTCACTAGGGTTCAGTATAGAATATTTTGGAAGTACTTTATTCAAGTACATATCTGATAATGCTAATCATAAAATTCATAAGCTGCAGCAATGATTGAAAGGTGTTTCATAAAAAATGTTGTATTTGGATACAAAGCAAAAATGAATAGACATTTCATATTCAGAGCCTTATACATTTCTAGGATGGAGTTCTGTTTGCTGTATATCTGTTAAGTGAAGTAGAAATCCCAGAGATTTCCTGTCCCTGTGCTTAGGAAGTACACATTTTGTGTTCAAACAAATAGGTGAAAGACTGGAAGGTTAATGGAGTACTATTTTAATTATTTTCATGGATCTTGGTTAGAATTTGTCCTAAGTGTCCATACTGATCTCAGATACTTATAGTTGACAATATTTTATATACTACTAAAATATTGAGAAATCTTCCTATAATATCTTAATTAAAAAAAAAAAACATGATATTTACAATGTATGTCTATCCCGCATGTCTATCAACACTACCTCATTCTCAGATTCCTTTCTCCCTCTGAATCTATGCCTGTATGACTAGTCTGTGTGAATGTAGGTCTATCTGACCAGCCTGTGTTCCTAATCTAAAGGAAGATAATAAGCTCTTACTTAATACTGAGACAAGAACATTGTCAAATCCCAAGTTAGCTTGCTGCTGTCCCTACCTTGATCTCAGGCTCCAGTCTCAGTAACTGTATGTATTTTTTTTCCCCCACGAGAAATGTTATGGAGAAATGTTATGAGCTACTCTGCTTTATCCTACTTGAGACTTATTTCTTGCTTCTGAATTTTAATATCTATGAGCCAAAGAAATATGATTCTTCATGATTACTGGAATATTAACATGCATCCTAGAATTCTGTCTTATCCAAATGTATTTGGAAGCCTGGGTTTATTATGATCTGCAATCACCCTTTTCTATCTTTCTGGCATAATTCTTGCCTGGTAACTGACTCCCTGATGCTGACTTCCTCTCATCAACATCCTATCACCATTATTAACCACTACCTTCCCATTTTTCCCTCATCCTGAACTTGTTCCTGTTTCTGAGCTAATCCTGAATTTGCTTCCAAATCTGTTTTAACTGAGTGGCAGTTCCCATCTAATTAAGTTTCCCAGCCTTTATTATACCATACAGTCCTAAATTACTGGGTAAACATCTATACCAATAAACATATTTGAAATTTTTTTTCAAATTATTTCTACTTTGTTTTCTTCTCTACCTTAAAAACTAAAATTAATGTTCCATTCTTTATTTCCATCTCTATATAATAAATTATATAGAATTATAAAATCCCCTATCAATTAAGATGTTTATCGCCTAATATGTACATAATACATATTTTTAAAGTAAGGAATGAATGAATGAATGAATATTATTAAATTTTCCTTATGCTAGCTTAACTTGTCTTGTCTCTAGGTTAAATATTCCAATTTATTTATTAGTTTTTATCATTAACATTGTTATCATCTAATCATTATTCCCCTTGTGCTTTTTTTTTTCTTTTTTTGTCTAATAAATTTGTCTTCTAATTTGGAGTTGGAGCTAATATGTAAGCTATTTATGGCCTGATTAATAATTATGGCCTGATTCCAACAAGAGAATTACATTGAATTCTAGAGAATTATACTTTTTTCCTGCATATCTTACATTATTTTAGTTATTTGCGATTATAATAGCATTACACAGGATAATAATGACATGTGAGAAAATATTAGTGGCTAGTTTTGTATACATATACTATATATAATTTTTGTAAACATTTATAATTTATATAAATATATAAAATATCTAATGTATGTAATTATACAATTATATGTAATTCACACAAACACACACACACATCCTGCATACATTCCTAACATTATATCCCTTATAAATAACAGATAATGAAAAAGCATTTCTTAAATATTAATTGCATGAGGTTATGGTTTTATAAAAACAACAAAAGTAATCAACTTCACATTCTAGTAGTAGGCAATGCAAAAATTGATAAAATAACATTTTATAAAATATATTTGTATGTCTAAGGCTTAAAATAACATGTACTGCTGAACTGTTCAGAACTACTCCCACAGCATAAGCATAACACAGTCAAGTAAATTTAGACAGACGCATTAATGACACGAAGTGTAATGAAGAAAACAAAGTAAAATATCAGAAAATAAAGTGCCTTATAACTTTAAGTTGTTACCTCTTTGATATCATTTAAGTCACACAGTAGTCTTTGCTAACATTTATAAGGTTTGCAAAAACTTATGATATATTTTCTTCTATTAAAATTTCCTCTTCATATTAAGTGAAGTATTGTTTGTTTTAAGACACTGATGTTTAAATACTAATGTTTAAACATGGTATGTTTTGTACAAATATTTTCATTTAATATGGTTAACAGTGATTGAAATTAGTTAATGTATTTAGGTACGAAGTCAAGACTTCTTTTAGTAATGACAACCTATTCTATAGAACTTAGAGACTTAAGTGACAAAATTAGTGTCATTCAGAAATTCCATTTATCTTATGTTCTATTTCCAATAAAAAAAAAAAAAACAACTGTTGATGAGTGTTAAACATCTATCACAAGAATTTCCATTTCTTTTTTTAATTAACTTAAAATCATGTTGATTTCTTAGAGACTGCAACATAAAAACCTAAGCTATTCTTGCTATTATTATGGTAGTGTTTATTATATAAGTTGTTTTTTTTAACTGTTAATTTTCTTTCTAGCTACTTTAAAAGGGTCTAGACAGACACCAGAGGGAGCCCAAGTTACCTATCCTTGATCTCAAGAGCTGAAGTGACATCATCAGTCATCATACCTAAGCAGATCTTACAGTCAGTCCAACACACCTAAAAATAGAGAAAAGGATAGCTTTATTTAGCTAAAGTTACAAAAAATAAGCTGCAGCATAGATTTTTCACTACTTAGCACTGCTATATCTTAAATTACCTTGGTGTTTCTAACAGAATGCAAAGTCATCAGCAAATTATTAAACAACTTGGAATCTTGATAGAGAAAGGGAATATAAGGGATAGAAAGAGTCCTATAAGAGTTGAACTTCAGCCTACTTGGTACTTATGCTCTATTTCCCTCTCATGTTATAAGGACATAACTGTAGTATTTACCTCAATTGATTTGCTTTTTTGTTGTATAACTTATGAAACTTTCTATAAGAATTTTCCGTTTCTTCTTCCTCAACTCTCAGAATTTGTTTCTCCCTAAAACTTATGCATGAAAAAAGTATATAAGAAGATTTAAGACAATTCATTTTTTAAGTAATCTAACCATGAAACAAAATATCACAAACTCATTTAGAAATCATTATTACAAATTTCTCAATAAACTTTAATTACTGTTGTTAAATTTTCACCTTAAAAACAATGTTGCAAGTGCTTTTTACATTTGATATTGCTTGAATACACTTTTAGAAAATTAATTTTCTCATGTTATTTTCCTATATAGAGCATGTATTATTCTTTAAGTTTTCACTAATGCATTTTTCCTTCTAGCTATTCTGTCCACTGTTAAAATGTTTCTTCATTTCTGATAGACTCTGTTTACTATTTCTGTTTACTCAAATTTCCCTAGGTAATGTTAGTACCAGTCCCTCTCCACTTCCTCTGCATCACAAGTTTTTTCACTTCCTCCTAAAAAACCCTGCTTTAAGAAAAGAACTATGTATCAGCTATTACAATCAATAGCACATTAAATCCACATTTATGTTTAAGGAATCTTTATATTTCTCTAATGGCTACATTTCTTTTCTTTGTTCTTTTGAGATACACATAACATACATTCCTGGAGTACAACATACTCTAATTAGGATCTCATTCTTGCGGTTGTACATGATGTGGAGTTTCACTGGACATGTATTCATATATGAACATAGGAAAGTATCAAGTGGGAAAAGATCTTTAGGGTTAATATGTTGATTCTAGACTGTGCATGTAAAATAAAAGCAGTCATATGACTGAATTACATACACTACTTCATCATGGACCTGTATGTGACCATTCAGAAAGAACAAGTCTCTATTTTTATAAAAAGCACATTTACTCTGAAGACAACTAGTGTATATAAAATTAGTATGTTCCTCCTAGAATCATTTATTTGGGAATATTTACATGCAAATTTTCAAAAAATGAGTACATTTTTCCAATAAAATAAAGTATCTTGAAGTTTCCTTAATCTCTGAGAAAATAGAATGATGTACTAAAATAATAATAATAATAATAATAATAGATATTTGTTTAAAAAAGAGGCCATTACATAAACATTATTTATTGCTATGTGTTTTTTATCACATTTCTTGGGCCCTTATGTTCTCAATTCCCTTGTATGTAAAAGTCGAAAAGTCTCATGAAACTATTGTGAGAATATAATGGAAAATCTAAATGAGACACATGGCATATTGAATTTCATAATGCCCACTAAATAAATATATCTTTAACTTTTTCCAGATGAATACTGTAATTGTATTCACAATAAATTTTCACATACACAAGAATTCTCTCTGGTATATTTTATTTACCTTCTACAAAAACAGATGATAGGGGAAAAGAATACTGAATTCAAATCATAGATATACTGAAGAAGGAATTCCACATCAGTCAGAAATGTGTTTTATATGCCTCACTCCTCAAAACACATGTTTTTCCTTTTAGCCTTGGTAGTGAGGAATGGGAAGTAATTAACTTTGTCAATTACTGAAACATGAAATCCATTTATACCCTGCCACATACATTTTGTACCCTTAAATCCCAATGAGCCACCATTCAGTATCTGTAACTACACTCCTTCACCAAGCTCCAACCTTGTTTCTGCTTTCCCTGGCCCCTAATGTGCATCTGCATCTTTCTGGGACTTACATTCTATTTTCAATTTGTATAAAAAACTCTGTGTGAAGAGACTGTCTTCTTACCATTCCAATGGTACATGTGCCACACCTGATTTAGTGATGTGGCTTTCAGTTACAGTAAAGGGAGCTGTTCTTCTGATTCCCGGTGCCTTAGCCATGCTAAGAAGCTTCCCCTTTCAGCTCCTGTTCTCCCACTTTTCCAGATAGAACAAATTTTGCTGCAATGGACAGCAACCTTTAGGGAAAGCATGCTCTCTTAGTCACTGCGGATGGTGTAAGGCCTTGAAGTCCATGAGGGATTTTGAGTTTCTGTGTTTTCTTGCAAAATTAAAATTCTAAAATTATTAATGCCTGGAAAACTGGAGATAACATATTTTAGAAATAAATTCCCCCTTGTCCTCCTCCTCAGAAAAATTTAGTCAACCTCTCCCACGGAGAATGAAAAATACACACAAAAAAATTCATTTGGAAACTGTCAGCATTAAATTAACTGATGCATTAACACTGTGAAGTCATCATATAAAAACAAAGTATCATTTTTCTTTCTCTTTCATTTCTTTTGTGGGTTTTAATGTGCTTTACAATATACCTATAAGAAATGGTTTGCCATGAAATAGCTAATTTGCTTTCTCGTATCATCAATTACATTCTTTTTCAATTTTTTGAACCAATAAGCAATTACTACAAATTTTAGTATTCAGTAAAATTTTACCAGAGGATGGAGTAGACACATAACATAATCAAAAGACAGTAACAAAATAAAATATTTATTATTAAAAAACTGTACATCTGCAATGTAAATAAATTAATCTAGCATGGTTTTTCTTTATTTATACTTTATAAAGTGGAGGAGGTATTTCCAGAGGTTTTTCTAAATTTTTTAATATTATGAAATTGTATAGGAAAGATTTTACGTTTTTGATAGGGATAATGCAAACATATACGTTTATTTCCATCTTTCTAAAGTATCTCCAAGAAAAGTAGAACCTTCTTCAATATTTTTTCTCTCCTACTTAACCTCAACAAGAAATGCTATTTGGTTGGTTTTCAAAATACTTCCAAAATCTCAGGAGTGACAATTCTAATTCAGAAGGAAAAAATGCATATACATATGAAAATAAAACTATGAAAAAGAATTAAAAAGGCATGCCAAATATACCCTGGAGCAATTATAAAAAGCCAATACTTTGCTTGTATAGTTATTTAGTAGCTTTCAGGAGACTTTGAATCATGTTAAATATTCACCTTAAAATTTAATCCATTATAGGCACATTTATAATTGTTGGATAATAATAAAAATATGTCTAAAGTATTTCTATAGTAGTTATTCAATGTAATCTGCTTTCCATTGAGGTGTTTGTCCCATACCGAAATGATGGTCTCAAGTACAAACTTATAACTTACCGATATCTTGCTTTTCCTTTGAGGTACATCTCTATAAGATCCAGAGATTGAGGCTAATTATGAGTAGGCATTGGATATATCTGAAAAATGCAGAATTATAGAAAAAGATACATTTATATGGAAATAATGAAAAATTTTGGACAGGAGTAGAATAACTTTGATGGATTGAGTGAAATATTGTTTATATGTATGTCATATATATGTATGACATATATATATAAATATTATATATATATTATATATATGTCACTAGCTTAGAAAAGGTGATAAAATATGAAAATAATGTGAGTTTACATAAAACTGAATTTACTAAAGTAATCTTATATATAACATTTTTTTCCAAATGGACTACGCTAATCTCTAAATCTGAAAATGAAATTTAAATATCCCTTAATACATTCTCTATATCTTTTCATAATTATAGCTCTCATTCTTAGAGCTCTAGCTTCTTTTATCTATAAACAAGCATGGAGCTGATTTTACAGGCTTCTGAAGTATTTTGCTTCTCATGGCCATAGGAAATCTTAGATTGTTTTAAGCTGCACCTCCTCCAGAAGGAAAAAAAAAAAAACACAACAAAAACTAGCAACTAGCAGGGCATATTTAAGTATATTAGTCTTTCTGTGATCTATAGTCTTTTTTGATATGTTTGAATTTAGGGGGGAAATTAACAGCAAAACTAATGAAATGAATAAATTAAAGTTTATCAGCAACATGGCAAGTCATAGGGAAAGATGGTGAGTAAGCCGAAAGGGGAAAAAATATATATATATATGTGGGCTGCAGGAAACAGAAAAGAAATGAAAACATTTCATTAACAAGCAAGCATGTGAACATGAGTTAGGACTGCCATCTAGGAAAGAGACTAAATTTAAAGTGCAATAGCATATAAGTAAATACAAAAGCAAAGGATTTACATAATGACTCATCCTACTTTAGGAACAGTTGAGATTTGTTAAAATATCAAATTTGAAAACGCAAAAGAAAGTGTACAGAATAATGAAAATTGTTAATGGCAGAAATGAATACATTTTTAATAAATGTCAACCAAGATTAAAGGATTATGCAAAAGTATATTTTCCCCTGTATGAGAAAATGTCTCCATAGATTTCCTATGCATAAAAAAGATTATAAATTTAAAGACCTAATAGTCTACTTGTGGTGCTCAAGTCTACTTTGTTAAAAAGTGCACCCAGATCTTATGCAAAACACAAAATATATTAGATATTATTTGTCAAAGATGCAGCATTCCACTGGGTACCACCAAAATCTATGTGCTGTAATGGGTGTTTTGTAAATCCCTTACAGTCATTGTCTGGTCATTAAGTTTTTGGGGATCTCAGAGGTCCCATGCTTTTGAGATCTCAAGGTCATGCCATTAAGAATTCATTGCAGGTAATCATAGTGCTCAGTTGTTAAAGATTAATTAATGGGATACACACACACTTACTGTTTTACTTAGAAATGTTTTTACACTATATAAAATACCAAATCTGTCTTTTTGTTTTATCTCTTCACCATGATTTTGAGGATCCTTGAATACATCAAAGGCAGATACTAAGGCAAAACAGTGCTCTAGTCTGACTGTCAAAAAGATTCCATTCCTCCATCTTGTAAAAGATTGGAAGATGAGAATTAAACTGATTTCCTTAGTTGATTTAGAGATTCCACTGTTTCAACACTGTTTTGGCAGGAGAAATTTATGATCATAACCCCTAATTTGCTTACTATCATGTTCTCCTGGCTTATCTGTGTTGTTGCAAATAGCAGGGTTTCCTTTCTATGTTATCTATAATGCACTTTTTCTTTATCCATTAATCCATTAATGGCCACTTGTATTTATTCCATATCATGACTATTGTGTATAATGTTGCAATAAAAATGGGAGTCAAGGTACCTCCTTTAAGAAACAGATTTCAATTATTTTGCATATGTGCCCAAATATGATTGCTGGATCATATGATAGTCTTTTTTCTAAGTTTTTGAGGTATACACATACTAATTTCCACAGCTATTTCACCATTTTATATTCCTCTCAAGAGTGCACAAGGCTTCCAGTTTCTCCCAAAATCATCTCATCATTATATCAGTAGATATATCAAATAAATGGAATCATACATTATATATATTTGATATATCTAAATAGTGAAACTCATAGAACCAGGGAATGGAGTAGTGATTGTAAAGGCCTAGAATGTGAGAAAAAAAGGGGAGTTATTATATGAAGGGTGTAAAGTTTCACTCTAGAAGAATAAGTTCTGAAAGTGTGCTTTACAGCACAGTGCTTATAGTTAATGATACAATATTGTGCATGTCAGAATGTTAGCCACATCCACAGCACTATTTTGTATTTTATTTGAGACAGGGTTTCACTGAGTTGCTTAGTGCCTTGCTTTTGCTGAGGCTGGCTTTGAACTCCTGATCCACCTATCTTAGCCTCCCAAGCTGCTGGGATTACAGGCATGCTCCCTGGTGACCAGCTCACGCTAAATATTCTTAACGCTCACACACACACACACACATACTCACATAAGACAAAGGGACATAAGGAAACTGAGAAGTACTGGATATGTTTAACATCTTCATTGTGGTAATTTTGTCATAAGTGTGTGCATAAATTCAAACTCATTAAATTGTACACATTAATATTTGTGGCTCTTTGTATATGAGTTATACATCAATAAACTGAGTTTTAAAGGAAAAAAAAGCTTAGTTTGAAAAAGATTAGAAGTGAAGAGAATTTCAGAGATCCATCATTTTTCTGTTCATAATGACTTGGGTAGTATAGGAACTGACTGCTCCCTCTGTCATTGTTTTCAATTTATAAGAAACATTTTGGCCCAATGTACTGATGCATGCATGTAAACTCAGGAGGCAGGAAGATTGGAAGTTTAAAGTCAGCCACAGCAATCCTGTCTCAATAAATAAATAAATAAATAGAAGTTCTGGGTATGTATCTCAAATGTACATCAACCCTGGGTGAGAGAGAGAGAGAGAGAGAGAGAGAGAGAGAGAGAGAGAGAGAGAGAGGAAACACAGAGAAAAAGAAAAGCAACATTATATTTTGGCTCATTATTCCAGAGTGTCTTTTGCAATTGGTGAATGTATTTTATAACTATCAGATAACTTCCAAAGACTTTAGAATCTTAGAATTTTAATTTTGTCACTATTCATATGAACTATTTATCTACTTATAATGGAATGATTATTAAGAGTAATATTAAACACAGTGTCCTTTCATGGGAATCTTTAAAATGCCAATTTTTCATTAGTGTCCTCTAATCTGATTGTATTTAGGAAATAAGTGGATTAAATTACACTTAATCACAGCACAAAGATTTATACAAGCTTGACTTTGTGATAGTTACTTTCTTTGTATGGATTATTTTCATAACAAATCCCTATAGCAGGCATTCTTTTAATTACTATTTTATATATGAGAAATCTTATTTTTCTAAATTTTAAATGCCCAGAGTCACACAGACAATAAATGATAGAAGCAAGATACTATAACTGCAATCCTTACTCCAACTCCAGAGCATATAATAATAAAAGAAATAGAAGGACGATTTTCATGACAGGTGAATGGCCAAATTGTAATATCATCAATTCAAGCATAAGATCTAATAGCTTCATGCTAAGTGAACATTGATTAGTGAAGTTACTTAATTACCCCATTGACAAAAAACATTTTTAAAAACACTACAAAATTGTGGCAGTTCTATTCACAACAGCTACAGCTTTTACTTTTCTGAACCAAGGACACATTAAAATAGTTTAATAGTTCATTTGCAAATCAAAAACTTTAAATTAAGAGGGACAACAAGTATCTAGTATTTAAAAAGTAACCACAAAGCCAAATCCTATATCATTCACAATATAATAGCTGCAAACACAGAGAAGTATTTCATACAAGAAGGCACAAATCAGAGACCACCACTGTTATTAGCTCTCCGGTCTCCTCACCTCCACTCTGACACTTTGCACCTTTAGTTGCATATGTTGCTGTTTATGGATCTGCATCCCAGAAACTCAGCACAGCCCCACAGCCATCTTATTCATAGAGAGGAGAGTCAAGTTTTGCAACGGGTGGCTGAAAAGTATGTCAGGATTGTGCAAGTTCTTAGCGATAGATAAACAATATAAAGTTTTGGACAGCCTTGCTATATGCCTGGCTTTCAGAGCTTGAAAAATGCAAACTCAGAACTTATTCCTTTTGAGTAACCATTTGAGTCTCAAAGGAGGCTGCTTGTGATTAGCAATAACTAACCCATTACCCTGGCTACCCCCAAGGATCTGTAAGTTTGCACTGTAGATGCAGGGCACTAATTCCTTTTAATTCACCTATTAATCCATTTGGAAAACATTAAAATACTATATTGGATTAATTATAAAGCTATTTTCTTGAGGATTTTCTGGAATCCCATTCTTATAATTATTTTAATGAAAAATAACATAAAACATACGGGTTACTTACTGAATGCCTGATATGGATCTAAAAACTCAGAATAAAATTTAATTCTTTATATATTCTCAATTGTTTTGATGCATATATACATTTAATTGAAAGTCACCATTGTTATCAAGCATTGCTATTTAATTTACGAATATATAGTAAATAGTTGCATTTTAATTTTCTATGTCATGGCCCTAAGAGTTATTTCATGCCACTTTTCTGTTGTCTTTGAATTATTTTCTTACTGCCATGTGTGGGTAAATAATTAACAGGCAAATTAAGACTATTAGCAAGTTCTTCCTATAAGAAGCAGGATAAACCTTAAGATTTAGTTGACTTTTCCTGTTTCACCCTGTGAAAAATCCAACTTTGTTCTATGTACATATTCATTCAATATACCTGATATATAAATTTGTTTGCTTTTTTGTCTTTTGAATGAAATATAACATCTCTTTTAGATTGTTTATAAAATTGCTAACCTGTTCATTTTTATATATTTTTGCTAAAACTCATTCTGTATTTTCCTAAGAAAAAATCACCTTTCAATAAAACTGAGGACCTCCATTCACTCTTCAAATGTATAAAACAAATGTACATACAAATGAGATAATACATGAGACAATGCTCTGAAATTCTGAAACCCTTTGCAAAAAAAATGAAATTATTACAATAACAAATTTAAAAGATTTAAGAAAGTCCATGAGTGGAGGTGCAGCTCAGTGGTAGAGTCTCCACCTAGCAAGTGCAATCTCTTGGGTTCAATTCCAAGCAACGTGTGTGAGTGTGTGTGTGTGTGTGCGCACATAAAGGAGATATAACTATTGGGAGAATATCTGATATTTTCACTAAAAATAAGATTGAATCTTTTATTTTCTTGTCAGTGAAATCAGGTACGCTGAAAATAACAAGACGTGTTGATCAGAGTTGAGAAAACAGATCATTCCAAGAGTGATAAATTGCTTTAAAAAATCAACCCGGATCACAGGAAGACAAGCACATGTGGCAAAACTGATAGTACTTTGCTTGATAAAATAATATAGCTGTCAAAGAAAATCGGGAACATAATTTTCTACAGTGCAGTTTGTTCCCTAAATGACCAGATAGAAATCTAAGTCTACAAGGTCAACTGTTACAGAGGGATGTGGGAGAAAGCTACTTCGATAACGAACTGTCTTGAAGAATGAAGACAAATTGATAGAGGTGACAAGTTTGATGCATCATGACCCCCGTTAGTTCCAATTATAAAAAGTTGGACACTAGTTATATGAACAGCAGAATACTCAAAATGAATAAGGGTTTACAGAAAAAAAAAAAAAACTGAGCCTCTGAAATCAGCAATTCATTCAAGGAGTAAAGTAGCCACTGTTTAAAGATTCAGTAAAACTGCCTTGGTCTATAATATTAGTAACTTAAATATTATTCATTGTAATAACATTAGAAAAACTAAGCCAACTGACAAAGGTAAAAAAGGAAATATTAAGTTCTCCAAAGTTATAGCATATTTTAAAAATGAAATATATTTTGCACATATAGTGTATGTGTGTGATTGTGCACATATGTGCAACAGAATAATCTCTATGATTTCTAGTGACCTTACCTTTTTCAGATAACACAGAAGAGGTTAGATTATTTCATCATCTCAAATCTGAAGAAAAACTTGCTTATTCATTTTGTCAGATCAGGACATATTAATAACAGACCACACTGAAATAAATGTAGCAATGATCAGCCAAATTGAAATTGTCTAACTTAATGTCTTGGGTTTGGAAGAAAGAATTTATGAATATTAAAGTGTCTTTACTTAAATGATCATAATGCTTCTTCAAGAATTTTGATAATCTAGAAGATAATGATTGAGATAAATGCTTTAACTAATATTTTAGTCAGTTATTTCACTGCTGGGACTAAAAGACCCACCAGAACACTTACAGAGGAGAAAAGGTTTATTCAGGGGCTCACAGTTTCAGAGGTCTCCATCCATAGACAGTAGGTTCTATTCTTCAGAACTAAAAGTAAAGCTGAACATTATGGTGGAAGAATATGACAGAGGGAAGCAGCTCACAAGGTGCTCAGGAAGCACAGAAAGAGACTCCATTCTATAGATACAAAATATAAACCACAAAGCCACACACCAAATTCTCACCTCCAGCCACACCCTACCACTTCAGTTATCTCAGTTAATCTCTATCAAGAGATTGATTCACCGATTGGGTTAAGATTCTCACAACACAATCATTTCTCCTCTGAACCTTCTTGTATTGTCTCACACCTGAACTTTTGGGGGACAACTCACATCCAATCCATAACAACTAATAAATAAAAGACTCTATTATGTAAGGAAATAATGTTGAGCAGAGAATAAATTGTTGGGAAAATATTATATTATCATTTTAATTTATCCTGAATTATTATATTTTTCTAAATAAGTTTAGTGCATGAATACCATGAATATATCAAAGAATGTAAAAGAACAAACTTAAATATGGATATTTCAGACTTAATCTGCCAAATATCTAGTGTAAGTTTCAAGAGGTTTTTGTTGGTTGGTTGACTTTAAAGTTATTGAGACAAAAGTGTTAAATGACAGTTTTGTAATAATCACTCCTTTAGGCATTTTTTAAAATATAACCTATCCCAGTTTTTAGAAAACTTTATTGTTACCCCAGATATTCATACATGACATATTTCATCCATAGAGATAAGTTGAGTGTATAATTTGTATATATGATAACATAGATGTGTCCCACCTTTTATCTTCTGTTTATCCAGCATAGTTCACAAATTTTAGTATTAATAATTAGAAATTTAAATAATTAAGATTTTAAAACTAAGACTATTAGATTTAGAACACCACAAACGTTGTTACCAGATTACTGAATAGAAATGATCTGCATAGTTCTCTAACTAGAGCAGCACTAGTAGACCCTTCTGCAGTGATAGAAATGTCCTACAGTTGGTGCTGTCCAGTAGTCTCCACTGGCAACCTGTGGCTGTTGAGCATTTTAAATGTGACTATTGCAAACAAGAAATTGAGTTTTCTATTTTATTTAATTTTTAATAATCCAAATGGAAATAACCATTTTGAATAATAGTTTCCACACTAAACAATGAATATTTACACAATTATATTTTCCATGACATATATTTTGTCTTTTGAAAAAGATATCCAAATGAACATAGTAACCTGGATACTTTTATGACACCCAAGAAGTGATCAAATCTTTAATATCTATGTTCTCAACAACAGTATTACTTCCCACATACAATATTATATTGTATACATACTAATCTCTTAAAAATGACAAAGCATTTAAATTTTTTTATAGTGACTTATGTTCTTTTGATAAAACCTATAAAAGAAAAAAAATGCATGTGACCTGACTTTTTTTTTAATGTAGGAAATGTCACACAGGAAATATCAGGTAGAAAGGGGCTATCACTAAAGTTGTTAATAACAAAGTTTCTAAAGTTTGATATCTGTATTCCTGCTACAGGTCAGTTCAATTGAATTCATTGAGCTCTTCTAATGGATGATGTTATGCTTGGCACCAGGTAGAGATTCAAATATTGCAGGGAGATAGTTCTTTTCTATTATGTGTCCTGGGAAATGTACTGCAACTACTTTCCTGTTTCATTTCTAATTCATTTTTGTTTGGTATTTTTCAATATTCCTTCAGCTTCTGTTAATAAATATGGTGTACATGATGATCAGAACTTTAGAATTTTTCTCAAGTTATTCACAAATCAAAGAATGGTCATGCCCATATGGAACTATAATGAAACTGCCAACTATAGTATTTGTAGGGTATTTTTGATGTAGAAAAAACTTTAAATATTCAACCTGTTTTAGTACTTGTAACTTAGTATATCCTGTAAAGCATTAATCAGTGAGAAAACATAAACAGCAAGATTTAGGGTAACCAGCACTCCGGCAGAGCAGTTTCCTGCTCAGGAGTTGTGAGCCACCTGTGAAAATAAAAAGTCTGAAATAATCAGTAAGAATTAAAGACAAAGCCAGAGATGAGATTTAGGAAGTGGGGTGCCTGATGGGTCTTCCAGACACGATAGGAATTGGAAATAAATAACAGAAAAAAAGCACCAATTCTTTATTTAAGGGGAAGTACATCAAAGGCAGGGATACCATTTCAGTGTGGAAGGAGTCTTAGGTGCTTGGCAGGTTATGCCCATCTCTGGGAAGCTGTTGGATTCTAAGGCTTTGAGCTAAGACTGGGCTCTAGCATGATCTGGGCTTTCTCAAACCAGGGAATTGCACTGAGCATTTCCCAGAAAAGCAGCTTCCTGGCCTTATGTTGGCTCAAACAAATCCAGAATTCATAAATGGCTTCCAACAACCAAATCATTAATTTATAATTGATTAAGCAAGGACATGAACATCCATGTCCTAATTTTAAATCTAGGATTCATTTCCCCATAACAAAAATATTGTAAAACCAAAAATGGTGTTATCTTCATTGCTAAAGGACCTGCATTTAAATAATGTTGAATTATTACACAGTGATCTGATAGACACTAGAAAAATATTTAGATCAACTCTACTATATGAGTATAAACTCAATGTATTAATGGTTCAAATACAAAATACATTTTTAAATCAGTGGAGTGGACATTTGTTTTTGTGGATTAGCCTTGAAATTTTACCTGTTTTTAAGCCCCATAGATCTGCTTTACAGTACTGCAACTAAATATAAGACACGAATTGTCGCACATAGGGTTAAAGATTCACTTTTTAAATGGTTTCAAGATAGGGTATTTTATTATTTTATTTTTACACATGAATAAATAACAATGTTTTCAATAAAAGTATTTCAGTAAATTTAAAGTCTAAGGCTATAATCCTCCTGTTCCATGTGTTCAATGTTAGATAGCTCCAACTATGTGGAAGAAATCATAATAGGACTGCAAATCAGTGAAGTGGTAATGGTCTCTGAATCTGAGCTCTAGTTAGATTCTCTAACTCATTAAGAGATCAACATAAAGCTGCATTGCTCAAAGGATATTCTTTAATACAATTATTTTTAGGTTTTTTGTTCAAAATTTGCATATAGATAAACACAATCTGTTGATTAGAATAACCAAAGAGAAGTATTGATTTTAATGGTTGTATTTACTGTAAGATATTTCTGAATGCTTAACACACTAAATGTACAAAGTAGAGAGAGGAAAATTGTGCTTTCATGACCTCTTTAGAAGTCAAAGACATTGTTGTTGCTTTCCAGTAAGACTTTCATACAACCTACTATCATTTGGAATATTCTTTGAGAAATGATTGATATAGGATCATTTCAGTCTCTTACGTCTTAGACTTGGGTTCTTAAGTTTTAGCACCAATGACAATGACTAGATGGTTTAGTAGCTTTTGCTGCTAGTGTCATAATGGGGCAGGAAAAAAAAAAAAGGACAACATATTAAGAGACCTGAGTTATAGGTCTAGTGCTGATGTTATTTACTATTATTACCCCGTGAAAACAATTGAGACTCTCTAATCACCATTTTGATCAGCTGTGAAATATAGTGTGAAATATGTGGAAAGTCAATCTATTTTCCCTAGAGCTTTGTATCAGAGCCTGTTTTACCTGCTTTTAAAATTTTTATTTGATTGAGGCATAACAACTGATATTGCTTTGAAAACTATTTCTATTTATTCTTTTATTCTTCTTCCTTAAACTGTCTTGCTTTTTGTACCTTTCTCTACACTCTATCAGGATAGAATGAAAATAACCAAATATTTGAATTATTCTTATATCACTGGTCTCATCTTTTTAAAAATTAGGCAAATTATATTCTAGCAACAAACTGATCTTCAATTTCAAAGTGCTTTTCTAACAATTGAAAAAAAAATCTTGGTACTAAGAAGTTTAAATTCCCATCTCCTCAAATGAACAGTCAATTCTGTCACCCATCTAAGAATAATTCTATAGGCTGAGCCTTGGAATATAAAAAATTTACCACAAAATAATTGTCCAAAAATTAAACATATTCCTGTTACAATATTTTATACCACTTCATTAAAATTTTGACACCATACAACAAAAACAAAATAGAGAAGATAAACAAAATGTAAGTGAATAGAGTACAAATTGTGAAGGAAATCCACAATTTGTAAATCCACAATTTGTTAAGCAGTCTTTGTTTTATCAACACTTTCTGATATATCCCCTCACAACATTCTTACACGCCTTGTATTCTTATTTCACAGATAAGAAAACAAGGGGTCAGATCTTGTCCTAGAATACTTATTGAGTAATTTTGGGAATTGGGATTCAAAGTTCTTTCTAGAGTCCACCTACTTTAAAAACTAAATTTTATACCACAACAGAAAAAAAAAAGAAGAGAAGAATTGGAGGTAAGAAAAGATTAGAATTTTAGTAATCATACACAGTGAATTCTGAAAGGTTAACTAAAATGTGTGCTAGTAAGTCCCTTTGGGAGTGACATAAGAAAGACGTTTTTGTTAAAGTCACCTTCTTATCGAATAGGTCATCCCAGCCCCCGAGAATTGAGAAAACTTCATGATAACCCCAGAATGGATAAATGAACACCTTGTTTCCACAATTTACTCTGAACTTCTGTGTCATTTCATAATAAAAGTAGCAACTTAATTTATGTTTTTCAAGTCACTGTTACAAAAATTATATTTCTTCAAGTCAGTGTTGTAAAAAGTCCTAAATTATGCTATGGGTAGACAATAACCATCCTTCATTATTCTTCTGCCAAACAAACAAGTAAGCAAAACAAGGACAACACAAGAAAACAAATGGTGTAATTACAAATGATGTAATTAAATATCTACTTAAAAATTTTAAGCAAAATATCCTCAATAATAACATATCTTTATTCGTATTTCTATTTTATTACAATAAAGTTAGATGGGAAGAGGGAAAGCATATGTATTTCCTTACAGAACTTTGCATCTAAAACATAAAGGAAAGCTAACTTTGAAATGCAGACTTACGGAAGCATTCTATCTCTTCATCTATTATGAATTAGTTTCTTTGTGATAAGTTCAGAAGTCTCTAAAGGCTGAAGTAAAGGAAAAACTTATATTTCAAGAGGCTATCTTACTTTTCTTTTTTCAATGGTAAAGATTTAGGCAGTCTGAGGTTTTCTTTTATTTCTTCAAAATGATAACAAAAATTTCCATATTACATACAAAACAAATTTATCTTGAATTGGATGCAAGTTCTACCTTGGGATTCCAATCAGAGTTTCATTGAAATTTGAAAATTGAAACTGTATTGTGAGAAACAATTTTATTATTTTTTAACTTTCAGTTTTCTAGAGAGGATTAAATTTTCCTGCCTGAAATTGAATTAAAGTTAGAAAAACTAAAGAGAATTGATCTAGGTCAAAATTTGAGGCAATTAGTGAATTTAAGTCTGGAGGTAAAAAATGAAAATAAATTTGTAGAATATGCTACATGCTTTAATATTTATGCCACTGATTTGTGTAATGGGAATAATATCTTTTAAAACTACATCATCTGTTCAAATGTGGGGTTTTTTTTGCAATAATATATAAAAATCAAATCCTATCTTTCAAGCTATGCCCAAAGTATTAAAGCAGAAATTTTTCTTGTGCTTGCCTTATTTAATGATATTTGGAAGGATTCACCTGCTGATAATTACATTGTTCATATATGGGCAAATATGGTAATAGAAAACAATAAAAAAATGCATAAGTGTGAGAATCCTTACCAAGATATTATGCCAGTTACTTATGTTTTTAAAATCAGTTCAAGTAATCACTCTCATTAAATATGTTATTTGATCATGACAGTGATATGGTATGGATTTTATTTGCCATTTTAAATAATAATTAATGCTTATATCATTAGGATTATGAAAAAATTGAACTTTTTTTCAGAGAAAAATTTAATTTTTGAAACATTATAATCAATTATATTTGAGAGAAACTGAGGCTTTATATATAAACATCAAAACTTTGTGTTTTTTGTGTGTTTTTTTCAAATTTGATATTGTCAGTTATTTTACATAAATGTTATGGAAAAGCAAATTGAATGCTTTTTTCTTGTCAAAGGAATATTTATTTGTTTGCTATAAGAAATAATTTATAATTTGCTTTGGGAAGCCATATTTAATTTTCAAAAGGGTAAGGAATAAATGTGTCAGTTGAATTGCTTTTACATGCCAATTACAAATATTCTGTACTTTTATGATAACTCATTAAACTTCAAAGTGCCCACAATTTTATTAAAAGGATACTTTTTAACTCTACCTTATTTGAAAGTTGCAATAAATTTTCTATAGAGCCATAATGAGTACAGAGATAATTAGCATAGTCAGAGTATAGAATTGAGACATATTATTAGTACCTGACACAAATGCAGATATTATCAAGTTTTAACTTAAGGTACCATTTAGAATATTGAGTCATTTTTGCTCAACTCATTAGAAACGTCAGCCCACAACCTTAGTTTGGTTGATTTTGTGAGATCTTAAAGTTATTCACCAGTTCTTGGTCTCCCCTTCATTGATATATTAAAGGAAATCCTTTAAATTTTCTTAAACACGGAATATGTAAACTTAACCATAAAAAACAAGTTTTTAATATTAAATTATGAAAAACAAGCTTCACCCATGATAACTAGGAGGTGAAATATCCCTTCTGTTAGTATTCTGGATAGAAAACATTAGAAATTTCCATTCTGAGTAAGTTCAGGATGACCAGTCAAGTCACTTAAGGTTAATAAGTTATATGGAGAAACAATAATGTGCATTTGAAAATTTACATTATTTTTATTCAAGAAAATAATGCATATGAAGTAGTAATTCTAGGGGAATTGAAAAATGACTAGTTTAGAAAATACTAATGGATTAATAAGCAGAAATGTACAGAGTTCATTGAACATACAGTTTGGCAATATTTATCAAATGTTCAGAGGAATAACTGAAAGAGGAAATGAAAGAAATTATCTTGGGAAACTCTGAATTTAACATAAATAAGAATTGTGAAGGTAAAAATTTTAAAATATTCTGATTTATTTGGCTGAGTCTTTGATTATATGATATAAAACTTCCAGAAGTGGATGAGATATTAGCTATATCTGCATTTCAAAATAATTAACTTTCTTTGGTCTTCATCTTTGTCACTCTTGGTCTTTCATTCCTAGATTGTATTGAGAGGATCATTTTCTAGTACAACAATTATTTCTCACCCAAGCTTCTGAAAGCAAGCTCAGGGGTGGTGGTGGTGGTGGTGGGGGCGGCGGGTGATCTCTAATCACTGGTGACCATTCTTTCTGAAAAATAATAATTAAATCTTAACATTGAAGTGAAAAATATTCTAGGAACAAAATTGTTTTAAAAGTAAATGATGAGTTTTCAGGATCAGGGAATATAGAAGGTCAATTTCCTGGCAGCTCTGTGGCATGAAAGCAAGAAAGCTGGTAGGCAGCTTGTAAGTAAGGTGGGTGAACAAAAAAAAAAAAAAAAAAAAAAAAAGGAGACTTTATTGGAATTTAGTACAGAACATTCAAAGCAGATCGGGGACTCAGGATGTTGTCTATAATAAAATAAGGAAGAAATCCTCAGTGCCACAGCTGCTGCCATGGCCAGAGCACAATCCAGAGTGGTTCCTCCACCAGCAAAGTAGGGGGATAAGGAGATTAAAGATCCTAAATTTTTAGGAGGCCTGCAGCACATCTGGGTACAGAGAGTTACAGATCAAAGACACTGCCCTACTAAACTGAAAGGTGCATCGCATAATATTATTGTGTAGGAAAAATACCCTATCTCTCCTGACTGCATGTGGATGACAGAGGAAGAAACCATTTTGCAGCTTTAGCATGTGGCCCTGCAGCTAGGGGAGCTGATTCCTTGTGAACACAAATCTGACCTGAAGTACAAGCCTGGCAAAACCACACTTCACAACATAGAGTGTTCCTAAGTGACCAGGAGAAAATCAAACATGGAGAGAAGTTTACATAGGGGACAACTGGTCAAGTTTACACAGGGGCAACCCACCCAACTCTCCTCCTCCCCCTCTAATCCAGCTGTTTTCAGGACCAGCTGGGAGGGATGTGCCTGGCCAGAAATTTGAAAGGGCTGTGGCAGGAGTGATTGAGTTTGAAGAGTGAATTCGAACCAATATGTGGGATCCATAGGTGATGCATTGGACTAAGAATTGGCTCCTCCTCCACATGAGTGCAATCCAGGTGAGATCTGTGGGACACAGTCTTCCAGCATGGATCAGAAAATTGCTGGATTCTGGAGGTGTACTTATTTAAAATCTCCAGACCAATTAGCATTCAGTGAAGAGCCTGGAGAATACCTAGGCCTAAACTCTGCTTCCATCAGTTTCACTAAGGTATTATCTCTTTCACTTCAGAAGTCCACCCAGAGGGTGGAATACCATGCTCTAGACAACCCTGTTGAACACTGCTGAGAAGAGAAGGTGAGAATTTTTTTAACTCCAATTGAAACAATTCTTTAACTTTTCAATGAGATTGTTTTATCTCTTTCATTTTGTTTATTTATTTGTGACCTTAATTGTTCATGAATATTTATACATGTTCATATTTTTTTTTTCATTTATAGCATTTTTGAAGCCAGTTATTTTTCATGGATTTTTTTTGAGGAGTAGTATATTTCATTATTATAATTCAGTTTTGGTTTGTATTCTCTTATTTTTATTATTTTTAATTTTAAAAAATATTGTTATATATATTTTTGTCAGCTATCTATTTCCCTTGATTATCTTTCTCTTTTTTCCTTAACAGCCAATCTCTATTGTTCATTTTTCACTCTTATTTAATTTTTTACTTCTCTTTTCTCTGATCCTCCTTCATAATCATTACATCCTATATCAATCTGTTCTCTCCCTGTTCACCATTTGAAATTATAACCACTTTTACAAACATAGAGTTTTTATTGTAGGCAATAACTGATCAGATCATTTATATTTAATATGATAATGAATATTGCACCATCATAGCAGAAAATATTTGATTTATTGCTGTAAATTGTTTGCATTGGTTGTTGTTATTATTTGTCTTTCCCTAAGAGGTGAGGTACTAGAAACTTTCAGGGACGTTATAAGTCCATGGGATAGAAACTCCACTGCTTCAGATCCAAATTTATAGACGGGTAGACACACAAACAACATAAAAAATCCAGGAACAACTCACCCAAAATGTATCAAGATACTTCACTAGCAGTATCCATTGACACTACAGTGGAAGAATTGTCAGAGAAGTTTAGAATGTACATAGTTAAACGGAGCTGTGAGGTAAAGGATATTGATACAAGTGAAGTCAGGAGAAAATGTAGGAAGTGAAAGATTACTTCAATAAATAGAGATTCTGGAAAAACAAATCAGAAATCCTGCAAATGAAGGAATCAAATTAAAAATTTGATGGAAAGCATCATCAAAAGACTAGACATTTGCAAGACAGAGCTTCAGGCAATGATGACAAAATATATAACCTTGAAAATAAAGTTGAACATGGAGGAATGATGTTTAGAGACCATGAATGGAACTTCCAAGATATATGGGATAACCTAAAATTACCATATTTAAGATTTATTGGGATAGATGAAGGCTCAGGGATATAGACTAAAGGAATACACAAACTTTTCAATGAAATAATTTTAGAAAATTTTCCAAAGAATAAAATGGAAAATCACATACAGGAGGTTTACAGGATTCCAAATATACAAAATTACAACAGACCCACGCCAAGGCATATTATTATGAAAATACTTAATGTACAGAATAAAAATAAAATTTAAAGACTGCCAGAGAAAAACAATACATCCCAGGTAGAAAAAAAAAAGGTCTGGATCTCAGCTGAATTCTCAGACCCTCAAATCTAGGAGTTCTTAGAGTAATATATACCAAGCTTTGAAATAAAATGGGTGTCAGCCAAGAGTATTATACCCAGAAAATTAAGCTTTAGAATGTATGATGAAATAAAAAATTTCCATGATATACAAAACTTAAAATAATTCATAACTAGATAGCCTACACTATACTCAATAAGATATTTCATGAAGAAGAAATGAAAAGTAAAAATGAAAAGCAAAAAAGGGAAAACTGCCCTAGAAGAATAGTAAACCAAAGGAGAAAATAATTCAAATAAAAAACAGAAGTAAATCAAAATGTGACATGAATAAAAATCATTTCTTAATAATAACATTGAATGTAATGTCCCAAACTCATCAATCAAAAGACATAGACTGGCAGATGGGATTAACAAATAAGACTCAACAATATGCTGTCTCCAAGAGACTCAAATTCATAGGTAAAACATCCATAGACTGAAGATAAAAGAATGGGAAAAAAAAAAAAAACAACATATCATTCACATGGACCTGTGAAGCAGGGGTTTCTATTCCCATAAAGTGGGCTTCAATCCAAAGTTAATCAGAAGAGACAAAAAAGGACATTTCATAGTGCTTAAGTATATTATATATTATCAAGAAATAACAATCATAAATATTTATGCCCCCAAAATGGAGCATCTATGTACGTCAAAGAAACCATTCTCAATTCCAAGAGTCAAATAGGTTACAACACAATAATACCGGGTTACTTTAAAACACCTCTCTCAACATTGACTAGATCCTCAAAATGAAAACTAAATAAATAATCTGTAGAACTAAAAAATATAACTATTTAAGACTTAACAGATTTGGAGAATATTTCATCCATCAAGGACTGAATACATTTTTGTCTCAGTAGCACAGGGATACTTCTCTAAAATAGACCATATTGTAGGCCACTAAGCAACTCTTGGCAAATATAAAAAATAGAGATAATAACTTGCATTCTATCAGATCATTGGAATTAAATTTAAAATCAATGATAAAATTAAAAATAGATGCTGCTCTAACACCTGTAGAGTAAATAATATGCTCTTGAAAGAAAAAAAAGATTCCAGAAGAAATCAGGGATAAAATTTTTAAAAAATACTTAGATTTTAATGAGAATAGCAATACAACATATAAAAATTTCTGGGACTCTATAGAGGCAGTGTTAAGAGAAAAATTCATTGCATTAAGCTCATTCATTAAAGAATAGAAAGTCAACAAATAAATAACCTAACATTACATCTCAAAGCACTAAAAAATAAGAACAAATAAATATCAAAAACAGTAGGAGACAGGAAATAATTAAAATCAGAGCTGAAATCAATAAAATTGAATCAAAAAATGCAAAAAACTAACAAAACAAAAAGTTGTATCTTTAAAAAAATAATAAAATTGATAGATCCTTTGCCATATAGCAAAGAGAAAAAACATTCAAATTACTAAGTTTCATGATGAGAAAGGAAATACCACAATGGAACTACTTAAATAGTAGACAATAATCAGAAATTATTTTGAAAAATTGTACTCTAATAAAATAGAAAATCTTGAAAACATCAACAAATTCTAGAGACAGAATCTACCCACATTGAATCAGGAGGACATAGAAATTTAAAGAGATCAATTTCAAAAAATTAAACTGAAGGCACCACCAAAAATCTAACAACAAAAGCTTAGGACCAGACAGATTCTCAACCCAGTTCTACCAGATATTCAAAGAAGAACTAATACCAATCTTCCTCAAATTATTTCATAAAATTTAAAAGGAGGGAATCTTTCCAAACTCATTCTATGAAGCTAATATCACCCTGATATCAAAACTAGACAAAGACACATCAAGAGAAGAAAACTTCAGACCAATATCCCTGATGAAGCTTGATGCAAAAATTCTTAATAAAAATATTGGAAAATTACATACAAATTCTTATTAAAAAGGTAATGCACCATGAGCAAGTGTGGTTCATCCCAGGGAAACAAGGTTGGTTCAACTTGCAGAAATCAATAAATACAATGAATCACATCAATAGACTTAAGGACAAGAATCACATGATTATCTTAATAGATGAAAAAATAAGCATTTGACAAAATACAGCATCTATTCATCTTCAAATTACTGGAAAATCTAGGGGTAGTAGATATATGCCTCAACTTTGTAAAAGTTGTAAATGCTAAAGTCAAAGCCAACATCATTGTAAATGAAGGAAAATTTAAAGCATTCCCTTTAAAAATGGAACAAGACAGGAATGCTCTCTTTTACCACTTCTATTCAACATAATCCTGGAAACCCTAGCCAAAGCAATTAGAAGAAACAAATTAAAGGGATATAAATAGGAAAAGAAGAACTGAAATTATGTCTATCTGCCAACATGATTCTATATTTAGAAGACAAAAACTCCACCAGAAAGCTTCTTAAACTCATAAATGAATTCAGCAAAGTAGCAGGATATAAAATTAACATCCATAAATTTATCACATTCTTATACATCAGTGATGAATCGACTGAAAAAAAATAGAAAAATGATTCCATTCACAATAACCTCAACAAAATAAAATAAAATATTTGGGGTCAATGTAACAAAAAGTAAAAGACCTCTACAATGAAAACAGAACATTAAAGAGAGAAATTGTAGAAGACCTTAGAAGATGAAACAATCCTCCATATTCTTGGATAGGCAGAATTAATATTGTCAAAATGGCCATAATTTCAAAAATGCTATTCAAATTTAATGCAATTCCCATTAAAATTCCAATGATGTTTTTCATAGAAATAGAAAAAGCAGTCATGAAATTCCTCTGAAAAAAATAAGAGGCCTTGAATAGCCAAAGCGATCCTTAGCAAGAAAATTGAAGCATGAAGTTTCGTAATATGAAACCCTAAATTGTACTCCAGAGCTATAGTAACAAGAAAAATTGCTTTGTATTGGCACCAAAACAGAAATAAAGACCTATAGTGTAGAATAAAAGACATGGTGACAAACCCACATAAATGCAGTTATTTTCATACTAGTGCCATAAACATACATTGAAGAAAGATAGCCTCTTCAAGAAATGGTGCTGAGAAAAGTGGAAATCTATATGTAAGCAAAATGAAATTAGACCTCAATCTCTCATCCTTAACAAAACTTAATTCAAAATGGATCAGGACCTAGGCATTACACCAGAGACAGAATGAAGTTAAGATTTAAGATTGTTGGGACAACATTTAAAGGTCAAACATTCACATTATCAGCATATCTCCAGGGGAAGAAAGAAAGGTTAAGGGCATGGGGAAACTTTTTTATGAACTAATAGGAGACAATTTTCTGAAGCTTGGGAAAGACAGGGATATCCAGGTACAAGAGGGCCATAGAACTTCAAAGATATAAGATCAGAAAAGATCCTTATCTTTTCATATTATAATGAAACTGTCAGAACCTCAAGACCAAGAAAGGAATCTAAAATGTGCACAGGAAAAATGGCAAGTCACTTTTAAAGGTAACATGTGTCACTAGACAGATGGTTAGTATTCGGAATATATAAAGAGCCCCAAATTGTTAACAATGAAAAAGAAGCAACCTAATTTAGGAATGAACAAATGATATGACTAGACACTTCTCAAAATAAGAAATATAAGTGCCCAACAAATATGCGAAAAGATGTTTAATAACATTAGACATAACAAATGCAGATCAAAACTATACCGAGCTATCATCTCACCACAATATGAGTACTGTTATCAATAAATAATAAACGTTGATGAAGAAATAGGAAGCCTTATATGTTTTGAATAGGAATGTAAATTAGTATAGCCATGGTGGAAAACAGTATGGAGGTTCTTCCAAAATCAAAAGTAGCTTAGCTACTCCTGGTTACATAGCTGAAGGAAATAAAGAGAATATGCAAAGGAGAAAACTGAATACTGATCTACATTTTGGCACTATTTGCAATAGTAAAGAAGTAGAAGCAGCCCAGTTGCTTATCCACAGATAAATGGATTAAAGAAAACAAAATATATATACACAGTTGAGAACTATAAAAAGCATTCAACTATAAGAAGAATGAAATTTCGTCATTTGCAGGTAAATGGATGGAAGTGGAGAACATCATGTTAAGTGATAAGAGGAATACAAGTACAGAATGTTCTTTCAACAACACTTGCAATTCAGTAAGAACAAAGGTTTTCATCCAATGGACTTCTATTATTTCCCTCTCCACCTTCCCTTGTTGTAGGTTAGCATCAAAAAATCAGAAAGAACATTCAGACTTTGGCTTTTTGGGATTGGCTTATTTCACTTAACATGATATTTTCCAGTTCCAACCATATGCCAGCAAATGTCATAATTTCATTTTTTTCTTTATGGCCAAGTAATATTCCATTGTGTATATATACTATATTTTCTTTATTTATTTAACCATTGAGGGACACCTAAGTTGTTTCCATAGCTTGGCTATTTTTAGTTAAGTTGCTATAAACATGGTTGTGGCTGTGTCACTGGAGTGTACTGTTGTTGGTCATAACTTTTCTAGCCTTGTATTTGTATATACAACCAGAATAATTCTACATCCCATATGACCACAAAAGTGGGAACCTAAATAGAATAAGTTATACTGTACATATGTATATTCTGCCAAAATACATTCTACTGTTTTGTATAACTAAAAATAAAAAAAGAAGTAAGGTTTTAAGAGTAAAAATCTGTCCTATTTATTAAAAATTGTTCAGCATTGTGTAGTAAATCTGAAGGGGTGTAGAAGCTGTAATCTACCCATTCCACTCTTGGTTATGCAACAGAAAAAAAAACACACAATGTTCATAAAGAAGACATGTTAAAAAAAAACTCCCTCAAATTAGAAAAATCTAAAATTTCCCTCAATTCTGAGTATATAAACTGTTGTATTTATAAAATGAAAAGTATACTATAGTGAGAGTAAATGAACGAATACTATGCAGAAAATGAATAAATATAATGCTGAGTGCAGAGAGCTTAACCTAAAAAATGTAGTATATGATTCAATCATATGAAGTTTACAAACTGGAATAGCTCCTCTCTGGTATTAATCAGGATCCTTAATAAGTCTAAGGGTGTAACAACTGGAGGCAGGTATGAAGGTTCCTGCAATTCTGAAACTGTCATTTTCATCTGCCTGTTTTGCTTGTTATCTGGGTGTTATATTAATTTTCACTTCCTCTGTAACAAATTCTCACAAACCAATTTGGCTTAAAACCCAGTGGCTTGGGTTTGGGATGTAGCTCAATGGTAAAGCATTTGCCTAGCATGTGTGAGACCCTGGATTCAATCCCAAGTATAGAAAAAAAAAAAAGTAACAACAACAAAGAGTTTCTTAAACTGATCACACAGTTGCTGAAGGTCAGGAGTCCAGACTGGGTCATTGCTTGCAGTCAAGGTGGTAGGTGGCTGCATTCCTTCATAGTCCTGTTTCTCAAAGATATTAGCAGCATTCAGTTCCTCCCAGATGATCCACTCTGATCTCTTCTTTCTTGTTGAGGGTCATCTGGAAGTTGGAATCAGCTGCTTGAAGCTGCCTACAGATCCTGTAGCCCTTATAAAAGATGGAAGAGATGCTCTGCTTTCAAATTTCTCTCTTTAGAGAATGACTGGACTCTACAAGATCTTTTGGTTAGATTATCTCACCCAGGATAATATACATTTTTTACTTTGAACCTCCATATCATTGGCTTTGCCATTCAGAGTAACCTAATCACAGGAGTGAATCTCATCAAATTCACACGTTTGCTCATAATTAAGGGAAGTGGATTATCCAAACCAGATAGAGGGGAGGACCTTGGGGTCAATGTTCATTTTGCCTTCCACAAGTTTGCTAACTTTTCGAAAGTTCATCAAGCTTTATTTTTATGATTTATGCGTGTTTCAGCTCATATCATTTACCCCAAAAGCAAGAAAATAAGTGGATTAAAAACAAACAAGACCAAAAATAAAGCAGATGTAATATTTAATAATGTGCATTTATGAGCATTTACCCATAAGAATAAATAAGCAATGTTAGATTCTAAATATGAAGAATATCAGGAGGTGTATTATTAGGGAAAAAAGACTAGAATAGACAAAGTTTTAATATTTTATCACAGTCAAAATCATACTGTTTGAAATAGACAGCAGTTCTAGAGTTTTAGTTGAGAGGAAGCAGTAGGGTATGCATCAGCTTAAATAGAATAAATATGCATGCCTAGCTCAAATATTAACCATTGAGTGTTCTCACAGAAACATGAAGAGAGTCAAGAAGCCAAATTAAGTTAGTGGAATACATTATACAGGGAAGCCAGTGAAGGTGGGGTTTCAATAAATCATATATATTTTGTCTAAATTAAACTGATAACTTTGCTGTGAAAGAGTCAATGAAGTAATAATAGTATAAACTACTTTAAAAGGAATTCTATAGGCTATGCTTGGAAAGGTATGGGAAGATTTAAATACTTAGATATTCATTCACAATTATACTACTTAAAAAAGGTAAAAATTTTTAAAAATTAAAGAAAAAAATGCCACCAACAGAGAGAAGTGATTCACTCAAAATGTGATATGCCTTTAAATTACGCAGTTAATTTTAGAATTATTATTTCTAAACATTAGAGATAATATTTTTCTGATCATATAATTATTTTGAAAAAAGTGGATATCACTGTCTTTGATAATTCATAGATTTAAGAATTTTCATCATGAAAAAAATACATTGCATAGTATGTAAATGAATTTTTTAAAAATTTTCTGTCTTTAAAAAAAAACTGCTATAAAATAATAAGTAAGTAAGACTTGAGGGGGAAATAAATAACAATATAAGATGTAAAATTATACTCATGAGTGGAGAGAACCTTTAGGAATTGAGAACCAAGTAAATTACAAAAGTAATTCAGAGACCAGTCTGGACGAAAGTGTCAATAGCCAATGAGGACATTTCTCTATCTCGAGAAAAGAACAGAAGCAATGAGTGACCTGTCTTCTCCATTGAACCATTGAGAGTGTGTATATTTTCAATTTAGAAATAGAAGGAGATCGACAAGTTAAATTTTTCTCCCTGGAAGAAATTTTCTAATTCAAAAGTGATTTTTTTTCACCAATATCTGATCTCCTCACACTATCCCGAAAACCTGAGGAGAGTTAAATAATCATACAGAAAATCATAGCTCTAGGTAACATTTTCCAAACCACACAGAAAATTAAATAAAACCCACAAGGCTCAATGTTTCTTAATCCTTCACATGTTGCCTGTTTGGCAGAAATTTGTTCATTTAATGATTTCTTGGTAGTTTCTTGTTTTTAATATTTTAACAGAAAAATAGATCATTGCCACTCTACATACATTAATTTTTATTACTAATATTGGGGTCACATTCCCACATTGTCCTGTTGTACCAGTAACCTACATATATGGCGAATCCACTCTCACAAAAGCATTTCTCACAATATTTGAGAGAAGGGCTTAACAATTCCTTTGAAGAATAATGCAGTCATGGATTATTTTTAACTTTCTCTGAGCTTTATTTTATCCTCCTTCATCTTGATACCAAAAATTAAGAACAAATTGAACCTGAATATGTAAAAAAAATGACACATAGACTAATTTTTAAAATCAGTAGTGATATTATAGATTGCACAGTAAATACGTTACTGAGCATAGGAATGAGAGTGATTAAGTATCTAGCTAATCAAAGAATATATTAAAGATGGCATAGACTTATATTTGCCTAGGGAATTGCTTTGAATACTTTTGCATGCCTAAGTATTAAAAATATGAATCTTCTATCAAATGCATTTAATAAAGATGTATCAGGAAATAAAATTCAAACTTAAAGTAAAACAGCCTATGCCAGCATAATCTTCAATGTTTTCCTAATTTGCTAAAAATAATACCTTAACTGAGTAAATTCAAAGAGAAAACAGTACTTTTATTTTGTAGCTTAACTCAACTAAGATGGTCCTCCTTCCATTCCCCCTCTCCAAACGAAGCTCCTTTCCTCAATCACAATCACTTAATTGAATAGGGATTTATAATGAGTTATAAAACCTTGTGTCTCTAGTTCACTAATACAAACACCATAAAGATTAGTTATGACTAAAATTTGCTATAATTTGATGGATATTCACTGACCCATGAGAATTTTCTAGTGGTTTGATTTTGAGTCCTGAAGGCAAACTGCCATATTTAAAACCCATACTTGTGACCATTGCTAATTTAATAAATCAAACTTTAATAAATAGTCTTTTCGAGTTTAACTGTCTACCTTTAATAAGGTAAGCTTCACAAGAAATCATATTAGGGATTTATGTACTTGCACATCTTATTGCATGAATAAACATATCACAATGATTGAATAAACATATCACAATGATTTGTCTTGATTTTAATTATATTTAAAGGGATTTTATTTCTAAAAAAAACTAATCAAGTAAATTGAAGCCCATGCATTATTAAAAGCAATAAGTGGATATTTCCATTATTTTTTTCACATGCTAGAATTAGACAATAGCCCAGTGCAAGTTTACCATCACTTATTCTTCAGTTAAAAGTAGTAGGGCAACCTAAACATCCTGACATGTCCATTTAAATACTGCTTTGTATCTAAAAACTGAACATTTATCAACCTATAAAGTTTTTGAAATGCTTAGAGTGAGCATCTGTATTCAAACATATGTTGTGGATAACTAGTAAGATATTTTAGCCAGTTTGGTTTAGCAGCTGTTCTCTAAATGTGAGATGACTAATTTAATAAACAATTCTCCTTGATTCTGATACTCTTTCTTCCCCTAGTGTCTGCCAAGCTTAGCCAGAAATGCAGCCTAAAAGAGTTCATTGCTTGTGAGACTAAATACAAGATAGTGATATATGCAGAGGACAATCTTCCAGGTGCTGACAAGCATTCACTGTCCCCCACAAGTCATCACTGCTGCTCTAAAGAGAACAGATGGCTTTACACACACCACTAACAAAGAAGGAATTCTGCACTGATAGCATGAAAATCCACTACTTTTCTATATATATCTTGTCATAACCAAGCAGTAAAAGGAACTTGCCAAAATGCAACAAATAAAAACCTTGACTTTGCATCTAGAAAACCATAACATAGGGTAAAATATCTTAAGAAACAAATGAGGGAAGACTACTACCATGTTCATTACTTTCTTGTATTACATCAAACAGATACTATCACATTATGAAAACACAGGAAGTGATTGATGTATTTGAATGATTGTGACTTTGATGTTATCATGAGGGAAAACTCTGCATAAAAATAGGTAGTCCAATGTTTCTTCATTCATACAGTGATTGAAATGCTTCAAAATAAAGTTAGAAATATATGTCAATTTTAAATTATAAAAGATACAAGGAGAATAGATAAAATCATGATTAGTGACACAATCTTTGATGATTCATATAATAATCTAATGTAATGATTGTGCATGGACTAATACTTTTAAGCAGGGACCAATGGACTGTGATACCATGATCATACACTAATTAATTTCCATTGTATTATAACCTTACAGCATTTTCAATATATTGAGACAATATGTTTCAAATTTATAGGTAGACATATGACTGTTATTCAGAAAGCATAATTGTTCACAATTAGATCCTAGAAAAAGTTGTATAGATAAGATAAACTATTATAGAGTAATTTTAAAGCATAATTTATCTTCATTTATAAAACAAGCTCTCTCTTTAAATATATATGTATATGTATATGTATACATATATGTGAACATATATACATATATATTTGAAATTAGAAATTTAACTTTTTTCTGTGCCGAATTGTTAAAAAGAAGATTAAGAATTATAGCTATAACATAAATGATGAAATTTTGCTAAGTTTTCAATTATTAGTGCCATATATTCTGGCCCCTGGCTGTCCTGGAACACTTGTATCGGCATCACCTAGGAGCTTACATGCACCTACTTGCTTTCATGATTCAGTCAATACTTACTAAATCAGAATCTCCTTTTTCACAAGATACCAATATGATTTGCATGACCATTAAAATTTTGGAAATACTGACTAGCCTATTGATTCTCAATCTTGACTCCAAGTTAGAACAATCTGAGGAAGTCTGAGAAAGTAACTGTGCCAGGGAACAAATTAATCAGTGGATGAACTAATTTTGAATGACAGTTGAGTCTCTGCTCCTTTTGAGAATGTAGTCTATTTCTCTTAGGTTCATTCATGTGAGTGCATGAAAGGAAAATTATAATCCTTAGACTTTACCAATAAATGTATTTAATGCTAACATTTCAAAAGGCTTTTTTTGAAAATATAAGGCACTGTTTGGTTTAGGTCATGATTCCTTTTATTGAACAAAAACCCTGAAAAGCTCTCTTATTCTTTGTCTTCTTAACATTAAAAAGAGATAAAATTTCAGATTTCTGAGTCACAGAATGCTCTATATACTATGGTTTCTCCATTTCTTATATCTGTCAATATTTGAAAGCATGCTGTGGTAAATATTTAAAATATTTTCATCACTTTTGTTATTGCTCAGCTGTATGTAGTATGGGTTAATATACAGACGCCTTATTTGTAAAGCTGTATAAGTGAATCAGCCAGAAAATACAATAGAAACCAAACCAAACCAAAACAAAACAAACAAAAACCTCAGAAATATCAAGAGAATTAAAGAAGACCTCTGAATATATTTTTAAAAAATAACTCTTGATTTTTAACTATAGATTCAATGTTGAGATTCATAACAGTATAAACTATAGTTCATAATAAAATAAAAATGCCATCTTCTGTGAAAACAACGTCACAATCTTTGAAATACAACTATAATTGTTCATGTAGAATGAAACATATCATAACTAGATTAAATGATTGATATTTGGGGATATTGTTGCTAGTAACATACATAATATTTAAGCATGTTAACTGATAAATGTGAAGGTGTGTGTGTGTGTGTGTGTGTGTGCGTGTGTGTGTGCATCTTAACCTGGAATAAAATTATATAGCCTAAGCAATTGTCTATACATTAGCTCTTGATGTTTGTAGTATGCAGAACTGTAGTTCATTCCTTCCTCATTTCAATCACTGGCATATAAACTGAAAACCACTTTAGGCAGATGTTTGTGCAAGTTGGAACTCTTCCTATGAAAATAGCGCTTTAAGCATCCTTGTGCTGCTGAAATCTTCCAGAGTGGCATTTATTTGCCATCCTGACAGCTACAAGAGTCCTGCCATCACCTCTTCAATGTAATAATAGAGGGCCTCATCACCTGTAGCCTTTACTGACCTGTTCTTCATTTCAAACCAACACCACTGTTCCATGAGTCATATTTCTCCATTCCTTGGTGCTATGCAATATTTGGTGATTTAATTTCTGGTTACAAATGTAACGTTACCTGGTGTGATGTCTCCCTTCTAGCAGCTAAGCTGAGGAAGTATAGTCACATCTGAATAGGTGAGGTCAGACAAATTGCTGACAAAGCTTTCCTATTCCCTGCTGTAATACAAGTTGTGTAGGAGCTGACAAAGCTTTCTAACCCCAGAGTTTATTTATTCCCTTGTCAGGAAGTGTTGATTTAGCACGGGGCCAAACTTTCTCATTTATCGTTAAATAGGTTTGAGTCACAAGATGGAAAGATGATGGATACTGAACTCCCGATGCCAGGGTTTGGGTGATGTATTGGTGACAGAAAAGGCCCTTGGTGTTTAGAATTAAGTGACTTCTAAGTGGTAGACTAAAGTACAGTGATCAAGTTCAAAGGGCTAGAAAGGACAAATGATTTATGGCCTCTCCCACAGTATGAAGAGAAGACTACTTGAATTAGGATTATTCTAAAACTTGACAATTGTAAAAGATAGTATTCATCAAAACAATGAATAATTGGTGCCTTGTGCAGAACTGCCAGCTTATTAGAATATGATGGAAATTGTGGTGTTTGTCATTTCTATTAAACTTATTTCATTAGAGAAAATTTGTGACAAGATCTCAAACTCCTCAAAGCTGTTTTTTATTCAAGCTACACTATGTCAATATCCTAGCACTATTTCTGGAACAGATTAGGCACTCAATAACTGTTTACTGAATAATTTGTCCTTAGGTATTAATAATTCTTATGGAATACACACACACACACACACACACACACACACACACACACACTTGAGACCGGTTCTGCAATGAAGAACATTGCATTGATCATCTCCCAGTTTGGAAAAGAAAGGAGGGAATTTAATATTTGGAATGCTGTAAGAGGTGAGATATTTAAATATACGAAATATGTATATTTAAATATATAAAAATTTATATAAAAATTTTAAATATACAAAAAAGTGGCAATATCATGCTTGATCTTGTGGAAAGTGATACTGTCCCTCAGTGTTCCAAACCAGAAGAACCAATTGTTTGAGTTTACAAATACCATGTAATCAACTCAGCCTGGCCACATCCTGTGTACTACTTGAAGTTTAATATTCACTGTTCTTCTAGGTAAATGCAAGCCTCATCAGATGGGTAAATATGATGTTTAATCTTATATGTCAAATTGGCTGGATCCCAGGGTACATGGATAGTGTGTATATATATATGCTCTATGGATTCTGTTCCTATAGAGAATCCTGATAATCCATCACTTTCATAGAGAATTATTTCACACAGAAAAGAAATAAGCACTGGATGTATTGGCTTACACCCCTAATCCTTGTGCTTGGGGAGGCTGAAGAAGGAGGATTGGAAGTTAAAGGCCAGCATCAGAAATTTAGCAAGGTCCTAAGCAACCTAGGGAGACCATGTCTCAAGAAATAAATTTTAAAAAAAAGCCTAGAGAAGTAGCTCAGTGATGAAACACCCCTGAGTTCAATGTCCAAGTATCAAAAAAAAAAAAGATGGAAGTAAATTATGAACACTAATCATAAATAGAAGAACAAGTAAATTGAGAGAACAAAATGAAAGGATGTACAATACTTAGAAACTTTGTCATTATATCTTGTTTGAAATTGCCATCAGTTAAAAAGCATAGCAAAGAATACTTATTATTTTAACTCTTATACTATTTGTTTTTCAGCATACACATTGTTACAAAATATAGCTCTTGGCAAAAATGTTTACAATCTTTCAGAATCAAAGTGGTGTTTTTTTCTCAAATGCAGATATATGTCCATGGTTTTAAAAAAAAGAGAGATAGGAATATTCCAAGAAAAATGCATAGTTGACTTGAAAGCTCATTTTACATGCTTTGAAAACTAGTACTATTAGAATCTTAAGTGAGCCCTAAGTCCTTACATAGTTCTGAAGAGAACAATAAGTAATATGTTACACTTGGCTCTATAGGTGCCCATTCAAATGTCTGTGTTTAATGTGTATAAGAATACAAAATGTTATAACTTTCAGAAAAATAGCTTTTAAAAATCAAGGTGTCTCAACTCTTAAATGCCTTTTGTCATGTGGTTTGCATGTGCATAAAGTAAACATTAGGGTTGGGGCTGTGACTCAGTGGTAACACACTTGCCTGGCATTTGTGGGACACTGGGTTCGATTCTCAGCACAGTACATAAATAAATAAAATAAAGGACTATCAACAACTAAAAAAAATGTTTGAAAAAATAAATAAGTATATTGGAATTGTAATCTGAAGTAGTTCGCTGACTCCCTAGCCTTCCCCTTGTGATCCAGGTAATGAAGTGTGCACTGTGTGAAATCATAATATGTCCCTTCACTGCACTAATTGTTGCTTTGGTGTTCTTCGAAGGATACCTGATCACTGTTGCTGATCTACAGAGAGACACCCATAATACTCATAAGAGAACTAGGGAACAAGTTTATATGTCATTTTCTACTAACAGTTGTTATTGACTATTACCTGAGATGCTTGCTGAAGTGTTTGATGAGCATAAAAATGTCAAAATATATGAGCTGAAGTCTGTTACAATGTCTCCTTCTTTATCATATCTCACATCTATAAAACATCAGTCTGATAGTCTCTTTTACTAGAAAATAAATGCATACTTTGGAAATTGGTTAATTTACTTCACATGTTTTGGAAAAAATAATTTGACAGTACCTGGTACCCTTCACAGAGATATCCCTACATATACTTTCTTTGAACTCAATTCTACATTCTTTTATAACACAGCAAGACATTATTCTTACTGGACTTTTTACTTGTTTGAAGACACAGTTTTTTTTTTGTTTTTTTTTTAACCTGAGATAATTTGCCAAAGTATTTTTCAAATCCTAGAACTACTGGCTCTTCCAAAATACTATGTAAGTTTCTAATTCCCTATGTTATATTTACTCCTATTAAATATACCCAGAGTGTTCTTTGTTTTCTTGAATTCCACACTGTGTATTTTAATATTTAAATATGGGGATTGAGATCCAATATCTAATTATGTATTATATAATCATGGAGCAGTCTTCAGAGAATCTTCACATTATTTTACTGCCTGTTTTTCCTATTTATGATCTGGGTTTCCATGGCTAGCTATATTAGCTCAGAAAGCAGTAAAATCATCAAATGCTTGTAATAGAATTTAAATTTAATTCTTGAAATTTAAAATTCACATAAGATTTCAATATCAATTCCAAAATTCCAAAATGAGTAATTCAATATGCATGAAGTTTTAAAAGAAATGCCTAAATTTATTTTATGTCTCTTGAGCATTTCTCCCTCATTCAAACAACATTTGAAAAAGCAGGAGAGAGTGAAAGAGAAATAGAATCTAAATCTATCCCATATGGCATGAAATTTCAAATTAGGCAACATTTGTAAATTTAAAAAAATCAAAATAAATTTTAAGTTATTTCTTTTTTTTAATTCTTTGTTAACACAGAAACAAACCAACGATGGAGTTTCTTCCAATTTGAGTTGAACAAAATATCTTCTGGAGCCGTTTGACATTTTAAAAATAGGGAGTAGATCCCTGTCCATTTATGGTGTGTGAGAAACAAGCCATTGTGAATACCTGATGTTGAATCAACTGGATGATAAGTGGGCCACAGACCTTGTGCATATTGTAAAGTTATAAAGGATTTCAATGTAAAGCTAATGTTAGTGCTGAAACCAAATTGAACATAAATTAATCATTTTGATGTGTCAAATAAAATTTATTCTTGATCTGAAAGACACAATATGATGTTCATATACTATAGCTATTGGAGTTAATTTAAATACCATTTCTTTTTGATTCTCTAATTTCTCAAGATATATCCCTCCACCTGTTTTCCTTTCTTTCCTTTTCCCTCTCTCCTTCCTTCCTTCCTTCCTCCCATCCTTCCTTCTGTCCTTCCTTTCCTAAGTTTTCTAAATGAAAGATCTGGAAAAGAAGCATATCTCATATCCCCACTCTACTGCCAAATCTCAGCAAAGGAAGCCACTAATTGCCAAAACTCTTAAAATGCTCATTAAAAACATTACTTTTATTCATAAACCTCACATTTCTTTCTTAAAACGTTAGTTGGAAGACGATTCTTAGAACACAATTGAATGACTTATACTCCTATAGAAAGTTATTGATTAACTCAGATAATGTAGTGTTCTTTTAATCTTGAAAGTTTTACTGAGATCACCATTTTTTTTTTCCTAGCCAGGTTGAAGCAGCATTTTGAGATTAGGTGGTTGTGAATATTGATTTTAGTAACTGGAGGCTTGGGTCAGCTTTTGATTTTTCTTATTTTGGTCTCATAGTGTTAGAATATAACCCACAGCATCAAGAGTTTGAAATTAGGTAAGGCAGGTATTACGGAGACAGGGTGCATCTTCGGAAGCCTAAGGCACTGAGATATTTTATGTCAGTTTATGATTACTTCAATATGAACTTAAAGGAATTTCATAAGGAAACATTTAAATTACAGTTTCCTCATATTAGGGAAAGTAGCTTATTCATTCATACACATAGGGCATATATTCTATTAGCGCTAATTGGAGGTATAATCAGTAAGTATGGTGAAAACCTAGAAGAGGTAGAGACAACTAAAATACCACAAGGATTCCTCAAGTGGAGGCAATGATGGTACTTGCACACCTGATGGGTTTAGGGATAGAGGATATGGGAGAATTCTTGTTAGTTCTTCAGTGAACATCTTCCAGATGTTTATTCTTTAACAAACTATGGATTAAAGACTGAGGAGACCTTGGTGATTAAATTAAAGCTGCTTTCTATAGAGCAGTAGCAAAACAATGTCCTCTTAGCTTTATTTTCTAACCTGTAAAACACAAATCATCAAACTCTCAGTTACTAGATTGGTTGTAAAGATTAAATAAGATAATCCATGTGAATTGTTATATGTACTTCCAAGCACTATGTAAATATCGGGGGCATATTCTGTTAGTGTGATAAAGGACCTTAAATGGTTCTCTGAAAGGTGAATGAGTGAGGGACTTGCCAACCATTACTGACTATACATTAAGTTTTGAACATTTTATGTAGGTATTAATAACGAAAAGTAGTATTTGGCTCATTAGAATTAAAATTTTCATACATTCACTCTAAGATAACATCCTGAATAGAGGGTGAATCATCTTGTACCCTTTTAGGGCTGTACAGTTTAAACATTGGTGAACATTGATAGCATAGTCCTATAGCGAAAGACGGTGAGATATATTGTCTACATCTTCTTTTAAGAATAAGTTTCTTTTAAGAATAAACCACCATCAGGATTTTTTTTTACATTAATGCATAATGTTGTTGCAAAATAAACTGCAAAGATGGGACAGAAAGTACAGTTACTCTGTTTGACAATTAATAGGCAATTTATACAGTTTAACCCATTTTTTACACCCCACCCCAAATTACATATCATTTATTTCCAGATAACCTATGAGTCTAGTTGAAAGATGTTTTAGTCAGATGGAGGGCAGCTATTATAACAAGCAAGCCCATGTCTCAATGAATTAATAGCATAAAAGTTAATTTCTTACTCAGTGCATGGGTGAGGTCACTCTCCTTGAAGGAGTGAGTTAGGAAAGGACATATCTTCTGTTTATTGACTTTGTGGTCCCTTAGATATTTGCCATCCTCCATTAAGTCACCTGCCTCCTGTCATTAAAAATGGAAGGGAAAAATGGTAAAACATATAGATATTTCTGGGCCGAGAATTTAAAAGCATTATAGTATGTTTGTACATATTCCCTCACCCAGAACTAGCTCCTGGGCCTCACCTAGTTGAGAGTGACTTGAGGAAATGGAATTTTTTCTGCGCTGAGGAGAAAAATTGAAATAGTATAATCAAGTTATAGCATTTCCTTTATCTTGGAAGTCCATTATTATAACTATATTTGGATTATTAGAAAGTACAGCTTAGTTGTCACTATAAATAACTGAAATCTTTCTTTAAATAAGTGCCTCTCATTTGTTTGCAATACATTTATAAAAAGTAATATAAGGGATAGCTTGAATTTGTGATTATGAGATTCCCTTTCCAGATGTTAATCTTTGGCTTTCACAAGAATCAGACAGTTCAGATTTCCAAAAATAAATTGCAATGTGTCTCTTTATTCAAAATTTTTGGTAGAGTGCACAAGAAAATGATATTTTCCAAATAACTTTCCACCTACACTTAATCTTGAAAATGCAACTTGTATACCAGAACTCAGGTGTTTTCATATAACTAATGTAATGTCATTTTGTTCTACTGAAATTGATAAATAGAACTGTAAAATAAACCACTTTCCTTTTTTTTTCCAACCATAACACATTTGAATGAAGATAACATTAGAGTTGTTTAGGGGTGATTTTTTTTCCTCCTGATATGGCAAATAATACATATTTAACTGTGGTTTGAGTAAAATTTAATATGTTGAAGATTATTGTATGCTAAGCACACACACTTGCTTTTTGTTAAGTTCATTTTAAGTTGCTATAGGTCTTTATGCCTGAGATGGTAATTGAAAAAGTGATACTGAAAAATCATTTTAATTTCACTTTTGGGCATGTGAAGAAGAGTTGTGCATTTTGGGGAGTAGAGATGTTTTTAAGTTTAGATAACTTGTTAGATAACCCTTTTTTTCTTAAAAATAGAATTAATGAATAATAGAATCTTGAATGTGACACAGTAAAGTCTTCATGATTTTAAAAGAATGTTATCATGATAGACAATTTTTTGGCTGATAATACTTAAATCTCCAATAATTTTAAGTGAAAAATATTCAAGTGTGTTTCATGTGTAATGGACACATATTGTGATAATATTATACAGAGGAGTAAGTCTAAGACTTCTTGGCAGGAATGAATTCAATGCATTTTCCTTGGATTGTCAGCTTTGTGGCTATTCTCAGAAAAATTCTAATTTTCTCCAATTAATGTCTTTTAACCTAGTTAAAAAATAGTAATACTTTATATTAGAAAAGAAGTATGCCTAACAAAGGATGGAACAATAAGTAACTCTCAGTCTTAATATTCATCATAATTTTATTTTAATATTATATTCTCCAATAAGCTAGGAGTCACATTACATATTAGAAGTAGCATCAGTACAATATTTTTTGTCTTGATGTAATTTAAATTTAATGAAAAAGTGCAAGAACAATGCAAAGTCATCCCACAAATGTCTTTGCCATGACATCCCTTTCAAATTTGCTAATTGTCCAATTATGTCTTTTAAAAAACCCTAATTCTGGATCATTTCTTGCATTTATCACCATGTCTGTTCAGTCTACTTCATTCTGAAACAGTTCCCTAATGCTTCTTTGATGAGCATGACCTCACAGTTTCAAAGAATGGAAGTCAAACACACACACACACACACACACACATATTTGTAAAACATTCCTCAAATTTATTTTGCTTGAGTTTTCTCACAACAAGATTCATTCTGTGAATTTTGGGCAGGAATATTATAGAAAGGATACTGCATGCTTCCTATTTATCACATTACTGGGCATACTGACTTGGATCACTATGTTAAGTGGGTTGCTAGCTTTCTGTACTCTAATGTTACTCTTTCCCTCTTTGTAATTGATATGAATTCAGCAGGGAAGTACTTTGAAACTCTGCAAATTTCCCAATGCTCATCCAAATTTTACATGCTAGTCTGAGCATCCATTGATGTTTGACTTAATTATTGCTGTGATGATTGTCACTTGGAGATGTCCTATTTCAGTCATTCTTCTGCACTTACTATGTATCATTTCAATTTAAGGAAGAACTTTCTTCTCTTTCTATTTATAATTAATTTGTATATTTACATGAGTGTAGACTCCAGGAATTTTCAAAAGGATATAATTTGATTCTACCATAATCTGTGGTTATAATTTGGCTATACCTAAACACATGCTTTTTGGAAATGAGTACAATGAGGAGATGATCGCAATGATGATTTCAGGGGGGCTTTTCAATATAGATTATGCTAAATTTGTGGGGAATAATATTTTCCTGAATAACATCTCAAAAAAAAATTTCAAAGATTTTGACAGTACTTTTTATGTTACAATATTTAATATTCCTATTGTTAATTTCAGGGTTGTCTTATTTAACCACTAAAGGCTTAAGAATGAGTATCCAAAGATTGAAATTTGTGAATCTCCTAAAGAAAAACGGCTATATCCTCTTACCATATGGGGTTTATTTTCAAAACTTGCCAAAGGACACCGGATACATAGTTGGAGGTTGACTAAATAGATAATATCCATATAGTAGATCCCATGATCCACTAGGAAGCTTCCCTACATTCTATACATACCATTTCATATTTCATAACAAATTTCCTATGAGTATAATTGCTTTCAAAAATTTTAGACATGAAACAAATAATTTTCATCATGTAGTTTATATGATTGATGGCCAACATAGTGCAAGAATGATTCCTTTTGACTTGAACAAATTCTAAAACTAGGTGTTTGGTAGAACCAATCTGGATTTCCACTTTGAAGAATCAAGAGATAATTATCAATAAATGACTACACTGAAATGAATTGCTGAGTAGCCATGAAATACACTTATAATATAGCTTTCCAGAAGAAGCTGAAGTTAGCTGTAGGATAAGCATCAAAGCTCTTTATTTCAGAGCCTTCTTCATTTTGGCAATTGAACTTACTGTATCTCTTTAAGAAGATTTTCTTAAATATTTCTAAATTCTTTCAAGCTAAAATTTATTACTCAGCATTTATGAATCAGAGATTTTAGAGGATAATTTAAGTAAAAAGTCAACTCTTAAAACTGGAAAACCAAGGTTTACTTCTAAATCGTATAACATTGCTTTTAAAGTGAACACTAAGTTATTCTACTGTATATTTTTATAATCAAAACTCTAGGTGAATTGAAAGCATTGACTATGATTCATTGACTATTGTTATAATTAACTAGATTAGAAAGTTTTGTATCAAACAACTCATTCTCTCATGGTTTAGTTTCTTCAGATGAGAAAAGGAAGATTGCAAATGAGATGAGAAACAGGAGGATTGCAGATGGGGGCATGCGAGATAGTCTATTGATTACTTACCATAAAGAGTATCTCACCAAAAGCAATAGTTTGGGAAATGGAAAGGAGCTTGGGAAAGGCTGCAGAATTTGAGGAACAGATAAGCAAATAGAGATGACCTCTGCCTTGTTCTAGAATAAGTTCATTATTTAGAATGTTTTTGTTTTCATCTCTTTCACAGAAGTCATTTTTTGAAATACCTCAGTGGGTTTTTGAAGTGTAAAATTTATACCACTGAATATACAAGTAAAGATTCATAAATGCTAATAAACCATTTACTTCACTGCACAAGTAGGTGTTGGTTACATACTCTCTGGTTGGGAAATATATTTCTTTAATTATAACTGCCAAAGGAAGATATCTGGGAGTTCAAGCTGAAGGAAGTTTGTGCTCAAATTTACATCCAGACAATTTTCTATCAATACCTCAGGATTGGAAACTTTAGAAAGATAAAATGCTATGTTATTGTGTCATCATGTTATCTAACTACCATGTGGGTAGGTAAAATATTTGTTATTATCTGACGGACCTAGAAAAAAGTTTATACACATCTGAACACACACACATATATATACACACACCCTGTGTGTATGTACATACACCATACATCAGTGTTTTAATTTTCTATAATTTTCATTATTTAAAAGAGTTTAAAAGTTTTCAACTGATAAACTTTAATGTATTTACATATAATTCATTATTTTAATGTATACTTTGGATGTAAAACTATTGATTAAATTCCTTAAAAATTATTCCATTATTATATTTAATGTTGTGGTGAATAAAATTGTTTAGAGTTTACTCCATGAGCTTCTTTGAGGCAAATGTAAATCTTAACTCCCATCCCCCAAATCTGTGTATGGGATTAGTAGTTTTCTAACTCATTGTTTTTAACTTTGCACATATATTATAACTATACAATGTGTGGAATTCCCTAAAGAATAGTGAGATTTATCCATGATTCCTTGGAGAAATGGATACTTTTCTGTATTATTTCTATCATCTGTACTTTAAGACATTTCTGTCCAGGTGCAATTGCACTGATTTCTTCAACAACACTGTATTAACTACATTCAGATTGCCCTTTCCATCCATCATGTCTTCTGGAATAAACCAATCCTTCAATTTTTAGCACTTTATCTTGAATCTGATGCCTTTGAAACAATTTTATTTGCTTGGAAACAATTGATTTTTCTAAGGGTCTTCAACAGAATAAATATCTCTGGCTGTTCCTAGAAAAATTATTAATGATACATAAATTTATATAAAATGTTAACTTACTAAAAAAAAATTGGGATCAATGTATTAATCTGCCTGACCTAGAATTGGAATTCAAAAACACCTATCAGTTTTCTAGATTTCCTTCCAATTTCATATGTTCCACTTTTAGTTGATTAGGTATTTGGCATTGATTTAAATATTTGTAGTTTTTAAAGCATATATATATATATATATATATATATATATATACATATATATGGTATATATAGATAATATATTGTTATGAGAGATTGAAGCTGCTAGAGAGTTAGACTTGGGCTACGTCACAGAGTTGGAAAAATTATCTGGACGCAAAACGTACAAAACAAGAATTCACTGAGTGTCCTTGGATCTTTAATGCTGCTAACATATGTTAATGGAAATAAGACTCTAAAAGAGAATTTATTACATTGAAGTTTAAATGCCAAAGAAGTTCATATGTTAAAAACCAAACAAGAGTTTTCTAACAGAAAAAAAAAATATGCATTATATGCCAAGAATCTCAAGACTCAGTTTATAAAGTGAATCAAGGAGTAAAATCTTATGGAAGTTTACTCACACTTTCTTCAATATGCTCTGAAAACAATGTACTTATGGAGTATTTTTGGTTGTTTGCTTTAACAAGATCCATTTGATTTCATTTGATATAGTTTTTGAGTTCCTCTATCTGTACCATACAAGTAAATTAGCGATGTGAAGAGACTGGATCATAGGAGAAAAATATTTTCACAGCTGTCTGCCTTTCTGTAATTAACACTTGTTTCTTAGTATACAAAATACTGGGCTCACACATGCACGTGTTTACAAAATATTTCTTATGTGAATAATAAATAAAATTTTCCTAACATACCACATCCCATATTGGTATACTTTATATCGATTCATGTGACATAGTGAGCAGAAAACACAGCCCTTAAAACCATTCCCCCAAATAATAAATTGCTTACTATATACAGTATATTTATGTAAAGAATAGAAAAAATGGTGAAAATACATGCATTGAAAGCCAAATAATGTGATGTAAAGATTTACTGATATTTTTCTTCCATTTCAGTATTAAAAAATAATCTCATTGTAATAAACTTTTAGTAAAACTGTGCATTATCTATTTTGAGGGTCACCCTTGAAAAGATATAGAATGTTAAGCTATTGGAAAGATTGTAAGGGCTAGAGATATAACTCAGTGGTAAAATGCTTGCCTGGCATGCATGAGTGTGTGTGTCCTAACATATATACACACAAACACACACACACATAAACAAGGTGTAAATATTATATGTATTAATGTATATATTATTATACATTAATGCATGTACAATAAAATATTTATTAATGTTATTAATATCTATTAAAATGTATAATAAAGCATATTATATATGTATATAAAATATATATATATAATATTTTACCTTGAAAGTGCCCAAACAAAAACTGTTTGGCACTCAAATATTTGCTCAAAGGATGGATGAAAAAAAATTGTTGATCCCTACCAAAATCATTCCCTATGAATTTGACTTTATGACAGATTATTCATGTCTGTCAGTTGATCAGGAGTTTCAGATTTCTTCTCCAAATGTCACTCTAATTTCTTTTTCTTCAATCTGCACAGTCTATTGGATTCCTGAGTTTTAAGATCTAGTTGTTGCCTGCTCTGCTTTGCCACTTACCTCAAGGATTCTGACTGCTAGAAGTCCCAGAGGTACTGCTGGGTTTGCTTGGTTGCATCTTCCATTTGGTGAGTCAGCTCTGAGATCTGGAGGTCAACACACTTACCCTTAGTCTCATGTCTCACATTGATTCTGGATGTCTTTATCTCTGATCCAACATCTGCAGTTGCTGTTTTTCTTTATTCTCCAAGTCACATGTTAAATTAAGCATGTGAAATATTAGAAACATATTCTTGTCAAAATTCAAAATGCATCATTTATTGTCATTGCAATGGGAATAATCTGTTAACATTTCAATATCAATTGATCTGGGAAAAAATGATAGGAAAAATCTTTTCACAGCTTCATATTACCTTTTCTTCATTTTTTTAAATGTAAAAGTTTAATTTTCATTGTATTATGTCTGGTAATGAATAATATATATACATAAAACTCATAAATTTCTATCACTCTATATAGAAGCTAAATGCAAATATCTTGCTGGCCAAACTAGATTATAGTTCTTCAGGGAAAACTTGCCTTAAAAAAGCTCTGTGCTCAATTGTAATCACTTCAAAAAAGGAAGAAAGTAGATGTACCCAAGAACTTGTCATTCTGGCCTCATTTATTCATGGATTTGACATCATTTACTACCATGTGGACAAGAGGCTCAGTAGGTACATGTCGCGACCCCTTGCCCGCAAGGAAGACGCAACTCAGGAATCTTCTTTCAGCAGTTTATTCAGGCCTTGATTCATGTATCTTCTTCTAGTGACCCCGCCCAAGCACAGCCTAATAAAGCCTCCCGCATACCAATCCCAAGCTGCCACGTGGACCTTTCTCATAGGGTGGGAAGGGATTGCGTGCCAATTTTCCATAATAGGAGTTGTTTATCACAGGCCACAGTGGAAGCCGGCGCCATCTTCTAATGGCAGCCACGGTCTAATTAGAACGGCTCACCACAGGTACAGACTAAGAGGGAGTACCTGAAGCCCTGTCCAATCAAATACTCTAGGTTGAGAATTATCCAATCCACACATGACAGGTGAGGAAGTTGTGGCTTCCACTGTGTGGTTCAGTCTGTCTCTGTAGTCTGGGTTCTTGAGATCTGTTTATTTCTAGGCTCCCTCTCCTATTCTTAGGAGACCCAGGTTGCTGTGCCATACAGATACTGGAATATCTATATGGAGATTGCAAGCCACCTGAGAGACAGGGAATAGTGAGTATGCATTTGTATCTTGAGATTGGGAAGGGAGGTTGGAATGGCTATGACTAGATTCCCAGACCTCGAAAAAACTAAACCAAGAGAACAGCATACTGAATTTAAGGTCCTGCTTCCCACAAATCTAGAAAGCTCAGTAAGGGAGAGCAACTGGGTCCCCTATATACCACCACTACTTTCATGTAGTAAAAGCAAACATGGATTAGGGATTCTCTCCTGATTTTCATCCCAGTCATTACTAAAATCTTGGGAGACTCCAGATTGCCAGCACAAAGCCGTCCATATCGAACTTCAGGCCATGACTTAAGACACCATGAATGGATGAAATAGGATATTTATCATCCTACCTGGTGACCTATTTCCCACTTGATTGGCCAGAGGAAACATAGGACTAAACTGCCTCAGAGTAGGATTCATTCATGAAGTTACTGGAAACTACAGGGGGCAGTTCCCATCCACCATAATCAGTTCTTGCCTTTTCCTGATTTTAATGAAGTACCATTTTTCTATGGGCTTAACATACAAAATTAAGCATAACTGTACCATGACAACTCTTCCTCCCTGCTCTGATTCTCAGCCATTCAGTTTTCCTACACCAACAAAATAATCCTATTACTCTTGTACTTTTGTCAGAGATATTCTGTGTGTGAGCAAGAATGGATAGAAAGATGGATAGATGACATAGAGATAAGTGTGTAGATAAATATATATTTCTATTTTTATATAAAAACATACTATTGGCTATACAACAGTTGCCTTTGTCATTTTCTTTTAGCAATAATTTTGAGCTCATTTCTTTTAATTTTATCTTTATTTCCGGGTTCATTCTAGAGTTATATGCAGGATATCGTAAACTGATAATATTTTGTCTGACCTTTGTTGACGTTATCATACATCATTTCAGCATCTGGTAATCCTTGCAGTGTGTTTTTAATTTATTTTTATTATGAAGTTCAACATCTTTTATTTTTAAGAACCACCTATATCTACATTTTTGTGAACTATTTATTTCCCCATGTCTGTATTTTACAATTGGGTGGTTCTTCTCCTTAGTAATTTGAAAGAGGTTATGGAATCACGTAATTGTTTCAGTCACGTGTTAGACCTAGTTTTTCACATTTGACAGATTCTCCTCCTTACCTTGGTTTGCACTCTCCCGTGGAAGACTTTTATTCTCTTGACGCCAAAAGTGTTTGATTTTTAGATAGAAAATTCCTGTCTTTTTCCACTTCACACCATTTCACCATTTGTTCATAGCTAGAAAGGTCTTGTGCACTGTGTGATTATGAAATAGTTATCACATGGTTTCCTCTTTCAAATTTTGGTGTCTGTTTTCTACCATGAGTGATTTTCTTCATTTAGGATGGATGTAGATTCCAATTTGTTGGTTCATTTGTTTTCCCAGAAAATTATACTTGATTTATAAGCAATCTACTTCCTAACCTCTGCAATATACAAAATTCTGATAGATACCTAGCTGCATTTCTGGACATTCCATTGTCTTCCATTGACCTGTTGATCATACATTATCATTATATTTTTGAATAATTTAATTACAAATGTTTGTCTTTTCATATTTTATTAATGATTACTTTAATTGAGAATGCATACTACATTTTAAAAATTAGATGTATATATAGACTAATTGATTTCCATTACTTTTTGTGGGAAAGGGTACTAGGGATTTAACCTGGAAACAATTTATCTCTGAGTTATATCTTAGGTTCTTTTCTCTTTTTTTTTTTTTTATTTTGAAACAGGGTTTCACTAAGTTGCCAAGGCTTGCCTTGAACTTGCCATCCTCCTGTCTCAGTCTCACTAGTTGCTGGGATTACAAGCATGCTCCCATAACATCTGGCTAGGTGAATTGATTTTCATATTGTCTAGTATTATATCAAATTATTTTGCATTTATGAGGAGGAAAACATTGTTACTTGTCACATTTTATTATTATTTTAGTGTTTTCAGTTTTCTAATACTTGGTATTTTTCTCATATTGTAATAAATTTTATTGGTTCATTGTTTTCGTTTTTGTATAACAACTGAAGTGTTTGGACATAATGTTATGCAAGCTTCAGAAAAAAATGAAAAGGACAACTTTCTGTTTATTCTTTACAGCAATTTGAATATCTGCAGAAATTATTTTTCTTAAACTTTGTATTCCCTGTTAATTCTACCTATCCTGAGGGCTTTGAAGATTTTTAAACAAGTTTCTCCCTTTATCAATGAATAGTTGAACTCATTCATGTTTTTATCTGTATTAGAATTGTTTAGAAAAGTTTACGTTCCCAGTAAATTGTCTTTGTCATATTTTGCTGCTGGTTTACTAATTTCTGTTTTGATGCTGATTTACCAATTTCTATTTTTTCTTCCATCTTCATGTTATGTTCTTTTTTCTGTTTTTAGCATATGCCAAACGTTAATTTCTAAAAATCTAATATAAAATTTAAAATTATTAGTTCTCTTTGTTATATTTGCTTTGGTTGTATCTCAGATGAAACTGCAATTTTCTCTTTTTCTCCTGAGTTGTCTGAAAAGAGTTTTCTTTTTTTTTCTTAATTTTTGTGTGTGATGGGCTTTTTTATTTCTGATTTGTTATCCACATCTAGTTTTAGTCTACTGGGAATCTAGAGTGTTTATTATACCATTTCTTCTTTTTAGAATTTTTGAAAATTTTTAAATAATTATGTAATTATTTTTTATGAATAGTATGTAATCTCTGTATTCAATACATTAAATACAAAAATTTAGTGCTCCTTATCTGAGGTTTGTTTTCTATGTGAGCAGAGTGTAATGTAATATTTTGAGAAAAAGAGAGAAACCATCTTTACATAAGTTTTATTATAGAATATATTATAATTGTTCCATTTTACTGTTAGCTATTGGTATTAATCCCTTACTGTGTTTAAATTCTAAATTAAACTTTTCATAAGTATGTATGGGGTATAGGGGAAAAATCTTAGTTTATATAGGGTTTGGTTCTGTTTGCAACTTTGGCCATTTGCTCAAGGAGTTAGGATAAAAGGCACTACTATTTATTAGAATTAGATCTAATTTTCTCTTAAGTCTGTATATCTTTCTTGATATTACTTTGAATTTTATGGAATATTAATTAATTTTCCTCTACTCTTTGTTTCTGGTTTTTCTTGTCCTCCTTTGTAATTGTTAAGGTGTCTTATCTATGCTGTTTGATACATGGACATTGTGTGTGTGTGTGTGTGTGAATAAATCTTTACTTAACAAATTAAAAAAAACATTACTTATATAGTTAATTGGTAGAAGATCCCACTCCCACCAAGTCTGCCTAAGTAGATGTGAATGGCGTATGTATCAGCCTCCTACAATCATTATGAAAACTCAATGCATGAAGATGTTTTTAACCCTGAACATCATGTTGGACACTGTGATGATTTATTTTAGATGTTATTTTGAGTGGATTAAGGAATACTTAGAAAACTCTTGAAGCATTGCTTCAGGGGGTATCTGTGACATATTTCAAGAGGTCAAAGATGTGTAAGTTCATGAACTGAGTTACAAAAATCTGCCTTCCATGTGGGTGGGAACCTTCCATTCAGATATCCTACTATCTCATGGGATAAACAAACAAACATACAAAACAGAGTAAAATCTAATTGGTCTGGCTCTCTCTCATAAAGTTTGGAAACATGCTTCTTGCCCTAGACATTAGAATTCTGGAATCTCTAGCTTTTGGACCCCAGGATTTACACCAGTTGCCACCCAGGTTCTTGAGCCTTCAGATATGAACTAAGCCAGGCTATCAGCATCTCAACCATATAAACAGCCTATCAAAATCTAATCCAATCTTCACTAACATTAGGTAATTTTTATCCAAAAGTTAGATATATGTGTTCATGTAGACCATACTCAAATGGAGCAAATTGAAAGCTTGAAATGGAGAATGCAGGTCAAGTCATTTCATCCTCCAGAGGAATTTTAGGGTTAATCATATCATAACTCTAAAGGATTATTGAAATGTGTAGAACATGATGAGTAACAGTTGCAACACATATTTGAAGAAATATGAAAAGTGTTCATTAAACATTGTCTTGATTCAATCATTAATTATAAATAATAAAATTATATTTAAAGCACAGATTTAATTTTAAAGGATTTTACGTTATTAGTCATATTTAGAAACTTTTGTAAGGCAGCCCAACTAATAGTGCATTTTCTTCAAACCAAGTCTTAAGGAAATTTTGATAGGTACTCTGAGTTTTCTTGTCTTTTATTGAAAACCACAGGCTTGTATATAAAACAGCCCTGGCATTTTATCTTCATATATAACCTTACATATGTTGTTAATATTTGGAAAACCTAGAATATGATATATAAACTTCTAATAAAAATTGTGTGTGAAATATTTTTACTTATAGAGAAGCTTTTTATCTAAGCAAATTTATTTTATAATAATATACCTCTCTCTCTCTCTCTCTCTCTATATATATATATATATATACACACACACACACTGTGTGTATATATACATACATATATATGTATATATGTATATTAAATAATGCACATATAACTACAGTGTATAAGGACATCCAAGGGCAACTAATTTTTAAGTTTGTTTTAGCAAAAAGAACAAATGCTATTTTTCAATGTAAATGTGTAACTTGCTGACAAGTAGATTTTATAAGAAAAAAGTTTTTTTTTTCATTTTCTTGCTAAAAGAGTAGATAATTAGAAATTGCAATATTAATGGATATAGAATCCTTGAACTTATGTCTTATGAGAAAATTAGAAAGCATAAAAATGACAAATAACTTTCTTACATTGAATATTTCTTTTGCCATAAACTGAACTTAATTTGACTCTTTCTGGGTATACTAATCAAATGTCATTTCTGTTATACAGCAGTTTTGTAATCTGAAAGGCATGTGAGACATTCCAAAAAAAGCTGGCTCATTTTTACCACTATTTATCATATAATTAGAACCATATTTGACACATTAATAGATAATTAAATTATAAATGAGTCAATGCATTAATGAATGAATGAATGGACAAAAGAAGCACTCAATATATCCATAATATATATCACAATCTTTGACATAGTAATATTTCTTAGATCCCATGGGAAGTGTTTACAACAATTTTGACTCTTTCTTTCTTTCTCTCATAAACATACGGTGTAACCCCTGACACAGCCCAGCCACAGCCTTACACAATATTTAGTAGAAACAAATACAGCTTTGACAATAGAACTTTAAGAATGATCACTACATCCAAATACCTCCTTCCCTAGGATTCAATCATTTCTTGGGGGGTCTGGTAAAGCCAAATGGGAGAACGAGAAGTACTGTTGTCACTCCATTTCTAAATCTCTAAATTCTTCTAGAATTCATCACTTTCACTACTCATTTGACACTTAAATTATGTACTTTTTATGTTGATATGAATTGTTTTTTTCTATTAGCCATACTTCTTCTAAGAGAAAAAATGAACCCAATTGCAAGGGATGAATTGCCACTATATACTTAGTAGGTGCATAATTTTGTTTGCTGTAAAGGCTTGGAAATAGAACACAAGAAAATTCCTACCAAGTCAAAAGCAAGACCTAGTTTACCAAAACTCTGTATACTCAAAATCTCAAATTTTCATCACATCTCCAATAAACTCTGTATGTCCCCTCTGGTGATAGGTGTGTACCACTGAAAATGTTTCAATTATTGTCTAGTCTTGTTTTGAAAAATTGCTTTTAACCATTTAGTACATTGCTCTGATGTCTCCCACCTTGCTAAATGTGTATCCACCACTTTAAAATCCAGAAATGTTTAAACAAAAATTTTTTATCACACATTTGTTGGACAAAACATGTTCCTAATGATATGGTTTAAAATGTTTTTTTTTTTTTTTGTTGCTGCTATTGTTTGTAATTCCAATTAATATAAAATGTTTCATGGATTTTATTTCAGAAACATTACTGTGTACTACCAAGACCCTCCTGAAGTAAGTTATATATACACTATGTGTTCCAATTTATCTTTCTAAAATTTGGATAATCTGAGTTGTGATCCCGTATGTTAGTAATTTGAGTTCTCTCTCTTCTTCTCTTCGTTAGCATGGCTAAGGGTCTGTCGATCTTATTTATTTTTTCAAAGAACCAACTTTTAGTTTTGTTAATTTTTTTCAATAGTTTCTTTTGTTTCAATTTCGTTGATTTCCGCTCTGATTTTAATTATTTCTTGCCTTCTGCTACATTTGCTGTTGTTTTGCTCTTCCTTTTCTAGGGCTTTGAGATGAAGTGTGAGCTCATTTATTTGTTGGTTTTTCCTTTTTTTGAGGAATGACCTCCAAGCGATGAATTTCCCTCTTAAAACTGCTTTCATTGTGTCCCATAGATTCCGATATGTTGTGTCTATATTTTCATTTATCTCTAAGAATTTTTTGATTTCCTCCTTTATGTCTTCTGTAACCCATTGATCATTCAGTAACATATTGTTCATTTTCCATGTGTTGTAGGATTTTTCCTTTCTTCTTTTATCATTGATTTCCAGTTTCATTCCATTATGATCAGATAAAATGCATGATATTATCTCCACCCCTGTATATTTACTGAGGGTTGCCCTATGGCATAATATATGGTCTATTTAAAAAATGAAGCTAATAAAATCTGTACAATGTTAGAACAAAACACTTCTGGCATAAGAAATCTGAATCTCCTCTATAGAAAACAGAAAAGAATTTTTTTCACAGTCAATAAGAATTCTAACAATAAAAGCATTCTTCTAAATAATTCAGATTATCTAAATTCTGTTTCTGTAGAGCAGAGAAAATATACAGAGAGGAAATAATCTGTACAATATTTCTGACACCCTCTGCATGTTCTCATGTAGGTAATTCATTTTGAGATTTAGCACCCTTTATTAATATTTAGTAAACCTTTTTCAGTGTTTTGTACATTGCCTTGAAAGTACATATTTGAGGAGTAAATTTAAATGTGTTTTAAAATTGAAACAAGCTAGAAAACTTTCAAAGGTATACATAATAGAAATCTTTTATATGCTTATTAAACACAGAATGTTGAAACATATTTGTTCTCCATAAAAAATATATGATTGTTTAGGTTCTTTCTCCCGTGACATTTAAATTAATTGCATTTTTATATTACCAGATTTTTGTCAGTGTAATTGAATCTTCAATGCTTATTTCTCATCATTCATATTCTCTTTATTATTCTTTGCCATATACACTCCATCCATAATAAAAAAAGAAGAAGTAATGGTGAGAAAAAAAAATAAGAAAGAAACAGAGAGACATGGACAGATAAATAATATATCCACTTGCATAATTAATATGATCTTTTCCATTATTGACATAAATATAGAAATATGATTAACTAAAAAAAGGCAATGGGTGGACTTCTTGTTTGGATGTGGAAACAATTTGCTCCTGATTCTTTCCATTTTTTTCTCATAATTAGTTTGCAGAAACCTAAAAGTCATGCCTTAAAATTTTCATCCTGAGCAGAATTAAAAGGCTGAGAATATAATCATAATTCACATTATTAATAACTCATGACACATCAGATCAGCATAGCAGAGCTCTGTGAGAGATTCAGAAGTTGTGACAAAGCAGTGAGGAGCCACAGGAATGGCCATGGGTTCTTAACTGTGGCAAATCTCAGAAAAAGCCAATAACAGTATGTTCACAGAAGGAAAGTGTCTCACTGAAAATGGGAACCTCTGTGAATAATGCTGAAAGCAATCAGAGTAGGAACACTGAGCAAGACAGTGTAAGAAGGCCCATAAAGAAGCCAGGGAGCCTGGAGGTGGAAAATTGCAGAATATATGAGCAAATTTGTTCAGAGTAAAAGATAGATATGACCTATGCCTGGGTGTGAGAAGCTGGTGAGGTCACCAGCTAAATCAGGCCTGGATATAGAAGCCATCCTTAACCAAGTGAGGAAAGTGCTAGAGGAGAAATGAGACCACTTACAGACACTGTATTGAAACAGTTTTGGATGCACCTATAGAGACAGAGCCGTCCATTTTCAAATTCAGAAGTCTACCTAGGTCTTTTCAATTTCTACAATCCAAACATATTGCAAATAGCAGGACAAGGAAAATCCAACAAATTTGAACATAGAATTTGAAAATATATCATCTGTATAAAGGTACTTCAAAAACTGAGAGTGAGGAGCAGCCACATTTTGTCACAAGTAAAACAATAAAAACAAAATGAAAAAAGAGCAGACAGAAGATGTGGATGTAGGTAAAGATGAATTTGAAAATGTTGAGATGGAACTTGGAACAGTAATGAAATTTTTAATTGAGTAGGAATAAGAATGAACTTGAATAAATAAAACTACCAGTGAAAAGAAGGATCCATTGGAATTTTACTACAATTATTAGATGGAAATGAGATGAGTTTTGCCTGTTGTGTACAGAAAATTCATTACTTTTACAAGTCCAATGACATTGAAAATATTGAATATTTGTTCCTATAAAAGAATTAAGTTTTCATGTGACAGCAAAGTCTACGTTTTTAAACCATTGGATCATTTGTGGTTAGATAAAAAGACAGCAAAATAAAAACTCATATCATTAAGACTTAATTGTATTGTTAATGCTTCAAAACATGTAAAAATCCCATTTCTCTGAAAAAAAAACAAAAATAATAATAATTAGAACAAGTTACACTTGTAGTTTATAACTTTTTCATGCATAATATGATGAACATGCACAGAAAAAGTAAGTTCAAATTTTAGTAAATTAAAAATAACTTTATAACTGAGATAAAACCACACAGAATTCTATTAATAAAAAAGTCACCACAGTCCTTTTTAAATGATCTTAAACATAAAATATTAAAATATTTTATCAAAAGTAACAGTCTCGGGCTGGGGATGTGGCTCAAGCGGTAGCCTTGCCTGGCTTGCGTGTGGCCCGAGTTTGATCCTCAGCACCACATACAAACAAAGATGTTGTGTCCACCGAAAAACTAAAAAATAAATATTAAAATTCTCCCTCTCTCTCTCTCTCTCTCTCTCTCTCTCTCTTCTTGTTACCAAGGATGGAACCCAGAGGCACTTAACCACTGATCCACATTCCCATCTCTTTGTATTTTTTTGAGAAAGCTTCTCATTATGTTGCTTAGAGCCTTGCTAATTGGCCTTAAATTGCTGAGGCTGGCTTTGAACTCGAAATCCTCCTTGCTCAGCCTCCAAGTCACTGGGATTACAGGTGTGTGCTATTATGCCCAGTCTGAAGTTATATTTATCTGCTCAGCAGGTAATAATATTTAGGTGGTTAAGAATTTCTTTCATACTTTAAATTATTGTTCTAAAGAAGATATCTAAATAAAGGTAAATTAATGTATAGTATTATATTTTTAAAAATATTTTACTGCTCTATCATTACTATTCTGTTAGCAGAAAATATATGTTTTATCAAATATTAAACTCTTTTTATGCATTGTATATTTTGGAAATTGAATATTCTCTTGCAACATATATATTTATCTTCTGCTGTTAATGTTATTTAACTCTCATACATTTGGGAAGTGGAAAAGTGACAAGCCCTAGAAGTTAGGTGCTGCAGGGAGGACGGTCATAAATACATTTGCCAATAATCAGATACATTAGTGAGTGTTTTCCAGAGAATCAGAACCAAAAGTCGATAGATATATATGGATGGATGGATAGATGGATAGATAGATAATAAATTGTTTTACTTGCTTATGGAGTATGAATAGTCCCACAATCTGCCATGTGCAAATTAGAAACAAAAGGAAGTGGTATGATTCAAGTCTAAATCCAAACACCTGACTGACCATCAGAGGTCTAAGGGCATGAGAATCTCACTCAAGCCTCACTCAAGTGGGCAGATAGGAAGAAAGAGTGGTGAGCTCCTCCCTCCATTGTCTTCGTGTTCTCTCAGGCATCTCAGAAGATTGGGTGATGACCACTCACACAGAGAAAGGCAATCTACTTGACTGAGTATCTTCCAGATACCTTTAAACACACCAAGAATATTTCATCTGGTAGCCCATGGTACATTTAACTTGTCACATAAAATTGCTTATAACAGTAGAGGGAATTATAAGAATATGCTGTCCAAAGTTGCTACCAGCATTGCCAATGGACTAAGATCATTCAAGGCAGATGTGCTACCAGAAAACAAAACAAAACAACACATGGCACCTATGTGTGAAGCAGGGCATTTGAATTCAATGCAATGAAATTTCAGATTCTAGTGTATAAGAATGGCTTCTACAAGTTCCCCATAGGAATTTGAAGAAGATTATTTCTCTAGTTGTCTACACATTACAATGAAGGACTTAAGCCTTTGAAATTGAAAGTTGACCCAGTTACTTAGTGTAAAGGGATAAATTGTGAGTTTTAAAATGCTTTTTTTTTTCACTCAGTGCACAATTTGTTCTGTTCCTAATTGTAAACTTTCCCAGGTCATGTTTGGTTGTATGTGGCCTATAGGTAATCCCCTAAAGACCAGCACAGTTAGTTTAAATTTGTTATCCTAGAATTATTATTAATAGCACCCCTTTCAAATTTATGAATTGACTTGGACTGGATAATAACTTGCAAAGTTCATCTAATTAGGGAGCATGGGATCTGTTCTGTGCCTGGGCTTCTTGCTTGTTTGGTGATACACAAAGGAATAGAAAGAAGGCTTTCAGTGTATCATTCTAAGGTAGGACTTCTCATCCAGCAGCAATTTTGCACCACAAGGAACATTAGATGATGTCTGGAGAAATATTTTCGTTGCCACAAATTAATTATGGATGAGGAAAGAGAGTAAGATGTTGCTACTTGCATTGAGTGGAAAGAAATCAGGAATGTTTCTAAAGATTCTACAGTGCTCAGAAAAATGCCCTCAACTAAGAGGCTAAACCATTTGTACTACTAAGGTTAATATTCCTATTTTAATGAGATGCATATAATGCTCTCTATGGTGGCCCCTCTCTGCCAGGACCTCTCCTCATTGGTGCTTCTTACCAGTGTGTATCCATTTGCTCCTTTTTCCTCGGTATGTCCCTTAGGACTGGCTACATAGATGTACAGGCCTGGTGAAAAATGAAAACATATGTCTCCTTGTTTAATAAATATTAATAATTTTAAGACAATGACAGCATAATATTAAATCAAATACAGAATCTCATGTAAGTACACAGGTTGCACACTCATGAATTGAGCCCCAATGGCCCATCAGCAGTGGAAGGTTAATTTATAATGACTTAATTTTATGAACACTCAATCAGAAGATTGGATACTGAATTATCATTGATTCCACAGTAGTATTGTTATTTGAAACGAAAATGTTGTTGCTTTAAAACATGCTGCCAACTGGGTCAATACAACCATTTATATTATTTATTGATTTGCAAAAACTGAAACATCTCAAAATGATAATCATTAATGTGAGCTTTTACTTTTAAGGAGCAAAACAACAACAACAACAACAACAAAAAACATAAGCATACTTAGCCTTAAAAGTACCTAATACACAAGTGGACACTGTTTCATGATCTCATCTTGTCCATCAAAGTTCGAAGACCTTGTACAGGCATTTAATCAAATCCTTTGGCTTATTTTACACTAGTACTCCACAGACAGTGGTTAGAATACTGATAATAATAAATAGTTGATCTCTTCATTCCCCTTCATATCACAAAGCATGTCTATTTCAGCCAGTAGATTGGAATCTTTTAACTACTTTAAATATCCAATTTCCCATGGTTGAATCATTATCCCTTCAGTTTATTCATCTTCACAGTGTTTCCAGAAAGAACATTGTTATAGGCTTGCCTGTCATCATTATCATCTATGTCAAAATATTAAGGATGCTTCTTTCAAACTTACTGTTTTGTCCTGTATTTTTTGTTCTCCAGATTACATTCTTCCCATCTTATCTAATCACAAATGGTAGGCTTTTTACAAATAAACTTTTATTGCATTTGGCTGGCAGCAATCTTTCAGAATATTTTAAATCTTACTAATAAATCACAATTTGGTCACAGGACAAAAAAGTTATATAATCATTTTTTTTTTCTTAGAACTGATACACAGTGTTTGAGAGAGATGCAGCTTTGTTTCAGAGATTATATAGACATCTGACCACAATTGTCACAGAATTTTCAAGGGGAGACAACTTTTCACATTCCGCACAGTAATTATTCATTTTGAAAGGGAGAGCAGCATCTTCGTTTTAAGTTCCTTTAAACACGGCTTTTTAATCTCTAGGTTATTAACACTGTGGATTGAGTAATGATGACAGGGCTTCTCTGCATATCATAGGATGTTGACCGGGATTCCAGGCCACCAGCCATTAAATGACAGTACTATTGGCTCAATTTCTAAAACCAAAATTCTTCCCAGACATCAAAAATATTCCCCGAGGAAAAGTCATCTTTAGTTGAAAACAGTGGCTTTAAAACAAACCTAAATCAAATTTATCATATACTCAAGTAGGATTTTTTAAATATTTCCCAAAGAAGCTTGATGAAATTTTATGCAATGACCTAGAGTTACCCCAACAAGACATTAGACTCATGAATAGAATTCTATCTCACTGATAAAAAAAAAACAAATATTCCCAACACTATGGATGTGTTTATTATTTATATTAAACTTAAAAGGAGTTAATTTGAGAATGATGTAGCTTGGGATATTTCCTACACAATTTAAGCTTGAATATCAAATACATTGTCACGTCATATTGTAAATTTTACTAAAGTTGAAATGTACTATTTTATAGCAAAAATGTGTTAAGCAGTCAGCGTTGTTTTTAAAACTGAATATTTGTTCACTTCTCACACAAATTCACATACGCATGTCATCTCAAGCTCTATCTACTTAACAACTATCCGAACAAAGAAAAAACACAAACGGCTGCAGAAAAGATAAAAGATGAAACATAACTATATTCATGTGATTGTTTTTTACTGTCTACTTACAGAGAATATTAAATCTTTTATGTTTTTGATTGTCTTTACCTTCAAAGGGAAGCAATCACACTATTGTATTCGAATCATATGAAGAATGAATTGACTGGTCATTTGGATGGATTCTATTTAATCGGCTGACCTAGAAAATGTGCTTAGATATATTTCAGTGAAAACTGAATTACATACATCTCTTACAAATAGGAGTATGTTCCCTACTTTTTAAAAATCTTCTTAAAATTAGCTTGTATTTAATATCTCCTTGTTTTCTATCATTGAAGATAAATTCACTCTGAAATACATTTCAGAGAATTCAAAATCAAATATATTTCTTTTCTGAAAAATCCAGGTTGGTAAAGTATAGGCAATAATGGATTTCACACTATGTCTACACATTGTTCATTAATGGGAACTAAAAAATGAGGAAGGAAGAACAGTTGTTTCAAACACAAATAGGCTTCCTGTACTCACCCAGTAAGGTCTGATTTTGGAAAACTTAAAAATTTACTTTTAAAGAATCAATTATCTGGAAAATCCTTCTTGGGATTTTAGAATGTTTGCTTTATTGTTTTTTTTTTTCTCCCCTGAATTGAAAGTGAAAAGTAATGCATGCTTAAAATATCGATGAAAATATTATTTTCTATCTGTATGGTTATCCCATGACTATTTGTTTGTATAATAATTGCAATTTTCAGGAAAGTAACAACAGTAGTTTAATAAGCATCATCACAGCTATGCATTCAAGGAGGGATTGAGATATGGTTTCTAAAAGCACTGAACTTTTAGTATGGCTGAAAGAAGATCATGGGCTCTGTTAAAAATGGGACTCCCTTAATGTCTTAAATTCTATAGCATCTAGAAATATCTCTGTTTTAAATTCTTAAATGAAGAAGGACTAGATATGCAAATATGAAAAAGCCCTAGCATATAGATTTTTGAGTCACTCTTGGTATTATAGTCCTACCACTTAAAAGTGAATTATTTCAGAAAATATTGCAATTGAGACATAAAATATAATAGACAATCAATATGCAGAATGCCAGAAAAACATCATATAAACTATGCATTTTTCCTTGTTAAAGTCTTATGTGAGCCATGAATTATGCAAAACAACCAAGAGATCCTATTAAAAAGGTGATACATCTTCAGGATCCTAAGACATGAAAGACTATTTGAGCATACCTCTCAAGGTTATTACAGAGTTATCAGAATTCCTGGGAGTCTGAAAGTTTTAAGAGGAAAAAGAATAGGGAGGGTATATTGCAAATTGGGTGCTGGTGAAAGACAAGCGCCATGGGTGAAAAAAATTTGATGAAGTAATCAAAATCATTTATTTAGTAGGCTCCTCACTTGTTCCCCAGCACAGTTTGTAAGGCAACAGCCTGACTGCCTCACTATTGTCATTGGTGAGAGCATGTGTTTGAAAAAAGTTCGATTAATATGAACATCATATCGCCTTATAAGAATTTATATTTATCTATGGCAGAATGCAGTGTATTTTTTAGATACCCCATCAATGTTTTAAAATATGAATGCCAAATCATTTCAACTATTGGCAATAACACAGCCCCCCGCCCCAAGCATTGAGTAGAAAATTCTGAAAAACACACAAATAATCGCAGATCAGGTTCAAATAGTCTGTGATAGGCACCATTATGTATTGAACACTTGAGTGGTGGCCTGTCTGAAAACCACTGAAATGCTTGGATCAGATTTAAGAGCTGTGTACTCAGCTAGTTGCTCTCTCTACACACTCTTGACCAGTTAGTTCACTACTTTCCTCCTTAATGACAAATTGCTTTAGCAAAACTGATAAATTTCAATCAGATATGTCTACAGAAGTAAAATAAAAAATTGTAATTTGATAATCTAGTTAGTTAATGAAAGGAATTTTAAAATGTCCTGTGGCACTATATAGACACTGTAATTTTACTCCTTAGGACATCTAAGTTTAATCACTTTATTTGGAACTACTGTTAAATCTCCCTCCCCCACTCCACACACACTTGCAGAATTTCAATTTAAAAAGATGTTTACTGTAAACACTTAAAGTGTAGAAACAAAGCATAACATTAAATGTGATGCTACCATTTCAAACATTGGGTAATACTATTTAAGCTTTGTGACTTCATTCTGGAGAATTTACTTATTGCATGTACATGCAGAAAACCTAAGCATTCCTAGGCTACCAAATTCATTGTTGAAGCTCAAGTTAACATTTTTATTGAAAATGGTAAAGGAGATAGCAAATCCTTTGATTTGATGGGGCTATTACCCCATAAACCTTTAATATTTCTGAGGCATAGCTAAGTTGTGATCTCGGGTGAGTACCTTGACCTGAGCTTTGTATTTGCTTTCTCTTTAAAATAAGGATAAAATGGTAGTACAGTGTGTCATGAAACATGTGTGGGTTATGTGTGGGTTATGACCATGTTTGCTGTAACTGTACTTTTTTCTAATTCATGTCATAGGTGTGCAGGGTGGGGTATATTAGCAGCTATATTTCCAGTTTCCTGGTCAATGAAAACTTTTGCTAAAGAGAAGCTAGAGGAAAGGAGCATTCGTTTGTATTAGTTTGCTAAGGCTGCCATAACAAAATACCACAACTGGGTGGCTTATGTAACAGGCTTATTTCCTCACTGTTTTAGAGGCTAGAAGTTTAAGGTCAAGGTGTCAGTCAGCAGGTTTGTTTATTGTGAGTTGTCACTTCTCAGCATGCAAACAGTTGCCCTGGGCTCTGTGCATTTTCCATGTCTTAATTTCTCCTTCTTTCAATGACACTAGAAATACTGGATTGGGGTTTGTTCAAATGACCTCGTATTATCTTAATTACTTAAAGGTCTTCCCTCCAGACACAGTCATCTGAGGTATTTGAGTTTGGGGAGACACAACTCAGACCTTAAAATGCTGTCTCTAGTGGCCCCTCCATGGAAGAAAATCCGGCTGGTCCTGGACTGAGGCTTCCTGGATAGGCCCAACTCTTTTGGGGAGACCTGGAGCTTTGACTCTGACACCTCCACCCCTCCTCTTCCTTTTCGTCTGTACTCAAAAGCTAGTGCAGTTCCTAGTATTGCTATCTGAATTGCCTAAACCTTCCCTTGTTTATTTTCACTGCATTTGTAACCAATTTCTTGGACTAAATTGGTTTTTTTGTTTGTTTGTTTGTTTGAAACAAACAATTCAGTGCCTTTACTTGTAAAAGAAAGAGAAAACAAATATAGATCCAGAAAACAAATGAATCAATGAATAAATCAATGCTAGCAAAATCAGGAAAACAAAGCATTCAAAACACCTTGTATCTGTTTAAATAAACTTTTTGTTTTCTTTGTCCTTGTTGTTTGGTGAATGTACTCTGAACAACTTCTTTGTCTTAGGGGGAAATCATGTAAATACCTTCAAAGTTGCTTTAATAAAGCTCTTTGTGACTTCTCAGTTTCTAAAATTTATTCTTCTTGAAAAGTCAAGTTTTGGTGTAAATCTTGGGAGTTTTAGCAGATATGGAAAAATTGTTTTATATTTAAAAATGTGGCATAATCTTCAATTCTGTCATTTCTAAAAGTAGTTGATCTTATAGTGAGAATAACTTAATATGAGGAAGACAATTCCAATTTATTTTCTTAAAATCTGTGTTCTAATCTTGACTCTGTCCTTTACAGACTATGCTAATTGCCATTTTCTCAGCTATAGTTCAGGGAGGGCCAGATATACCTGAAATTTTGGGGAAAATAAAATGGAAGAGAGGCTTATTCAACTTCACTTCTTCCTTTTTCCCCACTGTCCTGTGACTATAACTTGAACAGACTTCCCTGCCCTTGGCATGATTTCATTACACCATGCTTCTAAAATTCAAATAAAATTATACCGTTCGATACCTAAAAACTTGGGAAAAGGGAGGATGGTTACACAACAATTTATCAATTTCCACTTTAATCTCCCCTTTCAATGCTTCACAATTTCTGCTGTGTATATTGGTTGCTGTCCCCTCCCCAGTTTTCAAAACTTTAGCCTTCCTTGATCTTCCTGATGGTTTTATTGTCTTCCTCATCTCGTTCTGTAATGATTTTACTCTTCTTTTTAGTTTTTTTCTCTCTTAGCCCATGATCATTCCGTATTACAATACAGCCATCAAGATGAACTGTGACTGTGTAACACACTGATGTTTTCATTCCTGCTGTATATACCTATACATTCTCTCACATCATAACATACATGCTAATCTACAAATGAGAAACGAACAGAAAACACATGTAACATTAAAAAAGCCCTTAAATTTTTGATCCTGCTATTCCTTACCTTTACTTTCCCATTCAGAAATAAGTTTGGCGTTGTGACCAAGTTTTGGGGGGGAAATGCTTAATTTCTACTTTTTTGTTTTCCTTTATCAATTATTTCATCCTCACTTGCAATAATTCAGTTTATTCTCTTGTTGTTTTATTCTAAATACTCTTGCCAGTGTTTCTAATGACTTACAATATTACCTTCTTTTGCCTTTCTATAACATGTAGCATTCTCAACTACTGCACTAGTATGATTTTTCTGGAAATTTTTGCCACATTTTTTTTTAGTCCTTTTGGAGGACACTTTATTGAACTAAAAACTGGAATTCAGAAGGTCCCCTGACTTGCTCCCTCACAAAATACCTTGCATCTGACCATAGTATTACATTACATACTATTATACTTAAATATAATAAAATATTTTTTTCATGAAAGGCCTTCAGGCAGGTCAACATTTTAAACATATGGAATAGAAATCATCTTGTTCTCCCCTAACCTCTTCCTAAAGAATGTTCCACCATCAAATTATTTTCTAAACTCAAAATAATCTACTTCAAATACCTTCTGTTTTGGTTTAGATATGCAGTGTCCCCCAAAAGCTCATGTGTGAGACAATGCAAGAAGGCTTTGAGGTGATATGGTTGGGTCGAGAGCCTTAACTTAATCCATGTTTTAATCCACTGATACGGATTAACTGGGCAGTAACTGTAGGCAGGTGGGGTGTGACTGGAGGAGGTGCGTCACTGGGGGCATGACATTGAGGTTTATAATTTGTCTGTGGTAAAGGAAGCACTCTGTCTGCTTTCTACCTTCACACCCTTCCATCATGAAGTTCTGCCCCATTTGGGTCCCAGAGCAATAGATATAACCATCTATTGACCTCTGAAACTGTGATCCCGAAATGAACTTTTCCTCCTCTGAAATTGTTTTTGTCTGGTCTTTTAGTTAGAGCAATGAAAAAGCTCACTAAAACACCCTCCCATCCAACTATCTATTGATATATAATTATATTCCACTAAATACACATGGTTTCTTCCCACTACCATTGTTAAAAACTTTCCCCATGGTCTCATCATGTTTTGCTTGGTAATTTGTTTATCTGCTCCATCTCCCTACCCTTGGCTGGCCCACATTCTGTTCAGAACTGTCCATTCTTCCTGAAAGTGTGTTTCCTATGGTTGTGGAGTCTTCTTCCTTCCACAAATTCAAAAATAATTGCAAATTTAAATATAATTAGTCTCTATCTAATTAAAGTGATTCCAATAGCTCTCTAATGACTGTGATATTATATGTAAGTTCTTTCTGTGGCTAAAAGTCTCAGTATGTCTTGGTTTCTCTATATAGTACCAAGTTTAGTTCATTCCTTCATGTTTCTGATTTTGCTTTTGAGCTATAGAAACAAGCCGAATTATAAATAAATGAATATGCCATAAGATTTTATTTTCGTAACTACTGTTTCCTATCTGTCTGGGGTCACCTAATACTTTTTCCTTGCCCCAGTAACTCCAAATAGCAATTTTGTTTTGTTCATATGTTTTAAGAAAAATTATTTCAAATGCATCCACTACTAAGAACCTTCTTTGATTATTCAATCTATATAAACATTGAAGATTAAAAGATAAAATATGCTACCCACCACAGAAGATTGATATTCTTAACCCTGAAGGTGAGCCTTTTCTTTCTTCTTATGTGACAAAGTCTGGGAAGCTGAATTTCATCCCTAGACTCCTTCATTATTGGGCTTAGAGATGTTAAAATTAAGATTCTGCTACTCAGATGCAATTTCTTGAGATCTGAATTTGGAGCCCATTTTTAAAAACTGACAATGTCAACACATTGCTCTACATGGACACCCCCCTCACATTTACACTTAGCCCATCAGAGAGAGTATAGTTCTAGAACCAAATACTGAAGCAGCCTTTCCCTGACCTAGAGACAGAATTGACAGTGGTATGTTTCTGGAGCTAGCAGCAGCTGCAGTAGCAGCAATACTGATTCCCCAGCTTCCTGATTGTGGCACAGAGTGATCAATTCTTGTAATTTGTTTTCTGGAAGTCATTACTAGATCTTGAATATGCTTGCCAGGTTTTGCCAGTGCTTGTATAAACACTGTTTCCCTTTTTAAATCCAATTTTTCTTAAAATAGCTGAATATCTTTATCAGAATCCCATAAAGCAAATATCATGAATGTCTGCTTTTCACAGATAAAGAAACTAAAGAACAGTCTTTCAAAATTATGCAGAGAAATAGCAGTTAACTCCCCACACCAAAATGAATGCAAGCACTAACCCACATTCTGCCTCTGAATATCTTCTTTCTTCTTGAATATCTTCTATGTTGTCAAATTTGCTATCATCTCAGTCGTACAGGCACTGAAACTTAATTTCTATAGAATATTTTGGCCTTCTTCACTCCTAGGGATAGCTTTACATTAAAGGAGTTCACATCCAAAGTCATCTATTAACACAAAGAGGTGTAATTCCCACAGAAATGGGAATGTTTACCTTCATGTGATACACAGTCTTTTTTGTTTTGTAGAAGACTTAAAAGAGAAGCCACATCACAATTAATACTTTCTTTGTCTATATTAAGCAATAAAAAGAATTTAAAACATAAAATGTGTAATGATTTTCATTCCCAAAAGAGGTGTGAATAGGGCAGTTGTTTCTTGGAAATTTGGGGCTGTCCCTCTGTGCAGAATTCTAAGTGATATAAGTAATCTGAGCTATGAAATGAGAATAAGTTAAGTAAGATTGAGTGCTCCCCTGGATAGCTCCTTGATGAAAATGTCAACCTTCATTTCTTGGATCCCCTTTTCCATTCACCAGTCTCTCTTTGGAGAAGCCACTTTTTCCGTGAGACATGAAGCCCACATTCAGTCAATTGCTGGTTATGTCTTCAGGCTTTGGGACCATTGTTTTTGTGTGGGGGGATTTTTTTTCACTCAAAAGCTGGATATTGTTTACCTTACTTCATATTGCTTATGGATACCGTCAGCATCATCTACCTTATCCAATACAAGCACTTCCTCACCTCTTAGTTCTAATCATGCCTTTTAGGTTATGCCTTATTATGTCTCTCTAATTAGGATGAATGATCCAGAAGAGTGGCAACTGTGTCGCTTTTATCTTCATAGCCTCAGTTCTTTCCACAGAAAGATCTCAAAACGCTAAGAATATTATTCCATATAAAAAAATGATATATTTTAAGGGTTCTATCAATTGCAAAGTACACACTTATATAAAATATTAGCATTATGAAGTTTGTTGTTCAGAATATATTTGCAGGGTTTAAAATAGTCTGAATTTTGATTGCTAAAGAGCAAATTATTATAAAATTTTATGTCCTTTATTTTAATGCATTTCCATAGTGCTTGCTCCTCAGAACTCAATATAATAAATTATAATTTTGAGCTCTGAGATAAGGGGAAAAAGATAAATGCATATTATTTCAGCAGTTCACACTTTAAAATTGTTTCTCAAATGCATTTTGAAAAAAAAATGTGAATACTCAATTCCCTTATTTGGCATACCTAAAGATAAAAAAGCTAAAGAAAATATAAGATTAATTTGAAATATCTCTACAGGGATAATAACTTATTTCCACAATTGTATCATAAATATGCCATAGCAATCTTATTAACTGACTCAATCTAATTAGTGTCAAAAGGCAAGGTGCATGCCCTGAATGAATGATGGCACTCAACAAGAACCATTAGAGCCAAGATACATGTAATGAGACATATTTTTCAATAAGAGTTTTCACAGAGAGAACTCTGGAAAGATTTTTATGGGGCACCAGCTTAGTTTACTCCAACAACATTTCCTGAGTATATATCATTTACATAGTGTACTATGAATTAAAGTGAATTAAAAATAAAGGCATCCAAGAGTTTACAGTAGAAAAATTAGATATTTATAAGAAAATTCTAATCACATGTGACATGTGCAGTGATTAAACATTTAAAAAGGATTCAGGAAAGAAAAGATGAGGATATTTAAGTGCCTTGAGGATTGGAGGTGGGGAAGTGACTGGAGGATACTTAGCTATGGTGATATCTGAGCTAAATGATAAAGAATGAAAATCTGAATCCAAGAAAATGGGAGAAGCATTTTTTTTTTCAGGCAAAAAGACTTGCAAATTTTCAGAGACATGAAACTACTTGGTGAGTCTGAGTACCAAACTGGCTTACCAAAGTTGGACTATTAGATTTCAGGTGGTGGCTGGAGCAAGATTACATTCTTTTTTAGTAATAAAAAGCATTTATGTCATGCAAGCCCTTTTCTGCAAGGATTAGGAGAGGGTGTGAAAGCTGCCCTAAATATCACTGCCATAAAGTGTTTTGCACAAAAGATATGTCCGATGCATACCTTTGGATGCAAGTATTTAGCAGTAGAAACATGAATATAAAGCTAGGTAGCACTCATTTACTTGTCTTTTAAGTAGCTGTCTAATGTGAAAATCTTTTAATATTTAGATAATATTGCTTTTATTTATTTATTTATTTTGAGAGAGAGAGAGAGAGAGAGAGAGAGAGAGAGAGAGAGAGAGATTTTTTAATATTTATTTTTCAGTTTTTGGCGGACACAACATCTTTGTTTGTATGTGGTGCTGAGGATCGAACCTGGGTCGCACGCATGCCAGGCAAGCACGCTACCGCTTGAGCCACATCCCCAGCCCAGATAATATTGCTTTTAGTAGAGCATATTGTTAATACTTGAACCTGAAACATGTGGAGTCAGTGGAACTTTCTGTATCCAGCCATGGGGCAGAATTCCATGAAAGGCTTCATGTGTATCCTGTCATTTTATATTATGAATTGTTCTGAACCTTGTCAAAAATGTATCTGATCTAGCATCTAGCCTACCAAAAACTTTAAAATCTAAAGCTGAAAAATAGAGGGTACAAGTTATAAGATTAACTTTCAAGATCTTTTCAATTCACTGTACATGAAAGAAACACATCTCACACAAATTATTGAAATCACCTCTTAAATTTGCCTCACCTCATCCACTTGTGTATGCTTCTCCCCCTAAAATCTATTTTTTTCTTAAATATATTTTTCAAAAAAATTAATTTTATCCTCACTTCTATTATATTTTAGAACCCTTATTTTCATTAACATTTAAAATTAAATTCTTGCCTGGCATAGTGGAGCATGCCTGTAAAATTCCAGTGACTCAGGAGACTGAGGCAGGGGGATCACAAGTTAGAGGCCAGCCACAATTTAGTGTGACCATAGGAAACTCAGGATAAAAATAAAGAGCTGGGTATGTAGCCTAATATTAAAGCACCCTGGGTTCAATCACCACTAACTAACTCATTAAATATATAAATAAGCAAAATTCCTAACAGATCAATCATGCCCTGCTTATTCTCTTGTTTGTCTGAAAATCTCAAACTTCAGTAACCTCTTGTTCCTTCAAACTTGCCAAGAGACCCTGCAATTGGCACACCTTGAAATACCTCATGAGAGGTTCTCCCTGCCTAAGATGCCATTCTTAACTCTCCATAAGCACTTTTCCTTTCATGGGGTTAACTCGTACTAAACATTCAAATCTCAACTAAATGGTGTCTCACCTAGAGAACCTTCCACCAACCTCTTCCCTGGTCCAACCATCTTTAGAATAATTTTCACAGAAACATTAGCTTATATTCCAAGTGCTTATTATAATTTTCCACATTGTTAAATCTCCTTTAAATACTAAGACTGTGAGTAAGAAGACCATAACTCATTATTTTCCCCACCATCAAAGCACAAAATTTGTTTTATCTCAAAACTGTTTCTGATCCATATGGAGGTTTAAAGCTGATAAGTAGTTCCCTTGATCTATATTATATAAATATTTGAATGGGGTGTGAATATAAAAGGTAATATTTGACCTTTAGAAAGAGTTTTGTGTCTTAACCTATTTTACATTGAAGGTAGAGATGTTAGTTTGGATTTCTTCCTCTAAACTCAAGCTGAATTATCAGGGTGTTATCTTGGCTGATTTGGGATGTTGTCACAAAATACCACACAACTAGAGACTTATACACCACAGAAAGTATTTTCTCACAGTTCTAGAAGCTGGGAAATCTGAGAACTAGCCACCAGAAAATTGAGTGTCTGGTGAAGGACTGCTTTTTGACTCTTTGATTGAAACTTCTAGCTGTGTCCTGACATAGTAGAAGTGAATGAGGTCCCTTAGGCCAACTTTATAAGGGCACTAATCCTATTCAAGGTAATTACCTCTCCAAAGGTCCCACCTCCTATCACCATCACATCAGTGATTAGATTTCAACATGATTTTTGGAGTGACACAAATGTTCTATCTTGACAAGTTTCAGACAACCAGCTCTGTTAGGTAGCTGTCAACCATGAATGGGCAAGCAGAAAAAAGACAAGGAAGGGCAATGGAAGAGCACAGGGATTCTTATCTGACAGAGAAGCATCTGCAAGAAGGGAGCTTGGCAAATAGACCACAACACAATAATTATGGGTGACTTCAACACACCTCTCTCACCGTTGGACAGATCCTCCAAACAAAAGTTGAATAAAGAAACTATAGAACTCAATATCACAATCAACAACCTAGACTTAACTGACATATATAGAATATATCAACCATCATCAAGTGGATATACTTTTTTCTCAGCAGCACATGGATCCTTCTCAAAAATAGACCATATATTATGCCATAGGGCAACCCTCAGTAAATATACAGAGGTGGAGATAATCCCATGCATTTTATCTGATCATAATGGAATGAAACTGGAAATCAATGATAAAAGAGGAAGGAAAAACCTACATCACATGGAAAATGAACAATATGTTACTGAATGATCAATGGGTTACAGAAGACATAAAGGAGGAAATCAAAAAATTCTTAGAGATAAATGAAAATACAGACACAACGTATCGGAATCTATGGGACACGATGAAAGCAGTTTTAAGAGGGAAATTCATCGCCGGGAGGTCATTCCTCAAAAAAAGGAAAAACCAACAAATAAAAGAGCTCACACTTCATCTCAAAGCCCTAGAAAAGGAAGAGCAAAACTACAGCAAATGTAGCAGAAGGCAAGAAATAATTAAAATCAGAGCGGAAATCAACGAAATTGAAACAAAAGAAACTATTGAAAAAATTAACAAAACTAAAAGTTGGTTCTTTGAAAAAATAAATAAGATCGACAGACCCTTAGCCATGCTA
>NW_025999968.1:42651436-42669635 GCF_001458135.2 Marmota marmota marmota | reverse complement strand
GTTATACAAAATTACATATAAGAGGTTGTGAGGGGAATGGGAAAATAAATAAGGAGAGAAATGAATTACAGTAGATGGGGTAGAGAGAGAAGATGGGAGGGGAGGGGAGGGGAGATAGTAGAGGATAGGAAAGGTAGCAGAATACAACAGTTACTAATAGGGCATTATGTAAAAATGTAGATGTGTAACCGACGTGATTCTGCAATCTGTATTTGGGGTAAAATTGGGAGTTCAAAACCCACCTGAATCAAATGTATGAAATATGATATGTCAAGAGCTTTGTAATGTTTTGAACAACCAATAAAAAAAAAGAAGGGAGCTTGGTGTATCAAAACCTTCTCCCAACATTATTAAATCACCTAATAAAACTATAGTATTAAATTCATATCACATCTGCTAGGTGGTCACACTCTCCCTTGTCACTAAATTATCACATCCACTACTCACCAAGTAACTTAAAACATCAAGACCCTCACAAAGAAAAGGTGCATGAGGACTATTCAAAGAGTAATAAACAGATTAAGGGGCCAGAAATTGTGGCAAAAATACAGGGATTCAATTTCCTTTGTGAGCACCACACCATCCTCTCTTGGAGGCAGTCCATTCAGTTAATATGCTGTCAGTAAAAAGTCAACAGTAGACATAGGCAGGACTCTCTGGAAACTTCCCTGGTGCCCCCTTCCAATAAATTTAGAGGGGCATGCCATCCCTCTCCTCTCTGGGAGGGCCCACTCTATGCCTTGAGAATGTCTTCTTTCCTCTTTTCCTGTTCCTTCTAATAAATTCATGTCTGTTACTCTAAGTGATTTGTCTGAAGTCTTTCTGGCATTATCACAAGAATCATTTTGAAAAGGGGATCTCCGTGGCTTCCTCGGTTTTGCAGCAGACACCAGATCTGTGACACATTCTAAAATTTATATTTACTTTACATGGTTAGGAAAGCACAGAGAATGAGATTCTAAATTCACACTTGAGGAAAATAATCAGAAAATAATAATGGTATCAGATCTCACTCCAGTCAGAATGGCAGCTATTATGAAGACAAACAAAAATAAGTGTTGGAGAGGATGTGGTGAAAAAGGTACACTCATACACTGCTGGTGGGACTGCAAATTGGTGCACCCAATATGGAAAGCAGTATGGAGATTCTTTGGAAATTTGGGAATGGAACCACCATTGGACCCAGCTATCCTTCTCCTCAGACTATACCCAAAGGACTTAAAAACAGCATACTACAGGGACACAGCCACATCAATGTTTATAGCAGCACAATTCACAATAGCTAAACTGTGGAGCCAACCTAGATGTCCTTCAGTGGATGAATGGATAAAGAAAATGTGGCATATATACACAATAGAATTTTACTCAGCAATAAAAGAGAATAAATCATGGCATTTGCAGGTAAATGGATGGCATTGGAGAAGATAATGCTAAGTGAAGCTAGCCAATCCCCACCCCCCCGCAAAAAAAAAAAAGCCTAATATTTTCTCAGATATAAGGAGGTTGACTCACAGAGGGGCAGGAAGGGAGAGCATGGGAGGATTAGATAAATTCTAGATAAGGAAGACGGATGGGAGGAAAAGGGAGGGGCAGGGGATTAGCAAGGATGGTGGATTGTGATAGATATCATTATCCAAAGTACATGTATGAAGACACAAATTGGGTGTCAACATACTTTATATAAAAACAGAGATATGAAAAAATTGTGGTATATATGTGTAATAAGAATTGTAATGCATTCTGCTGTCATTTTTTAATCAATAAGAGAGAGAGAGAGAGAGAGAGATGTAAGTTGAAAGTAATTTTACTACTTTCAAATAGTGGAACAAAAACAGATGATTCCTGGGCACAGATGTGGCCACCCCCATAGGAAAGTCAGTCCAAGAGACAGTTGTCTGGGCTTTAGGACTCAGCAACAGGAGGTTGTGTTTGATCATAAGAAGCAGATGTTAAGGTATAGAAATCCACTATGTCTGGCTAAAGGAAAATAGAAACCCTGTCTTAAAGACTGATAGAAATCATCCATGAAAAATCTATGGAAATCTCTGAAATCATCTACAGAAAAATAAAAGCTTTAATCATTTATTAATCAAAAATATGTGTGACTAGGGCTACAGCTCAATGGTAGAGCACATGACTTGTATCTCATGTGAGGCACTGAGTTGGATCCCCAGCACTACAAAACAGAATGAAGTGAGAGAATACAAAGCCCTCTCGTATAGTACAAGTCAATTAACACTCCTCTTGATTTCCTCACTTTGCGTCTCTCACCATTCCAATCTCTATACCAGGTGGGGTTCAAATAGAAAAACAGAGGAAAATTGGAGAATGATGACTTAAGAGTCAAAGGACCAACCATAACAATTTTAAAGCAGACAGCAACTCATTACAGCTGGCTTCAGCTGAAATAAAAAAGGGAGATATCTTACATTAAATGATAATTGTAGTGTTGATTAATGTACTGGATGTTTTTAATTACTGAATTGAAACTAAGATTTCATTATGAAATGACCATTGCACTTTCTGTTATTCAGTAGTGATCAGAAGTGCCCCGAGGTTATTCTAGCATTTCAAGCAGGGTAAAGGGTAGGGATATCTATATTGGAGCGGCCTACGGATGAAAGACAAAAGTTAAGTTAATTTTATGATTATACCCTATGAATACCAGAAATTCAACATACTCACAGCTTAGTACTTACTGCATATTTGTTGAACAAGTGAGCTGCTTTTTTGCCTTGTCTTCTATTAATAAGCTACGCAACCTCGACAAATCTGATAAAATTGGCATCAAGTGTAAAAGTAAGAAATTCCCCTGGATGTCATAGTCCATTTCCAACCCTGAATGCTTACTATGCTTTAGTAATTTTATTTGCTTGGAAATCAGTCTCCAGAAAGTGTAAAGTATTTTAATCTCCCAAATAATAACTTTCTTGCATTTTAATAGAGAATATACTAAATGAATAGGTATTTAGAGCAGAATACTTAGCAGAAGAAACAAAATGGATAATTGCTATATATTTTTAAATTGTAATGATAGAGTATAAGATCTTAGAATGTCTTATGTGACACATTTGAACCCTTTAAAAAATAGGGCTTAATTCTTTTTATGCATTATCTGGTGTTAGTCAGTTTTTTATTCCTGTGACCAAAATATCCAACAAGAGTATGTTAAAGGAGGAAAGTTTATTTGGGGCTTACAGTTTGAAAGGTCTTAGTCCATAGATGGCCTAGTCCATTTATCTAGTTCCAAAGTGAGGCAGTACATGATAGTAGAAAGACAATAGGAAATTTGGGGGGACACCACATATCCAAACCATAACATTCTGCCCCTGGTCCCCCAAAACTCACGCCCACATCACATTGCAATGCATTTAGTCTTAACAGTTTCAACATTGCCGAAAAGTACAAGTTCAAAGTTTCCTCTGAGACTCAAAGCAAAATCTGGACTGTGAGTATCTGTAAAAATCAATAATATTTTGCATATATCCAATACAGAGTGACATAGAGTAACCATTCTCATCCCGAAAGGGAACAATAGGGGCATAGAAAGAAGGCATGACCAAAACCCAGTCAGACAAACAGATCCTGTAACTTACAGCATCTAGGACACATCATGGGGAGATATTCTCGCCAAAGGGCTTGAGCAGCCCTGACTCTTTGACCCGTCCAGTTGCACGTGGGCTCTTTTAGTTCAGGTCTCTCTGAGCCAAAAGCTTTTCCTGTCAGCTCAAGTTACTGGTATCCCTTAATTCCAACCCAGCTTCAGCTTCACCTTCACATCTTCAGGGACTGCCTTCTCCGGGGCAGTCTGAAGGAACTGCGACCTGGCTACACTTTGCCCAGTCGGCCATGCCTTGTTTGGATGATCTGTGGAAGACCATAACCTCTTATCTCAAGCATCCTGCGATCCTGTAGAACTCACCCCATGTGGATGATGGCAGAATCTGCTGCAGTTCGCAGGATAGCTGAGTGCTGCAGTGGCTTCTGAGTGCTGAGGTGGCCGAGTAAGAGGAAACAACTTCCTAAGCCTCACTGTGTAAGAAAAGAGCCCCCATGACCTCCAGTAGAATTTTCCTTTCTATATTGGAGACTGTAATGGGTGTGGTCTTGTAGATTCCCGAGTTGTCCTCAAGCTACCTTTCCTGTTGTCTCTGAGTGGAAGTACTGAGAATCTCTTTAGTTGCTGTAATATTTTTAATAACCACAACTTCCTTGGCCTCAGTTTACTAAGCAATTTTCTGGCCAACCTACAGATTTTAAAAATCCTTCACCCCTGCTTTCTCCTGATTCTCTGAGTAAGCCAATCTAAAAGCTTCTGGCACTATCCAGGCCACTGACTGAATGCTATGTTGCCATCAAAATTTCTTTATCAGATGATTAATCCATCACTGTTAAATATACGTTTTTTTTTGTCAAAATATAACACATATATTCTCTAGTCCAATTTCCAATACAATTCTCATTTCTCTCAGAAACTTCATGACCCTGGTCTTTGCCAACTACTTTCTGGACTTCTGAGTTTCAACCCGAATCTTCCGTTAAGCTCCGTTTACAACATTCTAATTTTCCAAGTTCCTCCTGCAAACCAGTTATAAAGGCTTTTGGATGACTTGGTCATGTTATTTACAGAAATCATTCCACTTCTCAGTGACAATTTCTGTGAAAATCAACTTTTTATTGCTGTGACCAAAATTCTGGACAAGAACAAATTAGAGAATGGAAAGATGTTGGGGGGCTTACAGTGTCAGAAGTCTCAGTTCATAGATGGTTGAGTCCATTGTTCTGGGTTCAAGGTGATGCAACACATTATGATTGAAAGGCAGGGTGGCAGAAATCAGCTTGGCTTATGAAGACCAGAAAAAAAAAAAAAAAGAGAGAGAGGAAAGAGAAGACGCATCCTTTTAGGGCATGTGCCCAGTGACCCAACCACCTGCCTACAGTTTTCATTTTGTCTGTTCAAACTAAGATAATCTGATTATACCACAGCTCTCATGATCTAATAATTTCACCTCTGAGTAATCTTACATTAAAACTGGAACATTGCTGGACACTTCACATCCAAACATACCAAACTTAGAACTAGAAAAATGTGCAGGTTATGTAAAGCACTAAGCTCAGCCTGATTTTGAAAATAAATATCTTTTACTTAAATTTCAGAAAGTAGTTCTAACATTAAGTGTCTATGTAAGAGATATGTTTGTTGGGTTTCATAAGTTTCTTTGTGTGGACAATTGCCACATAATAACATATTTTTCCATATATTTCTATGCTTGATCCAATATCTAATTTAATTTCCAAGTGTATGATTTCAACCCATAAAGGATGGTCATGTAGTTAAATTCTTAATTATTTTTTTAGGGCAGCATTTCATAAATAAGCAGAAAATCATAAAGTTAACACCTTGCATTGCCTCAGAGAAAATGGAAGCATTTGTTTTTATTTTTGTTCCTTTTATTCACATATGTGAATAGTTGTATTTAGGAGGGATTCTTGTATCATTTTAATTAACGCATTTGAGATAGATACCATAAATGTTAACTATGAGAAAAGAGGTAAACTGTTCTGTAGTTTTATATCATGAATACATTTTATTAAAAATCTCTATGTGGAAAGAAACAAGATGAAACTTTGAAAAATGCCATATAGTTGTTATCTGGGGAAAATAATATGAGAACAGATTTTCAGTGGGAGGGAGCAACCTGGAATATCCTAGTGCCAGAAGATACCTAATAGTTTCAGACAGTGAATTAGACATTAGATATAATTTGAAAGTTTTAAAAAATAAAGATTTGTACATTCATGGTTTAAATTTTCCTTCTGCATTTGTTTTAAAGCATGCAAAAATTTTTAAGTCCAGATACATAACTTATATAGGCTTGACAAACATAACCCAAAAGTTCCTTCTACATAAAATTGCCATTCACAGGCCTTTAACCCATATGAACATACCCTTCAAAATACAGAAAAAAAAAGTGACATAAAAATTGAGATTACCTAGTTCATTTTAACTAAGCTTAATATATTTTTATTGTTAGAAACACAATAACTACTTTAAATAGTAGAAAATGAAGACATTCAATTAGCTTTAACATATTTGCAATATTTTAGAACATTTACTCTTTAAGCACCTAAGACACAAGTGATAATAGCTTTTTGAATATATTATAGGCATATGTTTGGGTACAATTTTATAAATTCATTAACTATGTAGAACAATATTCTCACTAAATTTTGAAATGCTATTAATGAATTGAGGTATCCAACCTTTAGACAACAAAATGAGAAGGAGATATTCAGGGGCTTTTGTGATAGATTCAGTTGGTACTACAGAGTAGAGAAAATAGTGCCTGTTACAAGGAACAGAATCTATAAAAAAAATCAAAAAGGCAGATTAATACTGACAGATAGAGGATTAGCTAGAACAAATGCTTCTCTATCCAAATACTTTTTTGCAAAGACATTCTGCATATAGAGAAGAAAAACTCTTCAAAACATATCACAAATAGCACAAATGCACAAATTATGAGTGCATTATAATCATACACAATAGTGGAATGCATTATGGTATATTCATACACATGTATAACATAATTTGATCATTTCATTCTCCAATTCTTTTCATCCCTTCTTCTTCCCTCCTCTCTATTGGTCTATCTTCTATTTTCACGAGATTAATTTTTCCTCATTTTTTTCTTTCCAGCTCCTACATGATGATAGAAAACATATGACATTTGACTTACTGAATCTTGCTTATTTTACTTAACATGATATTCTCCACTTCCATCAATTTTTCTACAAAAGACAAAATTTGTTCCTCTTTAGAGCTTAGAAAAATTCCATTGTGAATACATATCACATTTCTTTATCCAATCATCTGTTGATGGACATCTAAAATTGTTCCATAATTTGGCTACTATGAATTGCACTCCTATAAACATGGGTATGCATGTATCACTATAGCATGGTTACTAATTATTTTGGATAAATAAAGAGGAATTGTTAACTGAGTTGTATGGTGGTTCCATTTCTAGCATTTTGGAAAATCTACATACTGATCTTCATAGTGGTTGCACTAACAACGTGCATTACCACCAACAGTTTATAAGTTTTCTTTTTCTCCTGGATCCTCACCAGCACTAGTATTATTTGTATTGATGATTTCCATTCTAACAGGAGTGAGATAAAATCTCAGTGTAGTTTTGATTTACAGTTTCCTGATTGCTAAGGATGATGAACAATTTTTTTTGTATATTTCTTGGTAATTTGTATTTCTTTTTTCTTTTTTTTTTTTTTTGAGAAATGTGTTTAGTTTATTTGCCCACTTATTGATTGGCCTATTTGGAGTCTCTCTCTCTGCAATAAGTTTTATATATATTCCTAGTTGTCAGGTTTCTAATTCCTAGGTCTTTGTTCTATATTGAGTAACTGCTCTGCAGGTTGAGATACAGGGATCTAGTCTCATTCTTCTACATATGTATATACAGTTTTTTGAGTTTCATTTGTTTAAAAGTCTGTCTTTTCTCCAAGGTATGACTTTGATGGTTTTTTCAAGGGTCAGATGACTGAATCTGTATGGGTCTATCTCTGTGTTTTCTGTCATACTTCATTGTTATATATGTATGTTTTTAACTAGTACCATGAAGTTTTTGTTACTGTAGCTCAGTAATATAACTTGAAATCAGGTACTATGATGCCTCAAGCATTGTTCTTTTTGCTCACAATCACTTGCTACTATTCTGGACCTTTTATTCTTCCAAATGAATGTTAGAGCTGTTTTTTTTCAACTCTGTGAAATCTGTGATTGGTATTTTTTTGAGTATTGGTTAAATCTGTAGATTGATTTTGGTAATATGCTTATTTAAATAATATTAATCTTATTTCTCTATAAACATGGGAAGTCATCCCATCTCCTTGTATTTTCTATTTCTTTCTCCAGTGCTCTGTAATTTTTGTTGTAGGGTTCTTTTACTTTTTCAGTTAGATTTAATACTAGGTATTTTTATTTGATTTTTGAGGGTATTGTAAATAAAATTGTTTTCCTGATCTTATTTTTTTATGTATCGACTAGTGATGTACAGAAAAAAGCTGTTGATTTTTTAATGTTGATTTTGTGTCCTGCCACTTTGATAAATTTGTTTATCAGTTCTTGAGAGGTCTTCTGGTGGAGCTTTTCCATCTTCTTATTATAGGATCGTATTATTTGCAAATAGGTTTAATTTGACTTCAGCCCTTCTTGTTCATATTCCCTTTATTTCCTTCTCTTATCTAATTGTTCTGGCTAAAATTTTAAATGTTATATTGAATAGGAGTGGGAAGAGTAGACAACATTGCTTTGTTATTGATTTTAGATTGTTATTGATTTTTACATCAATAACAATTTTTACAAAAACTGAGAACAAACTGATGTAAAAATCAATTGTTATTGATTTTTACATCAGTTTGTTCTCAAATTTTTCCTCAGTCTTTGTAATGTTGTCTTTGGGTTGTCACATATAGTCATTATGATATTGAGTTTCATCCCATCCTTCCCTAGTTTCATCAGTGTTTTTATCATAGATGGGTGCTTAATTTTGTTGAAGGCTTTTTCTGCTTCTATATGGAGATGATCTTTAAGTGCTCTGTTCAACATGTATTATGAGAGTCTAATTTGGAACATAGACTCATATATTGATCAAAATATAAATACAAGGGGGGTATTATCTAATAAATGATCATATGTTTAGGTTTCCCTACATCTTACTGTCCTTTAATGTAAACATCTGCCAGGATTATAAATAAACAAATAAGTAACATGGGCAATTATAGTATGTGAGGAAGTCTTGATTTGTCATTTTCTGATATAACCTGCTAACATCCAAAAAATTCGGTAGGAATTTAATCACTCTGTTGGTTAAATTATCTTTATTGGGAATTCTGTCAAAAGGAGAGAGATTGCTGATGATGAGTATTATAGTTAATATTACTTACACTCTATGACTATGTTATAGTTGTTAAATCTTTTGACACATATTCAGTTTGACTATCATGACAGCCCTTTTAAGTAGGTATGAAAGAAGAACGATGCTGGGAGAAATCATCTCATGTAATATTAAAGAGCTATACACTGTTTTCGTTATTTGGCTTGTCTAGTCGTTTTTGTCTATTAATAAAAATGCCTTACAGAGTTTTTAATATTTTGCTTTCCTGTTGGAAAGTAGGACTTGCTGTGTGACATTACTGTTGGGGTAGAGAGCTTCTAACACTGCAACCCCAGATTCTTACCTGTGATGGTAAGGTCCTGGCTAAGTTCTTCCAATGTGCAATGGAGGTAAATGGTGTATACAAATTATATAATGTATCTTCAAGGTGAAGTCATAAAAGACACTTTGGCAATGTGTTTCCTATTGCATCACTCTTTGGGTGAAAATCCTACTCTATCACCCCTATGGTTAGGTCCACAGAGAAAGAAACTGAGTATTCCTATCAGCAGATGAATCAGTTTGTAATTCCTAGGGTTGAACCCCTCATGCAATCAGATTCTCTAGCCACAGTCTTCAGATGACTGAAATAGCAACCATCATCTTGACCACACCCTTGTGACAGATTCGGAGTCAGATCTGCTCAGCTCTGCCCAGGATTCTTACATTACAAAAATTCTATGAGGTAATAGACATTTATTGTTTTAAGCCACTAAGTTTTGGAGAATTGATTGTGGAGCAGATAACGAATGCAATTGCTAATCGTATTGACAATTTAGTACTAAAATTTCAATAAATTCTCTATATTGGTATGTTGCAGTTTCATGATTGTATTTCTATCTTTGTCCTCCAGGTAGTCAAGAAAACAAGATCAATTTATAGATTTTTAAGAAAGCCTATTTATTAACCACACAAAATGGATATTTTTTCAAAAGATAAATAATAAAATCAATAATATTTTTTTTTCAAATTCCTGATGTTAATTACCTCAGAAATATTTTGGAGAATTTATCGTGTAGTCAGAGGAAACAACATATATGATTTATTCCTTTACATCAAATACATTCCACTGTTTGTGATAAAAAATAAAAAAGCAAATTGGAATGTGATAAGTGTTATGAAGAATGACAAATCTTTTCTGGTGGGAAGGGAGAGCTTGGGAATGTCACAAACTAATTCATTTTCATGTAGAATCCCCTGGCTGAAAACGCTGTGGCATGGTTCAGGCATTTTGCATCAGACATCAGAACCAATGAATGCTGAAAAATTTAATCACTGAGTTTATAAATTCTGCAGGGTTACATACTTTTTATATCAATATGTCCATTTGAAAAATATAGGGCAAGTCTTGCCAGTTTGTTAAATTCAAAGTCATATGACCATACTCTAGCCATCAAGTGTTAAATTTAAAGCTGTAAAGGGTCTGTGATTTTTACCCTACCTACCAACTAACAAGTTAGTAGTCACAGAAAACTAAGGAACAGGCTTCCATTCTGAATCCATCTGTCAATAGTTGTGACGATAACTGCTATGTGCATAATATATCTTCCGTTGGCTAATATGAGACATGCCTCCTTAGTCAAAGGCAAAGACCATGTATACTTCTACTTCTTAGGTTGTTTCTTTTACAACAGTTCACACAAGGTAACAGGTTTCAGAGCCAGATGTTAGCTGTCCATGAGGTAGGATATATAACAGGAAACTTCATAATTAGAAAACTCTGATTTTATGTAGATCAGATGATGACCTCCTTAAATGCCCCTCCAAAAAAGACAAGAATTTTATCTTTACTTTGGGATGCAAAGCAAAACATGCCTCTATGTTTATTACATAATGATGTGAACCAACATCCTCCAAGGAAAAGGAGAAGATTTTTACCATCTTAGAATGTCTCCATATACAAAACTTGGCTGCAAATGTTTTTACTCAGAATACTTAAAACTATGAAGGAATTCAAGAAATCCATGGGGAATGTCTGGCAATATAAAGAAAGTCAGGGATGTGAATATAAGGCACTTTCAGATTTGGTAGTGAATTTCATGCTCTTCAAAAGGTAGGAGATTCTGCAAACATAGACTGCAAATCAGATGCTGGATGAACAAGATGAATGCAAAATGAGTGCTAAAATTAAACTCTGTCTCTGACTTGACTCATTCATTTTACAAAGTAAGCAGAAATGAACTTTCTTCCCATGTCTTCCATCATAAGTTGATTTCAACCTCAAACTATTAAACATACAGTAATAATGGACCTAGAATCATGTGAAACACCATCATCAACCATAGCAGCAAAAATAACACATATATTTATGAAAAATATGCTGTCTCCTTTTGGCTTTATTTTGTAAACATGAGAAAACTTTTTTGAAAGACTATCAGTGGAATTTTCTCTGGTTCTACTGGCTATAACTGGATTACTTGCCTTATTTAAATCTGCCACAAATATTAACAGGAATTTACTAGAATCAGCTGTCAATTAAGGTGTATATGGAAATGACCACCAGAGGGTGCAATGGGAATGGGAACAGACCCAGCTTTGGAGGATCAAGAAACTGATCCTGAAATGCCAAACTGACAGGTTAAGAAGGAGCTGAATAGTTTGAAGGGATTAAAAAAGTGTTTTAGGCAGAAAACAGCATAGGAATAGGGTGGACAGGTATAGAGAGAGATACACAGGAGGAACAAAGTGATCTTCAATTTAAATGGACCATTGATTCCAAGAGTTTAGTTAGTTATCAGAAATAAGACTAAGGTATGGCAAGTGGCATATACTCATCAAAAGCCAAGGATAAGAATATTTAAATTTTTCAAGAGCTATATTTGTGTAATGAACTGTGTAACAATTTAGTTAGATTTGATTCTGCAACTTGGTGCAACTTACATCCTACACTAATACTACTTTCAAAATTTGGAACTTCTTTCTTAAAAATTATCATGTTTATTACTTGGGGAGTTAGTCTTATGTTTCCTTAACTGAGAGTATTTATTTATTTTTTTACTATTGCATATTATTTTACAGGATACTAAAATTCAAGATGAAACCAATGTTTGTGGGTAATGAGAGAATGACACAAATTAATTCTCACAAGACAGAAATGTTGGAAAGGGTAAGTACTTGATACTCCTTCAACAAGTTTGTTGTCACCTGATAGTTACAAATGGCTGTTCTGCACTTGTGAGGGAGCCCACAAAACCATAGAACATTGAATTTAGGAAGAAATATAGGACACAAGTATACAAAAAATTAGTTCTTTGGCTTCAGGAGAAATTTTATCTGAAAGATTTGCTTAGTGGATGTCTGAAATAGAGTAATTATGTTAGGGGCCAAGGAGGAGGAGCAAAATTTGAATTGCTTTTATTTTAAGTCAAGTAATGTGAATTTATTCTGTATTCTCCTGATTCTTTTTTTAAAATTTTTAACCCTAAAGTGCCCTGTCTTACTCACCAGATGAGACATAGTCCAAGTGGGAATTAGTATTGTACTTTAGAACTGGATCATTTAAATACAAGTATAGGAACATTAGAAGCTGAAGTGCACAGCAGATGTAGGAACTGTAACTGAATCACTGTCATAATGTCATCACCTCGTCCTGCTTTGCTGCACATCAGTGGTGAGGGTTGGGGATTACAAGAGGGAAAGAGACAGGAAGACATTATAATAAATCAAGTTCTAACTACAAAATACTGAGAATATTTCACTAGCATTTTCAATCAAAATCAATTTTTTCCCATTCAATATGAGCATCAGGCACGAAATATAACAACTAAATTAGTATGCACATTTTTGGAAATGAAATAGTCTGTTCTGTTTTATGATTTTGCAGTATTTTTTCCTTTGATGACTTAGTAATACTATTATAACTCCCACAATTTTCTCTCTTATACCTTTTCTTCTGAAATCAAACTTCTAAGTAGTGTGTGGCAAATGAGGGGGAAGACATAGCTGGATGTGAAGATGTGGAGTGCATTCATGGTTGTTAAAGAAAATAATTTTCCTTTCCTGACCATACCTAACTCTCACTTTCAATTTCTTATAGAAAGATACTGGAAATAGCATTTGTGCTTAAACCTTTATAAACTAGCAAGTCCCAACTTTTCATGTCCTAGACTAAAGTATATAAAATTTGTTCAGCAAGGTCCAACTCATTCCATGTATGCAAAGCGGAATAATTCACAGATGAATAGAAGAACCACTGAAAAAAGATGTCGTGAAAATTTTGAAAGCATTCTGCATTTTATTATCTCCAATTTCTCTCCTTTCAGAAGTTCCATTCAATTACCCATTCCTTTATTCTTAGCACATATGTTCTCAATTTGCACTGTATCAATTTGCATTTATTTGTAGATTGCTGTTGGTAAAACATTTCCTAATGTTGTGTGAATGTACATTTATTTTTCTATCTCCACAACTGGATTGAAATTGCATGCAGGACAAGCACTTAATTGACTTTGTGCGCCTTAGCTAGGACAAGTGCTCAATAAAAGTTTATTGGAAATGAATACTCTTGCTTCAAAACTCTTGCTTCACTGTTTGCTACCATACATGGAACCTCTAAAGGAAAAGATTGACTGATTGGGCCATGCAAACATGTTAACTTTTGTGCATTAAATAATGATGAATGAGCAAAATTGAAAACTAAATAAAATTGAGACTGAACAGAATTTATGACACACAGAACTCTAGTCCTAAAGGGGTTAATTTAATCAATAGTGAAATAAATAAAAAGTACGCTTCCGTATACAAGGGGGCAGAAGGTATGATCATGCAGTTTGCAATGAAGACTAGCTAGATAAATGGATGAATATATAGATAGAATTATATATAAAGTACATGAGCCATGTAATAATAAAAGGAAATATGATTTAACTGAATGGGAAATGTGTGTTATTACTTAAATTCACATTAGTTCAGAGAGTAATAATGCTAAATATCATTATGGTTTTGGTAGAAACAGAATTTCATACATTACGTTACCTTAAGAGGGCTTCAGTTTTTATAGATTTCCTGAAGATAGTTTTCAACATGTGAATGCAATATTTAAATATATATTCAAGTTAGGTTCACAATTTTACTGATATAATTTTTCCAAGGAAAATATTAAGTGTATTTCATAATATAAACTTATAATCCAGAAAGAGTCTAGTTTTTAAGAAATTCATAACACTCATCAGCAAACTCCCTGTCAACAGATAATAGGTTGGTATATTATATAATTATCTTACATATGACATGTGTGGAATTTATTTTAAAAGGGAAATACATAATGCATCCAAATGACTCATTTTCATACTTTAAATTTTATGCAAGTTATTAGCTAATAATATATTTATCAATCATTTTTATCTGTTAACCTTAGACCTGGTGTTATAACATGAAAGTGTTATTCAAAAGCAATATAAATGAGACAAAACTTATTCTTCTAGAAAAATTATAGTGTATAAAGTTCGTATTATGTGCAGCTTATTCACAGTGTTTTAGGAAACTATTATGGGGATTGCTGTTTTAAATTTGACCCATTTTAGAAATTAGGTAGTATCAATTTAATTAGGAAATATTAAATATTTTTTTATTGAGAGAAAAGTATTACATGCATTACAGAATGTTAGTCCTTGATAAAAAAGAAATTTATGACATTTGGAACATTAGCAGGCCAAAATAGAAAATTAATTTTTAACAGTAGGTTTTCAATCAGCAGTGCCCTGTGAATATAGGAATAGCCTAAATAAGCCCCTTCTTGAATAATTGCCTTTAGTGGATGAGGAGGATGGTTTTAACTACATATTGGATTTATGGTAGTTTTTCTCAATCTTGTGTATTTTCCAAAGTGTATTTTCAATATCACATTTGTGATATAACTATCTTCTTGTTTTGCTTGTAGTTATAATATGAACAGAAAGAAACCAGACAGAGGTGTGTAATTGGTGTGTTATATTTTTTGAAACCTGAAGATAAAGCAATAATAAAAATAGCAATCAAAGTAACTCCATATAATACATGGTAGATACATATCATTATGCATTTATCAAAATACAGAGAATGTGCAACACAAAATGTGGACTCTAATGTGATCTATGGCTTTAATTAATAACAAGATGTAGATACTGGTTCATAAGTTGTAATGCTGTACCTCACTAATTCTGGGGGCAGGCAGGCTCATTCCCCCTACCACTCAGACTCACTTATATCGCACAACACATTCTCTTTGTGCTGACAATGCTACTTTGTGATGGAGGCAAGGCACAATTTCTGAAGTAAAAGAAAAAAAAAAAAACAACAAAGGAGTAAAGGACATCTATAGTAACGGCTGCTACAATTGGTTCTGAGGCAACAAATCAGACCCATCACAGTCTTCCTGTACTATTTGGTCAGATTTGGTAGTTCACCTCTTGAGGTAACTGAGACCTTCATTCTCAAGCAATTGAGAACTTGTTTACTATGCCCTTGTAAATATGATTATTCAATTATTGCCTGATTTATATGTGCAAAGTAGTTACACAAAGAATCACTTCAAATCTAACAAGAATCCATTGTGTCACTATTGTATCAAAGCAATCCACTCTTTTCATGATAGCTGGATTTAATTACTCCTCTAAGAATGGCAAATCCTTTTGGTGTTGAGTGTTTTGTTTTGTTTTGTGTTTTTAATAACATCGAGGCCAAATGACCAAGCAGTACCATTAAAGTTAGATTTCTTAATCTGTGCATGATTCAGTTGAGTTAGACTGTAAGACTCTGAGCTTGGAACTTGTGTTCAGACCTCAATTTGTTCATTCTGGAACCCAAGCTAAAGGAAGAGGGTGAGCTAATGCAGGTAAGCACAATGAAGACTCCCACTCCTACCAGCAAGTCCAAGCTCAGTCTCCACAGGATGGGTGATAACATGCTCAGTCACAATGAAGGGAAGGAATGAATAATTGCTGAGCAGAATTAACACAAATTAAGCCAGAGATTTCTAGAGTTGTTACATGAGTAAAAGAAGCTTTTCTCACAAAGGTAAACAACTAGACCAAAGCATACATGATACAATAATTTGATAAATAAAAATTACATAAATGAATAAGCCAGTGATCATTTGTGAAATCAAGTAATATCTCCAGTAATATATGTTCCTGGTATTAAAGTAGCTGTGAATCTACTGCTGTAATTTTTTCTTCAATTATTAGATCATAACAAACCAGATAATAACCTAATTGATCTAGAAAAGGAAAAGATTATTTGTTTGTAATAAGAATAATAAACCATGGTTGGAAGAAGCTCTCCTGAGTACTAGATACTTAAATTTAGTTTTCTTAAATGCAAATTCTTAAAGCCAAAATGATACTGCATGTTCAATGCAGCTTCAATAAAATAATTCAAGTTTATTGTAGAAAGCTGTTAATGAAGCAAAAGACTCAAATGAACGAAAGTAAATATAACAATTAGTAAAAGAAAAAAAATCTTATCTATGTAAGATAATGTCAGGAAAAAAAAATCAGGGGGCTTTACAGTTACTGCTTATATTGAGTGGTGCTATATCAAATTTTATGTTTTTGGATAACATTTATCCTTGATCTTTTAATATTTTGAAAGTAATTAAAAAAATAAAATTATCTTATAAAGTAATCTCGATTTTTTTTTTTACTTTTACTTCAATAACCATTTTAAATTGTAAAGTATATTCTTTAAATACTAATCCATGGGGTAATTTTTTTTCTTTCTGATTATTTCTGTGGAATGTTATTTTTTCTATGGACAACTTTATCCATAAATATAAATACAGCAGCTACTCTGAGACAATTATGGCAATTTTTTTCTTATAGATGGTGCTGGTATACAAGAATCTATAAACTGGACTCAGGATGTGCAACATTTAGTGAGTCTGTAGAAATCATAAATGGAAAGATCTCATCTTCTTAAAATACCAAATTAAAATCTATCTATTAAATAAATATGCTTCTAAGCTTTTTTGTTTACCTATTATATCTCCCCATATAATCCAACTAAAAGCCATTCTTTGGGATGACAGAACATACAGAACAGCAAAAATCTAAATAAGGTGGAGAAGTTGATCATTTTTTTTTGTTTTTTTTTAACATTTATTTTTTAGTTGTAGGTGGACACAATACCTTTATTTTATTTTTATGTGGTGCTGAGGATCGAACCCAGTGCCTCTCGCATGCTAGGCAAGCACTCTATCACTGAGCCCCAGCCCCAGCCCGATCATGGGTTTTGTAACCAGCAGGTTTTGCTCTTGATCAAGGTGACTGGAAAATACATTCTAGTAGCAGGAACTACAGATTGAAACTTTGATGTTATTGGATCATGAGCTGAGTAAATATGTCTGGAGTTTAAATGAAGATTCTAACAAGTAGGACTTCCAGTTTGTTTTCACCTTCTACCCTACCACAGCAAATCTCATGGTAACCCATTATTATTTATATGGGTACTTTGAACATGTTCTTTAGACAAATATATTACTCTGTTTAAAAGAATTGCAATTTGATGACGCAGTTTGCTTTCTTTTCACATTTTTTCATTGGCAAAAAGAAAAAAAATAGAAATCTAACTGAATATGCTGCTTTACTTTTATATTTTTAACTAAGACAATTATGCAAGTTGATGACCTCAACTTTTGGCAATATTAAGCTGCAAACAAATAAAATACAAAATAACTTGCTTAACTGGAATATGTCTGGATTCAGGCACATTCACCTATGAATTATTTTCTTTCAACCTCAAAGCCATTTAAATGAAATTTGTCTTTCCTCTTGAATGTTAAAAACATTCTCTTGGATCTATAAAAACATTGCTAGACATTATGTCACTTCATTGTTCCAGCATTGTGATCCATTTTAAAATTTGCTACATGGCTGAAAAGAATCATGAAGACTTGTGATATCATTGTGTATTAAATGAAATCATATAGACTGACTTGAAAAATAACATAAACAGGTAAGATGCTGTGGACTGAATAACTACATTAAATGAATAACTGATAGCTTTTATCGAAGCAGAAAAAAATTTGTGGAGACTAGAAAACATTAACTCTACATTGATCATATAGGAACACACACATACACACAAGCATACACAGACATAAAACAAATGAGTCATGTATGTACATATACATTTGGATATATGCATTTAAAATGTTATAGATTATGGACATGTATGGTATACATGTCATATTATCTATAATGAGCAAAATAATATATATATATATATATATATATATATATATATATATATATATATATATATAT
>NW_025999968.1:42646824-42649734 GCF_001458135.2 Marmota marmota marmota | reverse complement strand
TATATGATTTTGAGTAGGATCACAAATCCAAAAACTTTTGCTTTTGCATTGAGCTGTGCCTTCCCCCAATAATCTTGATGCCCTAACCCTAAATACCTCAGGTGTGACCTTTTTTGGAAACAGGCCTTTTATAGAGGTAATCACATGAAAATGAGGTCCTTACTATGGTGGATCTCAGTACAATGGTTGGTCTCCCTGTACAAGGAGTAAGCTAGGACACAGGAACAAATATGTAGAGTGAAGACAGCCTGAAGCCATACAGGGAGAATGTGCTCTTGAGATTGAACAAATGATTCTGAAAGGCAATATTGAACAAGAACTGCCAAGGAAAGAAGAAGCCAAAAATGGCAGGGAGGAATTCTTCCCTAGAACAATCAGTTTGGGTATGGATGGCCATGTGAACCTTTGTTTAAGGCTTCTGGACTCTGAACTATGAAAGAGTAACATTCTGTTATGAATTGTGGTATTTTGTTACAACAGCCCTAAGAAATGAATATACCTTCTTAGGAATTAAGCAAAAAGATACCTTTAATAACTAATGAATGAGAATACTTGTGTGGATTACATCTAGCCCTTGAGACTTTGTTTTGCATCCTTAAGCACAGATGCATTTTAGTGAAATTTGTTGTTAACACAAATCTGAAATTGTACTTAATATTATAGATGTCTGAATCAAGATTTAGAATTATCTCAATACCCTGGAAACATGAGTGAAACAGCTATCATTTTAATGGGGATAAGTGAAGTAAGAAAATATGCAAACTCCAAATGATGTTAAAAATTTATAAATGTTTACAAGACCTATGTATGCAGCAACAAGAACATAAATTGCTAAAGAAAAACTGACACAATTTTAGAAGACTGCAGTAAAAATATTGTAATGATAAGAAAAATTACTAATTCCAGGCTGCATGGAATAATATATGGAATCATGTCTAATTATCAATATCATATGTTAACTGAACTTATGCAGGTGTTAGTTATTAAAGCAGAGGTTGTGTGATGTAAAAGCAACAAGCACTGGAATGAGTTAACTGATCTGCAGTTCAAATAAGTCCAGCTATCAAATACTTGAATAGCTTAAAATAATTCATTTACCTCTTGTGCCTCAGTATAATATATCTAAAAGGGGGTTTATATTAAATATTTTTCCTTAAGATAATTTACTGCTAATGAGTCATCGATTTACTAGTTCATTTAATACCCATATTTTAATACCTACTTTGTCCTAAGAATTGTATATAATAGGGATTCAATAAGAAAGAGGACAAGAGGACAAATGAGTTTTGTTTTTCAGGGAATTTATTTATTTCTATGTGTGAATGGAAATAATGAATAAGTACTAATTTAAAAATAATTCATATAGTTCTAAATACTGTATAGAAATGAAAATGCATACAGCAGTGTAATACATTAGTATATATTATTATTATTAATCATTTTCACCATGTTGTGCAATAGAACACCAGAACTTATTCATCTGACTTGATCTTTCCATGATGTATACATGTTGTAAAACATCACATTTCAACTGATAACTATATACAATTATTATTTGTTGATTAAGTGGAATAAAGTATTTTTAAAAGACATTATGAGCAGGGGATTTGGGAGTGTGCTGGGGGGTCAGCAAGGAGTGTCAAGGGTCTATTGGTGTTGTGTTGAGAATGGACCCTTCTAAAGCTTCTCAGCAAAAGCAGTCATTGAGGTGAAGAGAAAGCCTACAGTATGGGAGCAAATTTTTACCACATGTACATCAGATGAGCACTATTCCAGGATACATAAATAACTCAAAAAACTTAATACCAAAAAAAAAAAAACAACCCAATCAATAAATGGGCTAAGGAACTGAACAGATACTTCTCAGAAGATATGCAAGTGATCAACAAATATATGAAAAAAGTGTTCTACATCTCTAGCAATTAGAGAAATTCAAGTTAAAGCTACTCTAAGACTTCATCTCACCCCAAACAGAGTGGCAATTATCAAGAATACAAGAAATAATAAGTGTTGGAGAAGATGTGGGGAAAAAGGTACACTCATACAATTGCTGGTGGGACTGCAAAATGGTACAACCACTTTGGAAAGCATTGTGTAAATTCCTCAGAAAACCTGGAATGGAACCACCATTTGACCCAGCTATCCCACTCCTCAGTCTACACTCAAAGGACTTAAAATCAGCATACTTTAGTGACATAGACACACCAGGGTTTATAGCAATTAAATTTGCAATAGCTAAACTGTGGAACCAAACTAGATGCCCATCAATAGATAAATAGATAAAGAAAATGTGATATATATACACAATGGAATATTACTCAGCATTAAAAGAGAATCAAATTATGGCATTTGCAGGTAAATGGATGGAGTTGGAGAAAATTATGCTAAGAGAAGTAAGCCAATCTAAAAAAATCTAAAGGCCGAATGTTTTCTCTGATTAGTAGATGCTGATCTATGATGGGGAGTGCATAGGAAGAATGAAGAAACTTTGGATTGGACAAAAAGGAGGGTGGGGAGGGGTTACGAGGGTAGGAAAGATGGTGTAATGAGATGGACATCATTACCCTTTATTTATTTTTTTTTAATTTATTTTTTTATTGGTTGTTCAAAACATTATAAAGCTCTTGACATATCATATTTCATACATTACATTCAAGTTGGTTATGAACTCCCAATTTTACCCCAAATACAGATTGCAGAATCACATCGGTTACACATCCACATTTTTACATAATGCCCTATTAGTAACTGTTGTATTCTGCTACCTTTCCTATCCTCTACTATCCCCCCTCCCTCCCCTCCCATCTTCTCTCTCTACCCCATCCACTGTAATTCATTTCTCTCCTTGTTTATTTTCCCATTCCACCCACAACCTCTTATATGTAATTTTGTATAACAATGAGGGTCTCC
>NW_025999968.1:42611530-42641364 GCF_001458135.2 Marmota marmota marmota | reverse complement strand
CAAGACAGCAAGCAGAAAGCAAATGGCGGCTCCCGCGGAGTGGATTTTCGGCACAGAAACCACAGCCCCGCCAACAATCCCAATCCACAAACTCTCCCTGTATAAAAAATATTCAAAAAAAAAAAGAAAAAAAAGGCGGGGCGCACTGAGCTTTCTTTGCCTCGGGTACTTACAATCCACTGCTGATTACACATTCAGCTTCTCTGCCCGGAGCGAAGCGAAATAGCCATCATTACCCTTTAAACCTAGGTACCGGTATGATTGCACAAATGGTGTATCTATACAACTTATATAACTAGAAAATTGAAATGTTTTGCTCCATATGTGTACGATTAATTGAAATACATTCTGCTGTCATGTACAAGTAAATAGAACAAATATAAAAAAGAAGAAAGAAAGAAAGAAAGAAAGAAAGAAAGAAAGAAAGAAAGAAAGAAAGAGAACTCTTCTGCATCCTTGCTGCTGGAAGGAATTAGTGTGATCTCTCTCCAAAAGCCTCACACTTTGAAAGGTGCAATAATGACAATGTAGAGAAAATCAAGCCATGTCATAGTATATCTGCTAAAATTTTAAATTTACTCAACGTATAGATTTATAAGAACTTTAAAGACCAACTTTGTATATTTGATTTAGAATCTTTAAAACAATTTGTGACCCTGAACAGTGGCATTCACTGGCAATCCTAGAAGCTCAGGAGGCTGAGGCAGGAGGATTGCAAGTTCACAGCCAGCCTCAGCAATTTCACAAGGCCCTCAGCAACTCAGAGAGACCCTGTCTCAAAATAAGAATGAAGAGATCTGGGGATGTGACTCAGTGGAAAAGTAGCCCTGGATTCAATCCTTGGTACCAAAACCAACCAAACAATTTTTTTTTCACAATAAATTTTGAAATTTATTTTTGAAGGATTACATCATATGTTGTAAACCAAGGCTACTGAAGTTTATTCTTTGTTCCATTTATGAATGCATGGGAGGTCATTTTTTTTTCTCCTCAGCTCATCAGCTCATTTATAAATAAATATAAGATTTAGAATAGACTCAAAAGATCACGTTAAAATTTGTTCATTTTTATATGGCATACTGAAATTTTTGCTTACTACCTCATTAAGGGGAAAAAAAGAAAACTCATTATAAGAACATCTTAACGGTATTGTGTTATTCTTGAAGAAAATTGAATTGTCTTCTCTGATTAATTTTTCAGAACTAAGTAGACATCTGAATTTGGGCCAGACATTTGAAATCCATGGTTTCTCATATTTTTTGATGAGTTGTAATTAGAAAGAGAAAACAAAATTGCTCACAAATAGTGTAGCAGGGCTAGTGGGAATAATGCATATTCTTATTTGGATTCTAGAGGAAATCTGTGTTCATGTACATATTTATACTGACTGTGTGTGAGTGTGTGTGTGTGTGTGTGTGTGCGTGCGCGCTTGTGAAAGAGAGAGGTGTTATGGTTCAGATATGAGGTTTCCCCAAAAGCTCCTGTTTTAATGCAAAAAATTCAAAGGCAAAGTACTTAGATTATGAATGCTATAACACACTGAGTCTGTCCTATAGTGAATGGACTGATGGAGTGGTAACTACAGGCAAGTGGAATACGGTTAGGAGGTGTGGGTTACAGGAGGCAGGCCCTGGAAGGGCTCACTTTTCTTGTGATCTCTTCCCCCTTCCCTCTCTCTGCTTCCTAGTCATCATGAGGTGAGCAGCACTCCTCCACCACACTGTCCCACCATGATATCTTCCCTCACTTGATCCTAAAACAATGGTGTCAGCACATCATGAACTAAACTTCTGAAACCATGAGCTAAAATAAACTTTTCTTCCTCTAAGTACTTCTGGGGGTATTTTCATTTAAGCCAAAATTAAAAAAAAAAAAGCTGATGAACACAGAGACAGAAAAAATATTACTAGTTCATGGGAATTTACGGTGTGATGAGAAGGTGGAGGCTGGAGGCAGGCCCATTGCCAGGCCAACATGGGAATCAACTGACATGAACCTTTCTCCCGAATGCAATGAGGAGTTACGGACAGTAATCATACTACGGAATGCAAGGTTTTTACTCAAAGGATTGACAATTAGTTTGGGTTATCATTTCCTTCCAGTTTCCCAGATATTGCCCTGGAAGATCTGTGTGAATAAAGGTTATTCCATATTTTTTTTCTGATTTGGTTTAAAGAAAGGGGGAAATTTCACAGAAATTACCTAATAGTTACTATACTGAAAGAAGCAATTAATTTACCAAAGTAGTACACCAGTGAATTGCTAATTAATCCACATTAGAGAGAGGGCACTGACTTACCAAAGTAAAAGATGTTCAGAAATTAAATCATATTGTTCCAAATTTATGGTTTATTGGAATAAGCCTAAATTAATGAAAGTGCAATGTGAGGTTTAGCCAATAAATATTAATCTATTGCTGAATTCATTTCAGGGCTTGATATAGATTAAATGTGAATATGACTTTTCACAAAGAAATGATAACCCTAACCAGTTGGGGAAATAGTGAATTTTGAGCATGCTTGTTAAACTTTTTTAAAATAGTAGAGTTTAATGCTTGGTGTTATTTGTATCTCAATATATATCCTGCTAACCTCCTAAATACAAACTTAGCTATACATTTTTAGTGACTCCTTAGTAATAAGGCATTAAATGCATTTTTTTTTAAATCTGAAAAATTTAAGACTTTTTTTGGGGTGGGGTATGAAGAATTAAACTCAGGGGCACTCAACCACTGAGCCACATCCCCAGCCCTATTATGTATTTTATTTATGCACAGGGTCTCACTGAGTTGCTTAGCGCCTCACATTGCTGAGGCTGGCTTTGAACTTGCAATCCTCCTGCCTCAGCATCTTGAGTCTCTGGGATTACAGGAGCGCACCATTGTGCCCGGCTCTAAGGCATAGGTTTAAGGGAAAATGGAAAGCTTACTTCTTTATTTCAAGTTAGAAATCAGTGTAATTCTGATCTTACCACAGTCCTTTCATATATCAGTATATACTTACTTCTAATAGTGTCAATTATTAGTCAAAAATATCTGAAATATTGGATGAAAAACATAGTAGGTTTATGAAGAAAAAGATATGATTCTCAGTAGATTTTTTTTAAAAAAAGAATATAAAAACATAATTTAAAAACAATGATTCCAAAGGGAGCAGAAAGTGAGAGTAGGTTTCCGAAGTTTAATCATTAATCAAAACACTTACTGGAATGCACTTACTGATATTTGAACAAAGCCTTGAGGAGAGCTTAAGAGTTAGCTAAAAGGACACTCTGAAAACAATCTTGGGAGACTTTGTAAAGTTTAGAAGAAGACGTCTGTTCAAAGAGCAATTAGGATGGCGATGGGGATGGAATGAAGGAAGAGTGAACAGCAGAAATGAGGTTTTAAAGGAGAAGGGAGTCCTGTAGTTATTGTACTGATTCTGGATTTTAGGGGAATGACCCGTGGGTTTTGAGCAGAGGAGCATATAACATTAACTTTTGAACAAGATCTAATATGCTAGGTGTTCAAAAGAAATTGAACAGCTTAAGAAAACTTGAGCTGGGTGTAAAGGGCGGTAGAATTGGAAACAGTAAGTGGCCTGCTCTTATAAAAATAGATTTTGTCTAATCTGATGTTATTGTGATTTAAGATTTAAAGGGTTCACTTCAGTGACTGTGTTGACAAGTGTCTGGGAGGCACGGGAAGCAGCTGGGGCCTTGTCAAAAGGCAACTGCTGTCCAGAGACAGGTAAGGCAGAAGGTTGAAACAGGCTGAGTCAGTCCAGGTGGCAAGAAATGATTAAATTCTTTTTACTTTTGAGGGTGTAACTAGAGAATAATCTGGGAGATGGAATATAAGGTATTAAAGGGAGTCACCAAGATGAGCCCAGGTTTTGTAGACTCAGCACATGGATGCCTGTGGTTGCCATAGACTGAGATGAGGATGGCATGTTGTCATGAGAGGAGGTTGGAGATTTGGGGAGGGTAATATGGGAGTAGCAGGATTGGAAAAGTAAAGGGACAAAAAGTTCAGTTTTCTCCACAACTGGTAATCTACGTGCTTTCATTGGTATACAATAAATGAACATTAAACAACCCTATTAGCTTTGGTACCCATATCTTGTTCATGGAGCATGTTCCCAGTAACCCATTTTGACTTATCTCATATTTTAAAGGAATATGCAGAACTTCTTTAAGCCACTGGACTTGTTCCAATCTAGTCCCTTTTATTGGAAAATAATGTCTCATATGTTCCTAATTTCCTTTCTGAACAAGTATAAACTCTTGTAGAAGGCCATTTAAGCTTTTGCTATTGTCACTCATAATAGATTGTTATCTTACATTTACATATATAAATGGAAGATGTTTACTGATGTTCTCTTAATGTTCTTCTATTGCTGAAGTATTTTTATGTGTACCTCATTGAGTAAGGCAGTTGGAATCAATTTCTAACCTTTTAGTAAAGCAAAATAAATAAACCACAAAACAAAAATGTAGACTCAACATTTTGGGAATTTTTTGGCTCTATAGCTCTGTTCAAGAAATCTAAAGTTGCTTGGTAAGCTTTTTGAAGAGCATATTAAGCATTAGTCTTTATGTTTTCCAGGCTTCGTTTTACAAAAGCAACTGTGTTCCAGCTCTTTGTAGGTTCAAGGTGTTTAGTTGGGAGAATCATCTTAACATGACCATAGAGTATCTGCTCTCAAATTCTATTTTAATTGTTGATATAATTTCTCCTAACCCAGTGGTTATGTTTCAATATTCTGGAAACTGCTCACTGTCTTTCTCATTTTGCATCTTGACTCCTATTCATTGCATGTATAGTTAAACCTTAAATGAGAGACTGTTATGATTCAGAGAGACTTCACAGATAATACAGTTCAAACCTCTTATTTCAATAGATGAACGGGTAAAGAAACTGCAGTATATAAACACAATGGAATATTACTCAGCAATAAAAGAGAATAAAATTATGGCATTTGTAGAGTTAGAGAATATCATGCTAAGTGAAGTAAGCTGATTCCCAAAAACCAAAGACTGAATGTTTTCTCTGATAAGTGGATGCTAAGCCATAATGCAGGGTGGCAGGGCACAGGATGAGTGGAGGAACTTTGGATTGTCCAAAGGGGAGGGAGGTGAGGGGGCATGGGAATAGGAAAGATGGTGGAATGAGATATACATCATTACCCTAGGTACATAAATGATTGTATGAATGGTGTGACTCTACTTTGTGTAAAACCAGAGAAGTGAAAAATTGTGCTCCATTTGTGTGCAATGAAGAGCATTATGCTGTCATGTATAACTGATCAGAATAAATAAATAAATAAATAAATAAACTGAAGCCTAGAAAATATTAATTCTTTCAAGGTTACCAAGCAGTGAAGAGTGGAGTAGTGATACAGAAAACAATTAACAATGTGTACAATTGGGAATCTACAATTGAAATGGCGCATCACCTACCACAAGTGAGCTCTGGTCACTGAGCAGAGTGATTCTAGTTCATAGACTAAATAAAGGCACTTCAATAGAGATAGGACCATAAATCTGCAGCTCTTGGTGATGCAGATTATGCTTCATCTCTGCCAATCTCTTTTGTTCTAATTTTTTACCTGTACCTTTAACATGAGACATTGAGTATTTCATAATCATTTTCTTTTTATTCAAGAAATTATCTAAGAACAAGGTCAACCTGTTTAGAAGTTTGTGTATACAGGTTGGAAGAGGTCCAGTGACCATACTAGAAAGATGCCTGCTTTCCAGATTTGTTATCTCTCTGGCTCATTTACAAACTGCACAGAATGCTCTGAACCAAATCCAAGGAATTCTTGAAGTCTAAATACATTTCAAAAAAGCAAAGCAAAAGAAGAAGAAAAGAAACAATGGTTCATGAAACAGAAATCCAAGTTAACACATGATGGTCCAGGTGCCATGAAACTGAGTATCATGATAGTATGAAGTTCTGATCAAAAAGTATGAAACAATGAATATCTGTGAAAAGGGTTATCATAGATCTATAGTGGGAATTTTACCATTCCTGAAATTCTCTATTTTGTTTATTTGAGATACACCTGAGGGTTTCTAAGAAATGAGCCTCACTATGTTATAAATCTTTGCTTAACTACGTTTCTCTAAACATCTCCAACACTCTAAAAAAGTGTTCACAAGGAAAAAATTAAGTAAATACATCATAGTCTATTTTTGGTAATGCTGTAACAGTTTTAAGTTGAAATTTAATGTGCAATTCTTTATTTTAATGCACCAATATTATTTTTTGAGGACATCATTTTAGGAGCTCTCACTGGAACATTAATTTTCATAGAGTTCTATATTATCACATTTGTTACCAGGAAATTCAGCCCAATGTAGCTTGGAAATAGTGATTACTTTCTGCCTGGAAATAAGGGTGATTGTATTTAGAAATGATTTCTTCCCAATAATGGTTCTTTATCCATGCATCCTCAATTGTAGGCTCTGAACGTGGGTGCCTTGTTTTCTACAATAAAGTTATACAGAAATTTTAAAATTTGTTGTTGAATCTGATTGAGTTCTCATTTTTCTTTTAGATAATTATAGTTCCATCTTTTGATTCTATTAAAAGTAATAAAATGATTTTCATGTCATGTACAAATTCACATTCACGCATACACATTATGTAAACTGCTTTCTTTGACAATTAAAAATGAAACTATTAGGTAGAAAAACTGTCAAAATACTTACATCATCATTAGCAAAGAAGCCTTGAGTTGGCAGACAAACTTCCTGTTTGAAAGCTACCTCCATAGTCAGATGAGAAACTATTTGAAGTCAATGGCTCTTAAACTACTTGTCTACTGCTTGATTTCTCCCGTGTGTAGCATAACAGCTTGCATATTGAGGGTTTGTAACAATAGGGTCTTGATTGAGATTACTGAGCTTGTTTGACAAACAGGATCTCTCTGTGAGAATGGGAGATAATATGTGCTAAATGTTCATACAGTGACTAATGGGATTTATACTATGGATGATTTTATTAGTAATGATACTCTGATTTCTATAATATAAACTTCTTACAATAATTCCAACATATTTAAAAGATTGAAAATCCCCCACCAAAAAACCTAGTAACTTTAAGAATATTCTGATAATCAACTATATTTTAATAGTGGACTATTGTACAAGCATTTTCACTTGAGTGTACATAATATATGAATTTCATACAGTATATATCTTAGCATTTTCAGAGGAATGGCATTTATTCTTAGCATATTTATTTTTCATTACCATGCATATTAAAGTGTAACCATGTAGAACAATAATCAATAGTATGGTGACATTCATATTTTTAATTCATGCCATGCTGCCTAGAAATGGTTTATATTTAATATTGTACAGAAGTTAATAATGTATGATATGCATAAATATGCACATCTGGGAATTAAATTTAGCTAATGCTTAAATTTCAATAATCAAGCATCTTAACTTTGCAAAAGTCATGATATCTCTAAGGAGGTTGCATAGAAAACGAAGTATAGCCTTTCCAACATCCCTTTTGCAGGGACTGGAACATAAGATAAATAGAAGTGTCCAAGAGAAAACAGTATGTTGTTCTTCCTCTTTATTTGTTAGTATCAATTTTATGACTAATGTTGTACTTTACTGACCTAATTATTTTTAAATCAGTACAATAAAGAATAATAAAAATAGATACATAAAAATAAAGCTGAGTTTGAGAAAAAGTCCTTTAATGAATTTCTCATTAGTAAAACTGATAGATGGGTCAGCTCAGGGTCTGTCAAGTAGCCAGCATTTGTGAATGACTGGCACATTATCCACTCTTTTAAAATCTTGATCAATATTTAGAATTGATGCTGAACCTCAAGAAATCCCTTAGCAGTAGTAGGGAAAGTGAGCCATAAGTAAAATATAAATGTAAAATATGTTAAAAGCGTGAACATAAAGTATGGAAGATGAATATCCACAAATTAACTTGATGTTTAAAGGAAATGATGTCACAAAAAGTCCTCCATAAAAATATTTAAAAATTAATTTTAATAGCTCATAGGCAAATGGTTGGCCTCAGATTAACAGATAAAATCAGAATTTTTCACATCAAATTTATTTTGAAAACTTCTATTAAAAATAATTAGTTTTTCACTTTAATAATACTTATGCAAGTATATATATATATGTGTGTGTGTGTGTACAGATATATACATGGCAAACATGCACAGAAAAATACTCATACTTAAATACATATCAAATATGAACCACACATACTTAAATACATAGCAAATATGAACATTTTTATACAAAGTATTAATTTAGAGACTAAAATTTCTTACCCTTCAGCTGAACCCTAATTTTTGGCTCTGAGGCAAGTCATGTCACAGAGTTATGAAAGTATGGACTTTATAATATTGAACTTGACAGAACTTTAATTATCCTGGTGTTATTTGAGTGCTACTGTAGTTAATTCTCTCATATACTGATAACAAAAGCAATAGTAATTTGTAACCTGCAGCCAAAATGTTTTTATTTACTCTTTATATATTTTTGATGTTTCATTATATATTTTGACACCTTATTTTGCCTGATTCCTTTTCTATCCTCAATCCTGATATACTTTAACACACTGAGAAAAGATATTTCAATTTAATTCATAATATTTTCTTATCCTTCTTTCCTTATGCAGGCACTGCATTTTTAGTTAATATTTGCACTGTGTTTACTAATGAGTGAGGTATTCAGGTTAGACTGTAAATCCAATTGATTGTTTGTGACATGTGGTTACAATTGGGAAGACAGGGAAATAAATGTATATATATACCTATACATATATAGGTATATATACATATATAGATATATACACATGTATATATATATATATATATATATATATATATATATATATATGGCAAACATGCACAGAAAAATACTCATACTTAAATACATAGCAAATATGAACATTTTTATACAAAGTATTAATTTAGAGACTAAAATTTCTTACCCTTCAGCTGAACCCTAATTTTTGGCTCTGAGGCAAGTCATGTCACAGAGTTATGAAAGTATGGACTTTATAATATTGAACTTGACAGAACTTTAATTATCCTGGTGTTATTTGAGTGCTACTGTAGTTAATTCTCTCATATACTGATAACAAAAGCAATAGTAATTTGTAACCTGCAGCCAAAATGTTTTTATTTACTCTTTATATATTTTTGATGTTTCATTATATATTTTGACACCTTATTTTGCCTGATTCCTTTTCTATCCTCAATCCTGATATACTTTAACACACTGAGAAAAGATATTTCAATTTAATTCATAATATTTTCTTATCCTTCTTTCCTTATGCAGGCACTGCATTTTTAGTTNAGGGTTTCTAAGAAATGAGCCTCACTATGTTATAAATCTTTGCTTAACTACGTTTCTCTAAACATCTCCAACACTCTAAAAAAGTGTTCACAAGGAAAAAATTAAGTAAATACATCATAGTCTATTTTTGGTAATGCTGTAACAGTTTTAAGTTGAAATTTAATGTGCAATTCTTTATTTTAATGCACCAATATTATTTTTTGAGGACATCATTTTAGGAGCTCTCACTGGAACATTAATTTTCATAGAGTTCTATATTATCACATTTGTTACCAGGAAATTCAGCCCAATGTAGCTTGGAAATAGTGATTACTTTCTGCCTGGAAATAAGGGTGATTGTATTTAGAAATGATTTCTTCCCAATAATGGTTCTTTATCCATGCATCCTCAATTGTAGGCTCTGAACGTGGGTGCCTTGTTTTCTACAATAAAGTTATACAGAAATTTTAAAATTTGTTGTTGAATCTGATTGAGTTCTCATTTTTCTTTTAGATAATTATAGTTCCATCTTTTGATTCTATTAAAAGTAATAAAATGATTTTCATGTCATGTACAAATTCACATTCACGCATACACATTATGTAAACTGCTTTCTTTGACAATTAAAAATGAAACTATTAGGTAGAAAAACTGTCAAAATACTTACATCATCATTAGCAAAGAAGCCTTGAGTTGGCAGACAAACTTCCTGTTTGAAAGCTACCTCCATAGTCAGATGAGAAACTATTTGAAGTCAATGGCTCTTAAACTACTTGTCTACTGCTTGATTTCTCCCGTGTGTAGCATAACAGCTTGCATATTGAGGGTTTGTAACAATAGGGTCTTGATTGAGATTACTGAGCTTGTTTGACAAACAGGATCTCTCTGTGAGAATGGGAGATAATATGTGCTAAATGTTCATACAGTGACTAATGGGATTTATACTATGGATGATTTTATTAGTAATGATACTCTGATTTCTATAATATAAACTTCTTACAATAATTCCAACATATTTAAAAGATTGAAAATCCCCCACCAAAAAACCTAGTAACTTTAAGAATATTCTGATAATCAACTATATTTTAATAGTGGACTATTGTACAAGCATTTTCACTTGAGTGTACATAATATATGAATTTCATACAGTATATATCTTAGCATTTTCAGAGGAATGGCATTTATTCTTAGCATATTTATTTTTCATTACCATGCATATTAAAGTGTAACCATGTAGAACAATAATCAATAGTATGGTGACATTCATATTTTTAATTCATGCCATGCTGCCTAGAAATGGTTTATATTTAATATTGTACAGAAGTTAATAATGTATGATATGCATAAATATGCACATCTGGGAATTAAATTTAGCTAATGCTTAAATTTCAATAATCAAGCATCTTAACTTTGCAAAAGTCATGATATCTCTAAGGAGGTTGCATAGAAAACGAAGTATAGCCTTTCCAACATCCCTTTTGCAGGGACTGGAACATAAGATAAATAGAAGTGTCCAAGAGAAAACAGTATGTTGTTCTTCCTCTTTATTTGTTAGTATCAATTTTATGACTAATGTTGTACTTTACTGACCTAATTATTTTTAAATCAGTACAATAAAGAATAATAAAAATAGATACATAAAAATAAAGCTGAGTTTGAGAAAAAGTCCTTTAATGAATTTCTCATTAGTAAAACTGATAGATGGGTCAGCTCAGGGTCTGTCAAGTAGCCAGCATTTGTGAATGACTGGCACATTATCCACTCTTTTAAAATCTTGATCAATATTTAGAATTGATGCTGAACCTCAAGAAATCCCTTAGCAGTAGTAGGGAAAGTGAGCCATAAGTAAAATATAAATGTAAAATATGTTAAAAGCGTGAACATAAAGTATGGAAGATGAATATCCACAAATTAACTTGATGTTTAAAGGAAATGATGTCACAAAAAGTCCTCCATAAAAATATTTAAAAATTAATTTTAATAGCTCATAGGCAAATGGTTGGCCTCAGATTAACAGATAAAATCAGAATTTTTCACATCAAATTTATTTTGAAAACTTCTATTAAAAATAATTAGTTTTTCACTTTAATAATACTTATGCAAGTATATATATATATGTGTGTGTGTGTGTACAGATATATACATGGCAAACATGCACAGAAAAATACTCATACTTAAATACATATCAAATATGAACCACACATACTTAAATACATAGCAAATATGAACATTTTTATACAAAGTATTAATTTAGAGACTAAAATTTCTTACCCTTCAGCTGAACCCTAATTTTTATATATATATATATATATATATATATATATATATATATATATATATGTGTGTGTGTGTGTGTGTGTGTGTGTGTATCAAGATCAGTACTGTCATTTCTAAAGTACTTAATAGTTATCATTTAAACAGAACAAAGTATTAATTAAATATCAAATGTTTATTAGCACTTTATTAAACATTTCTTAAATTAGTCTGAACAAATTTCAAGAAGTCTGTGCTATTTGTACCACAATGTACACCATGGGTTGTGCCTGCCTTGAAGAGGACAGGGCTATGTCATATTTTAATACACATGAACCTAGTGCAAATTTGATTTTTTTTTAATGAGGAACAAGAGTTCATGTGAATATATGCAATGACCTTGGGAGAGAGTTTGATGGAGACTTCAAGTAATCACTTTGCTGTAGTTATGGAAGTTACACATTGGGAGAGCATTTCAATAATCTCTACCTTTCTTTATATCTATGTATTGTTATGTCATTAACCTCCCATGACTCTGACCATAAGATTTCACTATTCAACCATTTTCTTCTTCCAGAATAATGTCTGAATTTCTAAGCACGAATTTAACTTACTCAGACTACTCAATCTGGCTCCTCTTTCCTCTAGTCTTATTTAAAACCAGCCTAGTGAAAATGTATCCAAAGATCCTGTTGATCTCTTCCTTTCGTGTTCTTGCTAACTGGGTTTAATTTACATGGTAAGAAAAAGCATAGAGCAACTAATAATACAAAAGAGCAATGCTCAAATGCCTCCCCTTTCAAAAAACTTTTCTTATTCTGTCAAAGACAGTAGACCTTCCCTTGCTTTCTTATTAGTTTTACTGAGACACCATAATGAATCTGCACTGCAGAGATCTGAATCATACCTTCATCACATACCAGCATATCCTGAGTTTATTACTTTAGTTTCTTCTCCATAAATCTATGTTGAGATGATACTGCAAGTCTGTATTCCATTATCCAATTCTGCAATCCAAAATTCTTTGTGAAATGAAACTCCCTTTTGGAACTCAATGTCTACAAATCTAGCCTTGCCTAAGCTTTTTTTCAGAGGAAAGAATATTAAAGAAACTGATTTTAACTGATCTTATGATCTTATACATATATCATGTGGCTGTTCATGCTTTATTAAAGAAATACTCATGTATTTAATTACCAGATACTTTTCCAAATCCTCCTAAACATGATAGAAATAACTTTTGCATCATTTATAATGATGTATAAACAAATAATTGAGACCAATGAGCTGCATCCCTAACAATGAGGTGGCAACAGGTCCTGCTTGGCCTGTGTGAGTACCTCCAATATAGAACTTATTCATCCTTCTTTGATTTTTCAGATGTACATAAATATATATGAGCATCCAAATTATGTAGTTAGTATCATTCAAAATATGCCTTATATTCAAACTTGAGGGAAAGCAAACCTAATATAACTGTAAGGTAGTTTAACCTTAGATTCTGTTTCTTTAAGGATATATAGCACATAGGAATTGATGTTCTCCATCAAAAATACTTTTCAACCAGGAGAAAAAAAAGTGAGTAGAAGTAGATATATTAGAACAGACATGAGGAAGATCCAAGCTGGGGTTAGGTGTAAAGATGATCTCCCTCTCAAATTTGGATTCTGAAATTCAGTACAGTCCTCATTGAACCTTCCTCTTTTAAGCCCTTCTCTATATTTTTACATCTAATGTTAAAAGGTTCTTTGTGTTTTTCTCATACTATTCAAACAGAATTTATATTGAGCCCATCCAAGTTCCCACACATCAGTCAACTCATAAGTGGGGCATAGGGGAAGTCTAAAGTGGTTCATAATTATCCAAGAATATACACATAACATATGGCATTTTAAAAGACTGGGGACTATGTGGCATTCAGCCTCTTCATCCAAGAAGTTGAGGGTTTAGCTCCATAATTAGAGACCCAGAAAATCCCCAAAGCAGAGGCAGATGGAGTGGAAAAAAATAGAAAATCCCATATTCCTCCCAAGTACTTGCCATTAAAAGTACACAGCATTACAGCTCAGTTCCTATGTACTTATTGGAGGGAATATACACACACACACACACACACACACACTCATAAATATCTACATATACATATATGTATATATATACATACACACATTTATTTATCAGGTGCATTAGTGTGCTCATGTTCCCATAACAAAATGCCATAATGAAACACCATAGACTGAGAGGCTTAATTAATAGACACTTATTTTCTCAGTCTGTATGTTAGAAATACAAGATCTAAGTGTCTGCAGGATTGGTTTCTGGCGAGGTCTCTTTTCCTGGGTTGTACGTGGCCACCCTCTTTCTATGTCCTCTATATCCTCCTCTGTGTTTTTGTGCATATGGGGAGAAATAACAGATTTGGGTTTCTTTTCTAAAAAGGGTACCATTCTCATCCCACTAAGAGCTTCCCTAATCTCATTTACTCTATGTATCCTCTTATACAGTTAGGGATTCAACCTGTGTAATTGGGAGAGACACAATTAACTCAATAACATCAGGAAAAGATTCACTGCACAGCACTGTTGAGTTCATCAAGAACCTTGATTTCATTCTGATATCCTTCCTTCTTCATCTTGCACTTATGCTCCAACAAAAGCTTACCCTTCCTGAACTTCAAGGTTTGACCAGATTGGCTTTAAAGGAGTAGCAATGTCATTTATTGTCTGAACTAGGGCAGTTTGGGGAGAGAAAGGCATTGATCTTTAATTATATTAGAATAATAACACTTTGGGGCAAGCTAGGATACAAGGTCTTCAATTGTCATGTTTAGATAAGAAATGGGCCTACACTTCAATTAATGACAATGTGTTATAAAGGCATTACTTGAGGATGTTGAAGAATTCCTTCTTCATTATCTTCTCTTGGATATTACTGTCTCTCCATATAAAAATTTTAATAGCTACTATTATTTTTTTACCCTCAGAAGGTAAAGTGGCCATATGGAGAGACTCTTCGGAAAAAATAGAGTTGGAAGTGTTGAAATAAATCCATCCTCACTCTCAAAATTATCCTGGCAAACAGGTCTACATAAGCCACAGTTCTGTAGGTTTTAAGTTAGTTTGAGAAGGGTTTTCCATCATAGTGAAGAATATTATAAATGGTTTGTATTTTCTTTGGACAGTTGTAAAAAAATATGTATTATTTTTCATGGTCCATTTGTAGAATCCTACTTTCTTTGAACACCATTGTTTAGATCCTTCTTTCTCCACACCCACTCCCTGCTTTTCCTGTATAATCATTCCTCTTTGGCTTGGTTCAGGTAGTTCCACTAATTTTCTTGTGTCTTCTGCCTTTCTTAGTACATGCCCCTTGCTCTCCTGACCACACACAAGGGCTTCTCGAACTCTGCAGTGCTCATTGGCTCTCTCTCACTGTGCTCTTCTCTAATTCTGAGACTCTTTCCTCTTCCTGGGAAACTGGATGTTTCTAACTAAAATAATAGAGATGTCTTTTAAGACAAAACAGAGACAAACAAATCCTTGGGGATTTTGGAACACAGAAATATGAATTACCGGATGATTTAAATAGAGTTCTCCTGAGTCATGGCTGCATTTGAGTAAACAAGATCCTTTAAAAAGAATATTTACAGTAGTACTTCTTAAAGGTATTTTAGGGTCATTTGAAATATTTTAATCTGATTACTATTTCTCAGATATGGCTATTCTTGTCTAAATTTATAATTCTTTACTCTCTGTGTCTTTTTCATTCTCTCTGACTCTGCACACACACACGTATATAAAATGGTATATTCTATACATATATGCATATACATTATTTTCAGTTTCTATCTTTTGAAAATTCTCAATAGAATATTAACTATCCAAGCATAATAAGTATAATGGAATCATTTTGGAAAATATGCCAAATATTGTAATTTGATAACACTTATAAAGACAGTTAAATGTGGCTGGTCTCTTAAGATTTAAATCATAAAATATATAACATAGTTAGATACATGGTTTTTAGATGCATGACTGTAGCACAAGTTACAACACTCCAAATTCAATCCATAGTGTTATTCTTTAATCTCTTCCAAATACATGAAATCTTTGATGACATCAGTGGGAGACATTTCTATCTTCCAGCATATATTTTCCATTCCTTTCCTTTTAATCAATGAATATCCCACATGGCCTGAACACATGGTTTATGACTGCATTTCACAAATTTTCTTAAGGTTCTGAATAGTCACATGAATGAATTCAGAGAAAATGGGAATGGAGAGAAATGATATGTCCCACTTCCAGACTTTGGCTTTAAAGCATTATATGTGATTTCCTCCATTCTCTCTTTTTTTGTTGTTGTGGGTTAGCATTATTAATGTATGGCTATGTAATTGGCCCTCCATATCCACAAATTGTGCATCTGCATATTAAATTAATTGTGGATTAGGAATACTTAGTAAAAAATTTATTCATGCTAACTTGTTTTTCTTGTCAATAAATAATACTATATATTATACTTTAATTTTATTCGATGTTATAAATAATCTAGAAATTTTTTAAAGTGTATGAGATGTAATGAATAAGTAATAGGCAAGTACTATGCCATTTTATGTAAGGGACTTGAGCATCTTGGGTTTTGGTATTGAAACCATCCTCATTTTGATATGATGGTATTGCAAGAAATACTCAGAAGGTACACAAGGAGGTTTATATTACTTCTCAGAGTCAGAAGAGTCATGTCCTATGTGCGGAGAATCAACAAACTGGGCCTTTTGCTTTCTGGAACAATTCAGAAATAACCACCATTTTTTAATAAGCCACTAGAATAATTTTGGGCATCAATTTAGCCTTCCCTCTACCTTATATATGCAATAAAATTAATTGGCATTTTAGTGCAAATATACAAATGTTTATATATAGTAAAAAAGCATACCTCTATCTTTGTGTTTTGATTTTGTGATGAGCCCAATATAAAAAACAAAAATGCATATTTCTTTGCGTTTTCATCAGCTGTTTTGGTGCTGTGACAAAAAGATCTGTCAAGAACAATTAGAGAAGGAAAATTTTATTTGGGGGTTCATGGTTTTAAGGTCTTAGTGTATGGATGGCTGAGTCCATTCCTTGGGGCCTGAGGTGAGGCAGAACATCATAATGGAAGAGTGTGGCAAAGGAAAGCAGCTGGGAACATTGCACCAGAAAGCAGAAAAAGAAAGAAAGAGAGAGAGAGTTCACTTTTCTATAGACAAAATATAAACCACAAAGGCATACTCCCAATGACCCTCCTATACCAGCCACACCCTACTTGCATAGAGTTACTACCCAGATAAGGAAATTAATGTAAGGAAATTAATGCAATGATTAGGTTAAAATACTTATAAAACAATCACTTCACTGTATTACATTGTCTCACATATGGGCTTTTAGGGAACATGTCATATCTAAACCATCACACTTTTCTAAATACATTGATTTTAAAAACTAAGTTTTAGGAGACATATGTACACATGGAACCCACTCCCACAATATGAAAAACATATAACAAATAAACCTTAACTATTTTTATTCATGTAAGAAAATCTCATTTCACTGACTATAACTAATGATATTTTTTTTTCTCAGAGCTTAACTGAAAAACTGCTTTAGTTTCTATAATTTGGAAGCACATGGCCTTAAACACTTTGCCACAGGGTTTAAGAAGATCTAATTTATGCATTTATTTCCAAAAGAGTCATCTGAAATCCAAATTGTAATGAAGTTTTGGAAATAATTTAACCTTTATGAAACCTCTAAAAATAAATGATCATGAGAATGAAAAGCTTGGCACCCTCCAGAGGTACTATATCAGCCCTCCTATTCATTTTCTCTAGTTCCATGTTCACACTAAATTTCTGGTAATAGAGTAGGCTACAAAATCTTCTTCAATTATTGATGGACAACAGTGATGCATGCATGCAGAAACTTGATCAAGCCGTACTTAATAAAAACATGAATCTCAATATCTGGGTTGAGTTAAAAAAGCATTAGATTGTAAGGGGAAATTTTTTCTATTTCATTAATTTTATAGTGAATGGCAATTTCCCACATATCTCATCCCGCTGAATAAATTTGTTCATTAGTACAAAAATAATAATTCATGTAATGCTCATCTAGGTGAATACTAAATTTTTATGGGCAGTCATGGTGCATTTTAAACATTTAGCTAATATTTCAAAAATATGTTTCAAACAGATCTTTAATTTCTTTTGTGAAGTAAAATCCAAAAACAAAGTATAGGCTAAGTATCCAGTTTTACAAAGAACATATGAGAGATAGTGAACCTGGAATAAAGACTATTTAACATTTTATTTTATATAAACACAATTACACATATGCATTCATATACTTATGTTGTGTGTGCAGTTATACCTACATACATTCATTGCCCTTAAAACTACTAACCAAATGCATGGAAAAATAACCAGCATCAAAGGCAGAAAAAAAAATTGTCATTATTAATCTTTAAATACTGAGCATTCTAAGAATGTCAGCTATTGTGATGGGCTGCTAGGGATTCTGATTAAAGTTAAATAAATTTTTAGCTTCAAGAAGTCTCTTATAGGGCTCTTAATTTTAATTAACAAAATTTATAAATGTTATAATGTGACTATAGTTATCATACAGGTATATACTGGGTGTGAGGAAATTACTAGTAAAAGGCATTAAACTGGGTTTGGTGTGGAAAAGTGTAGAAAAGGGGAACACTTCTTAAGTGGATAATGTTGAGACCATCTTGAATTACAAACAGAAGATAGATAAGCATGCACAACAGAAATTTCAATACATAAAAGAAGTGTTTGTTTAAAGAGAAAGCAATCTTGGGGCTGCCTGTATATTGATATGTCTGGAGAGAACTGTTCAAATAAGATAATGGTCATGCTTGTAAACAGATGTCACCACTCCATTCTCAGCATCTGTCAGTTTCCATTCTCCCCCAAACAACCTTGATAATACATCAACAATATTTTTTTTTAATTTGTGCATTTTCATTGTACAGAACACTGGTTTTCCTTGTGGCATCCATAGACATGCAAATAGCATATTTTGATCATATCTACTGCCCCATTAGCCTCCTTTACTCTCCCTCCCTGATCTCGCTTTCTTTTCTCTAATAGTATCTCTGATGCTTTCATATCATCTTCTCTTTTTTCCTCTTAGAATCCACAAATGAAAAAAACAAATGTGATTTTTGTTTTTCTGAGTCTAGTCTTTTCTAATTAGCACTATAGATCTAAGGTTTCATCCATTTTCCTGTGACTGGCACATTATCATTCTTCTTTCCCACTGAGTAATACCTCATTGTGCATACGTAACACATTTTCTTTGTGCATATGTAACACATTTTCTTTGTTCATTCATCTATTGACAGGCAACTAGGTGAATTCCATAACTTGGCTATTGTGAACTGAGCTACAATAAACTTGGGTATCCACATAGCTCTATATTATGCTGACTTTAATTCATTTGAATATATACCCAGGAATGGTATAGATGGATTATTGTAGTTCTATTTTTAGGTGATTTTTTTAAAAGAACTTCCATACAAATTTCCATAGTGGTTGTACAAATTCACATTCTGATCAACAGTGTACCCACTTTCCTCCACATCCTTACCAGCATGTATTATTATTGATATTCTTGATGATAGCCATTCTGACTGGAGTGAGATGGAATATGAGCAGAATTTTTATTTGCTTTATCCTGATGGCTAAACACGTTGAATATTTTTTACATCTTATTGGCATTTGTACTTCTTTTGAGATATGCTCTTTCAGCTTGTTGATTGGGTTTTCTGTTTATTTGATGTTGAGTGTTTTGAGCTCTGTACATATTTTAGATATTAATTTAGATATTAATCATACATTGGAAGAGCACCTGGCAAAGGTTTTCTTCCATTCTGCAGGTGTCACTCTATTGTTTCCTATGCTGTGCATAAACTTAATTCGATGCAGTCTGGTTTGTCATTTCTTGCTATTATTTGCTAAGATACTGAAGTCCTATTTGGGAGGTCATTGAGTGTGCCCGTGCCTGTGTCTCGAAGTGTTTCCATTATGGTTTTTTTTTTTTTAGTAATTGCAGAGTTTCAGGTCTTATGTTTAGAGGTTTGATTTCTCTTGAGTTGGTTTTTGCACAGGGTGAGAGAAAGGGATCTATTTTCAATCTATGACATATGGATATCAGTTTTCCTAACATCATTTGTTAGAAGGCTATGTTTTCTCCAGTGGATGTTTCTTGCAAATTTGTTGAGAATAGTTGACTGTGGCTGCATGGCTTTGTCTTTTGTACCCTCTGTTCTATATCCTTGGTTTACCTGTCTGTTTTTCTGCTGTTATAAAGTTATTTTGTTACTCTAGCTTTATAGTATATTTTTCAATAAGGATCATTTCAGCTATTTTTGTTTTACTTCAATATGAGTCCCAGGATTCTTTATTCTAGCTCACTGAAGAATATCATTGGTATATTCATGGGAATTGCAAAAAATATGTAGATTGCTTATCACCATTTTAGCAATATTAATTCTGCTAACCAATGAACATAGGAGGTCTTTCCTCCTTCTAGTGTCTTCTTCAATAGCTTTCTTCAGTATTATACAATTTTCACTGTAGAGGTCTTTCATCTTTTTGGTTAGGTTTATTCCTAGGTATTATTAATGGAATTGTTTTACTGATTTATTTCTCAGCATTCTTGTTACTTGTGCATAGAATGACTACCAATATTTTGTACATCTACTTTGTATTCTGCTACTTCACATATCTAAAATCTTCAGGTGGAGTGTTTGGAATCTTATTTAATGGGATCATATCATCTGCAAATAGGTATAATTGAACTTCTTTCTTTCCTACTTGAATCACTTTTGTTTGTGTCTCTTGCCTTAATTTTTGATCTTTACTTTGAATGAGAGTGGTGAGAATGGATCTCCTTGTCTCATTCCTGATCTCAGAGAAGATGCTTTCAGTCTTTTATCATTCAGTATGACATTGGCTTTGGATTTGTCACATATAGGCTTTATTATGTTGAAGTAAACTCCTTCTGTTCCTAGATTCTTTAAAGATTTTATCATGAAATTGTATTTAATTTTGTTAAGAATTTTTCGATATCCTGTGAGCTGATCATGTGATTTTTATTTTTTATTTATTATATTAATCATCTTAACAAAGAGTTTTTGTATTAAAATGAAAATAAAAACATGAACAAAAAGCATTTGAAATTGATTATTTGTTTGGGAATATGGTGGAGATAATGGGATAAAGTTTTCAATAAAAATTATCTGTTGTCCTCAATAAATATTTCACTTATTGAATATATAATAATTATTGAAAATGGTGAACAGAAAATAGGTCAATTATACATTTTACTTTAAAGAGAATATTCCACATGGAATAAAGTTTATTAGTAAGCTTATGTGTTTAATAAAGTCCTGTGATTTTTTGAAATTTCTTGTTAACTCTCCAGTGTTTAAAACATAAAGACAAGACTTCTATGTTTATGCCTAGTATTTGAAATCTACTTAAGCACAGAAGTCAACACTAGAAATTATATGTACAAGTTCCTCTTTGAAGGAGAGAGAGAGAGAGAGAGAGAGAGAGAGAGAGAGAGAGAGAGAGAGAATGTGTGTTTATGTATGTGTGTGTTGCTAGGGATCAAACCCAAGGTGACAGTAAGAAATAGTTTTTCTTTTTTTTCTGAAGAAATAGTTGTGTCTCAGTCTGTTTCTCTTTTCCCTTTTCTAAATTAAGCTTTCACATTTTATTCCAGGAATTCCCCCTTCATCATAAAAAAAATTTGTTGCACTTTAAATACAATTTAAGTTTTATATTTATAGATTGAATGTCATATGGTAGAGTATTACAACTGAAATGAGTTTTCTATTTAGCTTCTCGTATTTGTAAATATTTATACATCCTGCATTTCAACACACAAGTAGCAAATTGCCTTTAAATGATCTATCTTTCAAATAGGTTTAGTGTGTACAGAGTTTCAGAGATTTTTTAATAGTTTTGTCTGTGGCATCATTTTCCAAATGACAAATTAGGACTATATATATAGTTATTGCAGGTACCAAGAGTTTTGTAAGCCCACAAAAATTTAAAAAATGGCAGTCATAAGATTAAGACATTAATTAACACCATAATATCCAATACTATGATGAAAACTAAAACTATTTGATATCAAATGCCAAAAGTTGTCATTATATGTAGAAAAGAATTTTCCAGGACATCAAGTGACCAGGATACTTGGATTTTAAGTTATGCCTTCTGCCACATTTTTTTAACACTTTTTCAATTCTACTTTTGTCATAAGCAATACTTGATTATCAATTAATAGCTACAGTCTAAGGAGAGTTAGTAACACCCATGTCCAAAAGTTTTAGAGTAGTTTCAGGTTTAATAACTTCAGAATTATGAACACTATAACATTAAACAAACTGATATTTTGGTGCTTAATTGTCTTAATCATTCAAAAGTTTTGTGAATTATGAATAACAAAATTCTATTATTAGTTTTTATTCTCTCTGATTAAAAAGAGCATCACTGGCCAATATATAATTTTTAAAAAACTTATAGTTCTATACATGCTTATCTTTCACAGTCTGCATATACCTAGATTTGGATCTTAATTTTGGTACTATTTGTGAGAATTCAAAGATTAGTTAACTCTTATGAAAAACTGAACAGATAATACTGCCTTCCAAGGTTCCTGTGAGAACTAGTAAAAATATACATACATTTTCTAAAATGAGACTTGGCAGTTGGTACATAACTTGGGAATTATAATCACTTCTGCAGATTATTCATTTGATTTTCTTTTAATTCACAATAGATGGTTAAGCCCAAGTGAAAAGGGAATACTAACATGTAGGGGAAACCAGAATAAAAGATGTCTATGATATTATTCAATTACTATGCCTTTATGACCATAGAATATTCTAAGATTTTTAAGCATTGCCCATCTTTTGGTTTACAAAATAATACTGAGACAATCAATTTAAATTCCACTGTGTCCTTCACCACAACTGAATATAGTATAGAAAGGTGATAAGGATTTTCATTTGCTGTGAGACAAATTGAATTCCATTCTTCCATCTAGCATTTAATAACTGTGTATCCCTTTCTTAATTCACCATCACCAAATCTCAATTTCCTCATGCATATAGTATGGGTATCTCAAACTCAACTAAAATCCATTTAAGCCACCCAGAACTTTGCAACTTAGAAGTGGACTTGGTAAAGTTGATCTACATTTTTGTGAAGGTGAAGGCATTTCCCCAGCTTTCCACAGATTTCTGCAACATGAAGTGAATCATGGCATCTGTTGCAGGGACGTCTGTGTCCCTCTTCACTAGAACATGCTGCATATGTTGCCTTCAGAAAGCACTGGCTTTTCCTTCCCAGTTGGCTACTGCATTTCCCATGTTAGAACACCATGAATCAACCACAAAGCTTTTATCAAAGAATGTGCTTAATGGACTTTCCCTATATATCTAGATTCTTTAATCTCTCTGCTATTGAAAATGAACACAATTATTACCAAGAATCTCACATTTTAAGAATGTGATAAAATCACAGGGGCTTCTCCTGTCTTCTGCCATCAGAAATTAAGCAGCGCAGGTATTTATTCATTTATTTATTTATTTATTATTTCAGTTTGTATCACCCCACCTCTTAGAACACAAGGTATGTGTAGGCAAGAACACAAGATATGTGTAGAGATTTTGAGAATAAAAGCATATTGTGTTAGGTTAGTTGTAAAAAGAGCAGGGTATATATTTTTAAAATGCTAATCCCAGTGTCAGGTACATAGTAATTCTAAACAAAAATATTTCCCTGAATAAGATAGGATTTCATACATATATTGACCTCTTATTATTAGTTAAGGATATAAGAATCAACATGATATTTAAGTTTATGTAACTGGCACTTATTTTATAGATGAGGGAACTGAGATTGAAGATGTCAGTTAACTTATCCATGAAGACAAAGCCTGAAGGAATGGATTTAACAAGGAAAATCAGGGTCAGATAATCTGCCAATGGTTAATGACTGTAAAAGGTCAAAAATGCTAATTATCCACCACAAGTCTAAAACCATTCAAGTAATAGCAGTGAACCGCAGTTAAGGATTGCTCAACTATTTTCTAGGGTTCTTTTGAGGGGAATATAGAATGTAGAGTAACTCTTTATAAACTGTGTTTAAATGTTAACATGGGAAGCTTGCTATCTCCCAACCCTCACTCTACAAAACATTTCTTAATTATCTCCTCCCAACCTCACTTCCTCTTCTGGCACTTCAGAATCAAAGTTATATACAGTAATCACTGTGAAGAACCATATTTACATAAAGAAAACTGTGTTTAGGTTAAATAAATGTTATACTATCTCCTCACAACCTTTTGGAAAGCTCCTTTTGAGCAAGATAACTTTTTTTTTTCCTTGAAGGCTGTTAAGTACATTGTAGGAAGTTCAGCGAGTTCCCTTGCCTCTGTTCACTGAGTGACAATAGCACCTCCTCATTTTTATTCTCATTTGAGACAGAAAAAAAAAAAAGTCTCCAAAAACTATTGACAAGTATTCCCTGAGAAACAAAATTGTGGACAACTGTTTTAAATTATGAATCAAGACATAAGCCTAGAATAACTATAAACATTTTTGAGAATAAGAATAATGAGAACAAATTGCTAACAGACTTCTATGGGGGCCACACACCAGGAGATTCTGATGGAGTAGGCGTGCTGCAGGTGTAGGTTATCGCTTATATACTAAATTCCCCAGGTAGTTACCCCCAATAGACTGAAAAAGATGCCACCACAGACAAAAAGGAAATTGCAAATCTGCTAATAAAGGAGTATAAAAATGGACTGTCAGTTGTTAAGTGCATCACAGAAAGTCTGGCTCTATCATTGCATGTTGTCATGATCCATGAGCCAGGAGATATTTTTTCTCACCAAGGGATATGGGATTGAGTGAGATACATACTATTGATATATACACTATTGACATATACTAATGAGGGCTGAGGGAAAAATCGGGCTAGGTTATTCACTCTCAGAAAGCCCATTTCAGACTGGACCTCGTATTATGACAGAGAATGCTTGTCTGGGTGGAAAGGTTATGACGGATCAGTCAAGATTTTATATTTGGGAGTTTCATTTCCCATCCATTAACAAAAAGTCAGAATGACATAGTAGCTAAGAGGAGACTCACAGTATTTGATTTTAAGCTTCAGTGCTCAATAGCTGTATAATCTTGGAAAAGTTACTTTATCTTCTTTTTACTGCAGTCTTCCTATTTATAAAGTGAGGGTAATAAAAGTTACCTTTGACAATTAGGGATGTGGCTTAGTGGTAGAGTGCTTACCTAGCATGTGCAAGGCCCTGGGTTCAATCCCCAGCACCATATTAAAAAAAAAAAAACTAAATAAACAAAATAAAGGTATTGTAATATCCATTTACAACTAAAAATATTTTTTTAAAAAAAGAAGTATTAACATTCCTTAGTAATAGTCTTTCAAATAATACTTGAAGTCAAAGTTGAGTTTTCTCACAAACCTGTACAAAAAGTTTTCATTGGGTGATCACCCCATGAGGGTTCAGGTTGTTCCTGGCCTCTCATGTCCTAGGTGTCTGCCTGGCACAGTTTGGGTTCAGGAAAAATGTTTGTCAAATGACAGAATGAATGCACATTAAGGGATCTTAAAATTAATTTTGTCGTCCTTTAGCATGTGGAAATTCAAACAATGGTTAAATGACTTGTCCAAGACCCTCAAACAATTGGAACTTTGGCTTTTTTATTAGGTCTAAAACATGTTAAAGTTTTAAGCACCACAATGCCAATATTTGACCATATAATTTACTGTCTAATACTGAGAATGAAATGGGGAGTTGGCAATAATTATACTAGTACAACAAGCATGAATCAGGACTGTCCTATGCAAACTAAGACAAATGATCACCCTGCACTTAAGGAATGAGACATAAATAATAATAATACAAGTAAACATTCACAGACACCTGCTAGGTTCTAGGGCCTTCTTGATCATCTTCATAGCAACCCTCNCTCTCTCTCTCTCTCCCTCTCTCTCTCTCTCTCTCCCTCTCTCTCTTTAAAAAAAAGTTACCTTTGGTAAACACAATAATGGCACCCCAACGTTGTTGACTTCTGAATTCCTAGAATCTAGAAATGTTACCTTCAGTGGTAGAAGGAATTTTGCAAACATGATTAAATTAAGGATTGTGAAAAAGCAAGGTTATGCTGAATTATCTGAGTGGCCTTAGTAAAACTATGAAAATCCTTACAAGGGGTAGGCAAGGGGAGACTGGACTACACAAAAAGAGGTGACAAGGAGGAGACATTAGAGTGATGCAGCCAGAAGACAAATGTCAGCAGTCTTTGGAGAATAGAATTGGGGTCTTTCCTGGAGTCTCCAAAACTCCAACTTTCCCATCACTTTATTTTAGCTCCATAAGAATCACTTCAGACTTCTGACCTTTAGAAAATAAATTTGTGTTATTTTCGACCATAAAGTTGATGCTTAGTTGTTACAGAAGCAAAAAATTTAATACACTATCTCATATGGTTGCTATGAGGATTACTTATGTTGATGCATGTAAGATATTTAGAAGAGTCTTACATAGCAAGTATCAATGTGTTGGATTTTATAACTCATAATATACTATATGTTTCTAAATCATAGCTTTGTTCTAAGCAATGTATCATTATTAGTGTATTCCATGATGATTTCTCATAAGTCTATTATTAATAACCTGTATGCAGGAACACTTAAAAGATATGTGATACTACCCTACTTGATCTAATAGTCCTAAAGATTCGAAGACTGAAGAAAAAAATTGGTCCAAAATATATTAAGCCACTTTTCATACACATGGAACTAAAGTTCTCCTATGGGAAAACTGGGTGCCATTATAGTTTAGAGTTAACATTTTATAGAATGGTTTCCTTTTAAAATGTTATCATATGCTTAGTCTTTCAAAAATATCAACAGCCATACAAATTGATCACATGCATATTAGAAAACAAAATGAATTACTTTCTGTCTTTGTTTCCCTACACAAGAGTATCTAAATCTGTGATTTTAAAATTATATTCTTTTCTAGTTTCATAAATTAATTTACCTAATATCTCTATAATTTGTTAAATTTAAAAAAGCTCTTGCACAAAGTATTTCATATTTCTAATATCTAGAAGCAGATAAAAATATATATCTACAATTAGTCCTACTTTACAGATAAAGAAAATTGAGGCAAAATTTACCTCATTCTACATTCTTTTTCAAAGAGAAAAGATTATAAGTCATATCTTCTCACTCCTCATTCAGAATTTTAAATATTTTTGGTATAATTGGTCTTATATTTCAGGACCAAGCGGAAAAGACCCATTGAGATATTTGTATGAATTTTGCACAAGGAAACAGAGAATAGGACAGAAGTTTGCAAGGCTTCATCAGTATAAACCCCAGAGTGCCTAACATCAAACTCTGGACAAACAGAGGCTTCACAAAACAGCATGAAAGTGCCTCAGCATTGTGTGTGACAAAATCCTGTGCTGACTGACCACACCTTCTTTTCTTACTGATGTTTGCTCTGGGGAGAATATCTGGTACTGGTTATTAAGAGCTCTGTATTCTCTCTGCAGAAATGTGAGAGAACATTAATGTGATGGTGCGTTAGGCCAGAGCCTGTCACCACTGGCTTATTCCAATCCCGAAGACATTGTGGCTCAGGCAATGGATGGCATCTTTATCAGAATTTTAGTTCTATTAAAACTCTAATGAGGGCCACTACACTGCAATGAAAACCCTATGGTCCACTGGCTCTGTAAATAGCAGTCATAAGGATGAGTACACACTCATGTCACTGTGATCAGATTGTTACCGCATTACCCTCTGCCACTGATTCAGAGTGTGTGAATACTTGCATTCTTATATCAAGGAGAAATGAGAAAGATTTAATTCTGCTGTACAGCACATATTATTTGTCATTTAAACATGATTCAGCAGTGCATTTAAAACATTTTGTAGAAGATGAATGAACTATAAAAATAGGTCAAAAATACTCTTAGCATTCCACAAGGATGTTGGATTCAATACATGACCTTCCTGACTTTAGTAACTATGTCATGTCTACTGCGGGCATTATCAAATAAGTGAAGATCTTAGTTAATGTTCTCAGCATAAGCATGGAAACAAAGTAATGCTTCTGCCAGTACATCTATTATGTGCTAGTTCACACCCTCACAATTTAAAAGCAAACATCAAATGGAAATTTGACATTCTGGCTTTTGTTGTTGTTGTTGTTGTTGTTGTTCTTACTCTTTTATTTAATCATACTAATGAACATCAGAAGGATTTTGCATTTTTCAAGGGGAGCATTAAATATTCATAGGAGGGTTTTCTTTGTTTATGAACTCTTACTCAATTCACTGTCATGGCAATTCCACAGAAAGACATGGATTTAATTAAATACACATCATCAAATCAGGGGTGAACAATTCAGAAATTGTTCCCCTTTATCGCATCAATTTATATCTATTATTCTTTCCTTCCATATTGCTTTTATGGTAATATAATCCAAAAGTCTAACTTCTTCATGATTTTTCCTACTGTTGGAAATTCTGTTATCAGTTAACCTTTTACTTTTTTATATATTTAATCCCCTTATATATTCTAAACTAAAGAACAACATAACTTTTTATCTTTACATCTTTCTCAAGGGACACACTTCCAATAGCATTAATAAAATTCAAAGTAATGTCTTATACTATGGTGATAAGCATAGACTGGACCATATGAGTATCACTTATCTGTGACTCATTCTTTCATCAATTCATTTAACAGTTGGCTGACTTTTAATATTACTTTAAGGAGAAAACAGAAAATATATTTGATTTGTATTGAATTTTCCTTTTATATTGTTTTTAAAATACTTCTCATATTTTCTGAGTTTTTGAATTTTCTGCTATAAAATAATCATTGAAAGATTCCTATTTATATTTTTATTTTGTAAGATTCCATTGTCAAACTATACTTTAGTATTGAATTATAATTTTGTGTTCTGAAATCTTTGATCTTCCCTTTCTAATGTCCATGCATCAGGGTAATACAGTTTAGTGACTAAAGGCAGGAACAAAGGGACAAGTATCTGTGTTCATTCCCTTCCTATGATAATGTATAAGCTGTACTACTCCAAATAAATTACTTACGACACAATGGTAATATTTGTATCTTAAAATACAGTTCTGCACTTTAATTGAGCAAATATTACACTCAAACAGAAGCATAGGCTTTTCTTTGTTGGAAAGCTTTTAAGTGCTATTTCAATTGCATTAATTGATTACTTTATAATTTCTATGTTCTCGTGGTTCAATTTTGTTAGGTCATATGTCTCTAAGAATTAGTCAGTATCTTTGGGATTCTCTTTTATCTTATTGGAGTATACATTTTCAAAATATTTCCAATGATTTTTCTGGATTTCAATAGTGTCTGTGGTAATATTCCATTTTTCACCTCTAATTTTGTTAATTTGGATCTTTTCTCTCTTTCTTTTTGTTAGGTTTGCTAATGGTTTATCAATCTTGCTTAATCTTTCAAAGAATCAACTCTTTGTTTCATTGGTCCTTAATATTGCTTTTCTCTTCTCAATTCCATTAATTTGGCTCTGATTTTTTTTCTATATTTGCATTTTTCAAATATAACAAATCAGTGCTATAAACTTTCATCTTAGAACTATCTTCATACTATCACAGAGATTTTGATATGTTGTATCACTATTCTCATTTGCTTCCAAAAATTTCTTAGTTCTTATTTCTCTCCTTATTTCTACTGCTAGCCATTCATCACTAAAAAGAATATTGTTTGATCTTCAGGAGGTAATAGGGTTTTAGATTTTTACCCTGCTTTTTATTTCTAATTTCATTTTGGTATTTTCTAACAGTATGTAAGGAATTATCTCTATTTTTTTACATTTGCTATGATTTTCTGTATGACCTTAAATATGATTTTTGAATTATTCATTATTTAGTACTATTGCATAAAAAGTTAGTATCTTGTGGTATGTGTGTGTATGGAATATATATATTATTCCATACACACATATATATAATCTGTATTATCTATACTTATGAATAAAATAATACATTTATAAATGTGATAGTTATGTAAATAATATCTTATATGATTATAGACACACACACACACACACACACTCACATTT
>NW_025999968.1:42593997-42611508 GCF_001458135.2 Marmota marmota marmota | reverse complement strand
TATATATATATATATATATATATATATATATATATATATATATATATATATATATATATAAAGTTATTGTGTTCAGTTACAACTATAAAAATAAATATTTTTTAAAAAGATTTATTTAACTGTTTTTAAATGTCAATTTTTGTCCTTTTTTTGTTGTTGGTAGCATAATGAATTTCTGTGTGATAGGCAAGTTAACACTTTTCATCATTCCTAATGATGAGTCAATATCAACACAAGTCTTGCTAGATGGGACAATTTCTTGGAGTTTAATACTTTCTGAATTGGAAAATCTTTTTCTAATGATCATATCCAATTCTGTAGTTCTATAGATATATGTATTAAAGATTAGATAATTTAAGAGTAGTTTCCAGATCCAAACCCTATTTTAGACTCATTTAAGATTTTAATGTATGATTTTATACCAAATTTACTCCAATATTTTACATATTCTTTCAATCTAAATAATTCATTTTCTCTTGAGAATAATCATTTAATTTCTGCTGTAAATACAAGATTTCTATTTTGAAAGTGAATTTAAGAAAATTTAAATTTTATCAAATGTATGTAATGAATGCAGTCTTCCAAGTTCCTTTAACACAGTGGTCTAAAACTGACATCAACCAGATTTACTGTTACTCAGAAACAAGGGGGAAAAGCCTCTAAAACTTAAAGTGCTGCTCTTGTAGATTTAAAAATGCTGTCTCTGCTTCCAAGAAGTTTAAGATTTCAGATGATTTACCTTTGAGAACAGCCAAGGATCAATAAGATGGTTGTAGGAGTAAAGAATGAGTAAAATTGAAAAAAAAAAACAAAAAAAAAAACATAAGTGTTATAGAAAAACAAAAATGTTCTGAAGTATGGAAAGAAAAATAAATCATGAAATGATAAAAGAGGCTTTAATATCAAAGGTGAGATACTTGTTTCTGGGATTAGAAAGAAGAGAAAGAGAAACAGAGAAATATAAACTGAACAGCTCACATATTTTTTTAATCTTAAAAAAAAGAGAAACAAACAAACAAAGGAGAAAACAAAGCAATATGCCATGCTATGGCATTTTCTGGCACAATAACACTTCCATAACCAGAGTAAGTAGGTTATTGCTCTTGACAAGGGAATTTAGGAAATAAACAGTTTCCTACAGTGAATAACAGGAAGTCACCTATACTCAAATATCTCACCTTCTTTATCCATACTCCCAACAGCTTTCTTGGTAGGGCCACTTTGAAATGGCCCTACAACATGATAATTCATGAATAAGACAAACAAAAATTCTAAAAACTACAAATACAAATAGCTATGGATTTGGAGGCAATTTATCAATAGAATTCTAGATATTTAGTTTCAGGAGCTTCACAAATGGTGTGCTGGCATACCCACCATGTTCATTAATTCTTCACTCAGTTATTATTTATGGGCTTAAATAATAGATATGAATAATGATATTCATTGAGTGCAACTCTTAAGGAATCTTTACATGTCCAGTTTATGAAAAGCTGTCAACATTTGATTCTAACAAGAGAGTTCAAGCGACAAAAATGAGATTCATATTAAAAAGAATATCCCCTGAAAACAGCATGTACTTTATCAACAAATTAGAATTTCATTAGTAATAAAATTAATATGTTTTTTTAAAAAACAAGTGAAACTCTAGTGAAGAGGAACATGTCTGACAGAAGAATGTGCTATTTATCTATAATCACAGGTAGCATTTTAGCAAACCTTATTTTTGTGGCTAAATAATGACTAAGCTACATTTGAATTTCAAAGAAAAATGTATTTATAGCACATGAAAAAAATATCATATTATTTTAATTGATATTTATGTGCATTTTAATATCTAACACAGATTTAAATATGTAAGATCATGTTATGCTTGAATGCCCTCTTCATCCCAATACAGATACATGATAATTTTATCTAGATCAAAGTTTATAAAAACAATGAAAATGCTATTCATAGCTGGCTATGCAGTAAATTATGATCACTTTTATTTGTCTCCCATATTTTCCTTTTATAGCTTATAAGTGATAATTGCCCTTTTTTGTTGGTAGTGGTGCTTTGTTTAATTTTTAATGTACATGTTCTACTGCACTTATTCATGTCTAAATCTCTTCTTAAAACATTCTAACCCATGGTATATGGATATTCCATCGGTTTCATCTTTCTAAGGATTAGTCTTGGAGCACTTGGGGGTGATCTATTCTGATATGCCAGTTGCACATCTGTCATCTTGAAATTGCTATTAACAGTTGCTCTGGGAACGTCCCTTGCTCTGTCGTGTATATATCCCAAGGCTTTCACTTTTTTCTTGTGTTTCTTGTTTTACTAGAGCATATCCACTAGGGCAAATGTGAGGAAAATATTTGAAAATATCAGATAAAAATGTCTTGAAGGAAAGATGCAAGCTTGCCAGGTGATGAAATGAACACAATTTTGTGTCTATTTTTTATCAGGTATTGCAAACTTTGGGCCTTTTGCCCCCCCCCCCCCTTGCTGTTGTTTATGATTGATACACATGAAAAGGTGAAGAAGAAAACTTACCTTTCTTAATAAATCATTTTATACATACTTAGTTGGGGAATAAAATCTGACTGGCCTAACTTATTGAAAATACCCTGTCTTTTATGATCATCACCACTTCTTACTGTCTTCCATTTAGAAGAACTACATTGCTAGTGTGATTTACTGACATAAACCACCATAATATATAACAAAACAGTGATGCCATTTTATTGTGCATGTCTATCAAAACTTTCATGAATAAAATAATAAAGCAGTTCACTATCAAAAATTAAATGATCATTTTAATTAAACTTGTCAAAAGTATTAAATAGTAGCATTAAATAATAATAGTATCAAAAGGTAAAAGTGATATTTGGAGGCCTTGGCTCATTGCTTGTGGTTTCCTGTGTCACCTTTGATTAACCTGAAGGCTTTGTTTTCTTTATGATTTGTGTATCATTATTTTCTTCTCAAGTCTTATAGAACTTTTTCCTATGTTCATATGTTCTAGAAATTTATGTGTCTACATGTGGTTCTATTTTCAATCATCATGCTGAATATGTCAAATTATATTTTTGTGTTAGAGCCATCTTTTGTTTTAATTATTTTACATATAATTGTTCCCCAATCTATTCTTTTTGAAATATCATCTATTCAGACATTAAATAGCCTGGAGCAGACTTTTGATAATCATATCACCTCCTCCCTGTTTTTCTTATGTTTGTAATTCTGCTTTCTTTCAAGGAGGCTCCTCAAACTACATGTTATAATGTGTCCATTAGATGTATTAATTCTCTTATTCTTGCTTTAATTTACTATAGTTCAATCACCAAAATGTGCTTCTATGTTATATATAGTGTTTTTTCATGGCTGCAGTGTAATATCTTTTCTTAACTCCCTGTTGATATTAATTCTATGGTATTTTTAAATTTTAACCTTTATCCTTATGTAATTTCTACTCCATTCAAATTGTTTTCCTTTTGTTTTGTTATCACTTTTTGAAAAGATTTTCTCAGATGCCTGGTAATCTTTCATTGTTTGCTTGAATTCAAAGTTAGGAGAAAGAATCTGAATTTAAATTTTGGGTTTCTAGATATTTCTTGTCTCTTTGGACTTCTTTGTAGGTAATGGGGAAACACAGCAATACCATTGTAGCTAATGAGATATCCCAAAGAATACAGATACTTCCTATTTAGAGAAGAAAGTTATGGCTACTGACAATTCCAGAATCTGTAGAACTATATCTGAGTTTCTCAGACAATAGCTACTTAATCTCACTATCAATAAAGGTCTAATTTGAAGACAGAAACCACAGGTTGATTTGAGTAGAGGGTGTATAATATTAAAAAAAATACTAACTATATAAAGTTTTTCAGTGTAAAGAGGTAAAGACAATTATAAAGAGTTTCTCTTGGTCATGGGAGAGCCCCCAAGAAAGGAAGAAGTGTGGCAGGGAGGCCCTTCCTCAAGGCTGAAGTTTAGACACCATTGGACAAGTGTTGCAGCTCCACTGCAGAGTGGAAGAGCTGCCTTGAGCCAAAGCTAGTTTATGGTTGCTGGACAAACAGGAAACACACCCACACACACTGGTGGGGTATAGGTAGGCAGAGAACCACAGCAGCACTGGCAAGGAAGAAATACCATTTAGGGCAGAGATTGAAATGGAGGTCTGAACTGGCAAGGAGAAAATACCCTGTGAGTTCTGAGTTCTAAAATTCACTTTGGTGATCACTGGGGTGGATTCACTAATAATCTACTCACAAGGTGGTACAGAAACTTAATAGGAGGCTGTCCCCAGAAATGCTGCAAAAATTCGATGGGAATTGAACGTCACTGAGTACCTCCCTCATGAACTCCTGAGAACTGCACAGTAAGAAAGAGGACAGGGAGAAAGTAAAAAGAAGGCAGAGGACAGGGCAGACAGAAAGGAAATCCTTAGTGCCAGCAGAACCTCTAGTTAACTTATACTGAGGTAGTCTAACATTTGACAGCTGCAAAGGATGAAGCCATGTAGGACTGAGCTCTATCTTCATGAAGTATCTAGGTACAGTATCTATTTACAGACCAGGTCATGAAGTATCTACTTACAACTCAAAAACAGTATACTGACACCTGGCACACTCTCCTGCAGTCAAGTAGTTCATTCTTTCTGCCACCCATGATCTTGATGGTTTCCTCAGTAGAAAGATCCCCTGAATTTTTTTTTAAACGCCCCAGGAAACTAAAACTACAGGCATGTTACCAAGGAGCAATCAATCAATGGGATTGGCCATCTGTATTGAGTGAAGAGGGCAACTAGGGATCTGGTTATGTTTTTAAGTGCTTCCTACACAATTTTGTTATTTTAGGACACCCTAGAACCAACTGTTCATCTCTGTTCATTTTAGTACTTCAGCCATTATGAGGTACACCACAGAATCTGTTTCCCATCTTCCCACACTTTTGAATTATGTCTGTATTTTCTTCGATCTGCCAAATCGTACCCTCATGTCCAGTTTCATGATTTTCAGGTCATAGTGTAAATGAAAATATGAAACTTCTTGATCAAAAATCATGAAGAATTTCTAAACAGCCACAGTAACCCATTAATCCACCTGTGTCACTGCTCCAGTTGCGCAGTCATGAAGCTCACCTTACCTTACTCATTGTTATGATTCAGTTTTGAGGTGTTCCCCAAAAGCTCATGAGTGAGAGTAAAAGAAATTTTGGAGGTGAAATGATTAGATTATGAGAGAAACAATCTAATCTATGGTTTAATATGAATAACTGAGAAGTAACTTTATGAATAACTGAGAAGTAGGTAGATAGAGTGTGACTGGAGGAAGTAGGCACTGGGGTATGCCTTTGGGGTTTATTGTTTGGTGAATACATTTCAGTGCTTCCTGGTTACCATGTCCTGATTGCTTTCCTCCACCATGCCCTTCTGCCATGAAGTTTTGCCTCACCTTGGGCCCAGAGCTATGGAATTGGTGACCTCTGAAACCATGAAGCAAAATTAACTTTTTCTCTGCTAAGATTTTCTTGTTGAATATTTTGTTAACAGCAAATCTGAATAAAACACTAATCCTCCAACTGCTTTCAAAGTTCAGATATTTTTTTCAAATATCAATTTTCCTTGTCATAATATTTCTTTCTTTCTTTCTTTCTTTCTTTCTTTCTTTCTTTCTTTCTTTCTTTCTTTCTTTCCTTCTTTCTTTCATTGTGAGGGGATACCAGAGATTGAACTCAGGGGCACTCAACCACTCAGTCACATCCCCAGCCCTATTTTGTATTTTGTTTAGAGTTGCTTAGCACCTCACCTTTTGCTGAGGCTGGCTTTGAACTCACAATCTTCCTGCCTTAGCTGCTGGAATTACAGATGTGTGCCACTGTGCCCAGAATTTTATATATAAAGAATATCCCTATACTCTGTTTTTTTCTTGGAAGCCCAAAAGATTAAAAAAGAAATATATCTGTTTACTATGCCATCTTTTTCTGGAAATTATGGATTGTCTACCTAATGTGATGGATGCCTTACTGCTTTTCACTTCAACTGAAACTCTCAAGCTGTGATTTCATACATAATAGGATAAAAAGTACAATCTATTAAATTTTATATTTAAAAATAAAAAAAAATCTGAACTATTGATTATAGTAGTTTGAGAACAGATATTTGACTATAGGGACTTTAATTAATCTATTTACTCATATTTCTGTATAAATGCATGATAAAATGTGATCAAAACAATGAAAAGGAAATATGAAGTTCCATTTTCCCCTAATTTCACCTCCTTCCCTCTCCCTCCCATTTACTATTTCTGTATTTCCCTTTCTCTGTGTATCATTCTTAGCTATTGAACAGAGGAAGAAACACTCAATAGTAAGGAAGTACATTGCTCTAGGAAATAAACTTCATTAAATCTGTGTCCTTAAATTCTAAGTACAATAAATCATACTTTATGCTATTTCTAAAATTCAAGTCAATTTCCATTTTGTGATTCACTTATTTCCCATGCTGATGGAAAACCATAACCTTAGGAAATCTTGAAGTCTTCAGGTCTTGAGTACATCTCCCCAAATCCATAGCTAAAACTGAATTGCCAATGTCAGTTATAAGAGGTAGTGCCTTGGGAGGTGAGTAAGTCATGAGGAAGATTATGACCTATAGAACAGGAGTTTGGTGACCTTATAGAACAAGAACTAGAGAAGTGTTTGCTTGTCACTTCTGGTAAGCCACTGCAGGAGGTCCCTGAAAGCATATCTAGCAGACAACAAATCTTCTGGGCCCTCGGTCGTGGACTTCTTAAATTCCAAAACTGTGAAAACGAATTTCTATTATTTATAAATGATCAATTCTAAGGCATTTTTATAGCAATGTAAACAGCCTAAGAAAGGCTTTTTCCATTTCCTCCTCCTGGGTGTTTTATTAAGGTTAACTTAGCTGCTATAAGATAAATTGCACCATCTCACTGACTTATGAGGATGTAAATTCTTCTTCATGGAAATTTCAAAATGGATGTTCTTTACTGACAGACATGTTCACTCTTAAGTAGCAACTAAGAGCTTGTGTTCCTTCTGTATTTTTGGTTCCACCATCCTTAAAGCCTGGATTCCAGGATCAGATATGGGGAGAATGCAGGTAACTGTTTCTGAAAAATGTATTGGTGAATAGCACAACAAATTTCATCCCATTGTCTGGAACTTAACCATTTACATCCTCTAATATGAAAAAAAAGAAAAAAAAAGTATTCTCTTACTATGTGTCCAGAATAAAGAGAAATACGTTTGATGGTTTAGTGAGCATTCCTTGCCACACCAGGATTATATCAAAGTTCTTGGGTTTTATTTGATATCACACTAATCCCCAACAACTGCTCAATTTTCAGTGATATATGGTAACTATGTAATATTTCTTGATTCAAGTCTATGAAGTATAATTATATAGAAATAAAGAAATCTTTATTATAATTTTTCTCAAATATAAAGGTTAAAATGAATGACCATGTTATTCAATAGACTCTGGGTACACATTCAACGTTATGAGAAAGTCAATTTTACATTACGTTAAACACTTATCTCTCAGTCCTATGACACATACTTTCATGGCAAGCATTGAGATAATGAGACAAATAAATGGCAAATTCTATTCCATTGCCTTCAGAGCTACTTTGTTACCAAACTCATTAGTTTTCACAAAGAGAAAATTGATGCTAAGATCTAGGTGATACAGTTCTGATGAACAGATTTAGGAGCTTTCATCAACATTCAGGTGGCAGCAAGTTTCCAGTGGCAAACACCAGTAGCAAACCAAAGAAAGTGATATTGTCAAGAAGGAACAGAGGCACTAGTGACACTAGCAGACAGCAAATCTTCTGGGCCCTCAAATACAGATGAGAATTAATGAAATGGCAAAATTAGGTGACCTAAAAATCACATCTTCATCATTTTTTATTAAAGTAAGAAAAGTTAAGAACAGTGGCCCTACTTTAATTAAAGCAAGAAAAAAAAAAAAAAAGAATCTAGTTACTCCTCTTAGACCAGTATTGTTGAATTGCTTCCTCACATTAGAGGAAAAGTACAGTAGTTTCCTTAAAGCTCTGTAAAGTTCTAGTTGACTAAATATTTTATCTTCTAATGGGAAAGAGGTTACTAAAATTATCATAAAATCTCATTACAGATTGAATGTGACAGAGGCAAAATTAAATGAAAAAAACAATACTTCACAAAATCTTCATTAAAAGGTTTGCATAACACATTTTTTTTAATCTGCAAGAATAAAACTATTGTGAATATAGCAAATCTAATTTTAGGTATTAAATTTTTGAGAGTTCTAAATACTTACAATGAGATGCTGAAATAAGCAAAGGCTGACAATATGTATGTGATACTTCTCTTTAAGATTCTATACTTATATTACCCCCTGAGTTTTGATAGAAAAATACAAATGTAATAATTATACAATGATAACCTCAGGGTGTGGTTCTTTCTGACGACTGTAGGGTTTGTTTCTCAGGGTTTTAGTTGATTATTTCATGTTTATGTTATAGAGCCAATTAAACTCCAGCAATTTCTTCAAGTAGATTTCTAGTACACATTTTACTTTATCTGGTGTGTCTGTTTTCTATTGCACTCCCTTCCAATGCTAATTACATACATTTCCCATGCTAGCTGTGGGAAACAACCCTTTCATATGCTTTCTCTTGCCTATTGAAGAATCTCCAAAGACCTCTTCCTGCCCAATGCATTAATATATTAAAGGCTTCCCAATTCATAATCATTCATCAGTAGACTTAACAAAAGCTGGAGTGGTTCTCTCACAATATACATACTCACACTTATAGTCATGGTTCTGCTTGTGCCATTCTTAGAAACAAGAACATCCTAATTATTTTCTCTGATCACTTATATTTTATTCCAAATCTTGGTTGAATTCTTACAGGTTCCATGGGGTCTTCCTAGGCTTCTGTAGGTCATAACTTTGAATTCACTCTCTCTGCTTCCATTGTGCAGAGTTGTTCTTCAATGATTTTCATACTTTGGTGCTACTCTAAGGTACTTCATATACTAGGAAGGACTCTGTTAACAAATTTGTCAAATATTTTAAATTTAAAAATTAGAATATAAGATTGGCAGCCATTATGAAGTCAAACAACAATAAGTGTTGGCGAGGATGTGGGGAAAAGGGTACACTTGTACACTGCTGGTGGGACTGCAAATTGGTGAGGCCAATTTGGAAAGCAGTATGGAGATTCCTGGGAAAGCTGGGAATGGATCCACCATTTGACCCAGCTATCGCCCTTCTCGGACTATTCCCTGAGGATCTTAAAAGAGCTCACTATAGGGATACTGCCACATCAATGATCATAGCGGCACAATTCACAATAGCTAGACTGTGGAACCAACCTAGATGCCCTTCAATAGATGAATGGATAAAAAAAATGTGGCATCTATACACAATGGAATATTATGCAGCACTAAAAAATGACAAAATCATAGAATTTGCAGGGAAATGGATGGCATTAGAGCAGATTATGCTAAGAGAAGCTAGCCAATCCTTAAAAAACAAATGCCAAATGTCTTCTTTGATATAAAGAGAGCAACTAAGAACAGAACAGGGAGGAAGAGCATGAGGAAAAGATTATCATTAAACAAAGACGAGTGGGGGGAGAGAAAGGGAGAGAGAAGGGAAAGCATATGGAAATGGTAGGAAACCCTCAATGTTACACAAAATTACATATAAGAGGTTGTGAGGGGAAAGGGGGGGAACAAGGGAGAGAATTGAACAACAGCAGATGAGGTAGAGAGCAAAGATGGGAGGGGAGGAGAGGGTGGATAGTAGGGGATAGGAAAAGTAGCAGAATACAACAGTCACTAATATGCCATTATGTAAAAATGTGAGTGTGTAACCAATGTGATTCTGCAATTTGTATTTGGGGTAAAAATGGGAGTTCATAGCCCAATTGAGTCAAATGTATGAAAGATGATATATCATGAGCTTTGTAATGTTTTGAACAACCAATAAAAAAAAGAAAAAAAATTAGAATATAGCAAATCTTATGGTATGATTTTTTTAAAAGAACACTTAAGTTTTGGGATATGATTTAAACATATTGGACTTTGTAGAGTAAAAATTTGGTAATATCTCTGCTGAACTGAAACATGTCCATGAACCAATCCATTTCTAAAATCCATGTTATTTTTTGCATCGTATTAGATTCCTGAAACTTAAAACATTTGAAGCTAGTTAAGTATAAATCATCTTATATAATCAATATTATATTTCTTCAATAGATAATGAGCTCATAGAAGTTGTAAAGAGTCAATAAACCATCTGATTTTTAATATTGGCAAGTATGTGAGCAGACAGTTCAAAGAAAAGCAAATAAATTCACTCATGGTTTTTTTTGGTAGCTTAATATCTGCCTTAATGAAATTACTAAAAACCAAAAGTGGATTAAAATTGCATCTATTTCAACTACAGGCTTAACAAATATCAGGAAGGGTATTTAAATATTTTAGGTGGTAAAATGTGTGAGAAAGAGTACATTGGTGGAAGAAAAGACAGTCACTTGCAAAATTAAAAATGGGCACAAGTTAGTCTTATACAAAATACATGGATTTGTATAATGCAAAAGGCTAATGTAGAAGATAGTTTCAATATTGTATTAATTTTTTTGTCAACATGTTTATAAGAATAAGGCTACTTTGTGTGAAAACCTTTACTTTATGATTGAGGATTTTTTTCTTTTTGTTTTTTGGTTCTAAGAGAATGTTAGGACAAAACAGAGAAATCTCTGTTTAGTAAAGAGTCCTTGGAGATAGCTGTTAATCAGTGATGGGCTGAATGAGGATTTCTTCTATAAATGCCTTGGCTTCCTGGCCCAGAATTAGAAGAATGCTAAGGTTTGTACCTATTCTCTGCCAGAATTTTTCAGTCAGTCTGCACTCTAGCTGCCCATGATGTTAAAAGTCTTACAACTGCAATTGTATTAAATTATTTTCCATTCTCTGCCTCTTTCCTCAATCCCTTTCATGCATTTCTTAGATCACTACAAGACAAATTACTTGTGTTTTATTCCTGTTATCAGATTCTGTTTCCGATGATACCCAAACTGACGTGGATACCCATTGCATCTTATCTGAAATAGGAAAAGATTGGTGGAAATATGCAAATGTTTGTTTATAAAGATTGACATAACATATTCAAGTGTACCCTCTCAATAAAATGTTTAGTTTCTTATAAAACAAATTATAGATCCTTCTATACATTAATAATACATTATTTGTATGGCATGCAACTTTAAAGAAGGCATAAAATAAGAATGTAATTAGATACATATTTATATAAGTAAAATAGATCTCAAGAAAAGTAGGAAGAAATTGGTATCAAATATTATCTCTGATATTGGAACTTAGAGGTTGTGGGATGCAGATAAAAGGAGTCCTACATATTGATTCTTTAGTGTATTTTGATTATTATTCTGTCTGCATTTGTACCTGTTCAAATATTGCACAATAGAATTTCAAAAAATAGTGGATGCAACTTTCTATCCATGCAATTGTAGGTTGAATCTCACCGGTTAGTGAGGCCTTGAGAGAATAACCTTGATAGAAAAGTACTATTTATTCCTAGACTATTGTGTCAAGATTCCATTATTCCTTAGTAAGCCTCAATCTGTCAGATGTATTTCATATATGGGGTACTCTGCATGAGCAGCCATGAAAAAAAAAAAATCAAACAACAAAATAAAACAGATTAAACAAAGTAACTGACTTTCTAACATCGATATATACATATTATGAATATATATGGCAACCTTGAAAGATTTTGAGGCATATTCTTCCAGAATGGGACACAAATAGGTCAAGAATATGAAGAACATACAATGAGAAGCTAGAAAGGTAAGATTAGTTTGTATTTAATATAACCATAAATCCTGTATATGTGTTTATGTGAAATGTGTGTGTGTGTATTCCTATATGTAAAAGGATTCTAAAACCTACTAATGAAATAGGAGTGTATTTTCTCATGAGTTCTTTTGTTTCAGATAATTATACTATTCGTATTTTCCAATGAGAGAAAAAAAAACAGATCAAAACAATTATTGTAAGCAAAAAGTCATTGTAATAAAATTATTCCTTACCTAGTCTTGACTTTTCTGCTTCCTAAGTAATGCTACACATTAGATTCTTGTATATGAAATTCATAACTTGTCCACCCTCCCCAGTTTTTTTGCCATAAATTTCTCTGTGTTGTTTCCCTTGTTCAATCATTAAGGATATTTTCTATCAAAATTTAAAAAAAAAGAAAAAAGGCTTTACCTTTTTGGTTAGTCTAATTAAAAGGAAAAGACTTGTCACCACAAACGTGAAATGTGTTTGAAAATGAAATGTAATGGCAGTCAGCATTTTTTTAGGCCACTGCTAACATCTCTCTTACTTTACAAAGATGACAAGAGTGTATGGTTGTGAGGACTTGGCATGTGATGACACATTTTATCATACAGGAAATTCTATGTGTTCTTCTTCTGTAATGCAGAAGAAAAAGTGATATTATTTGAATCACAGAATATGGAGAACAACCATTATTTTAAAGTGACAATTGCAAATTAAAGCAGAGACAAAATTATGTAAAGATTCCTTGTAGGTCTAATTACATCTTGGTGACAATAACTATTTAGTATCCTTTAAAATATGTTTAGTCTTAAATTTTATGAAATACAATTGGTACTTTTCTAGATTCACGTAGGTAACAAAATCTGTTTTGTTTAACCTAGTAGAGAGTAAATATTCTTTCAGTTTGAATTAGAGTAAGCTAAATAGAGGACAACATAATCAGTCAGGCATTCTGAAAATCATATTCTGTGAGTTGCAGAACTATACCTGTTGAAGGAAAACCACTAACTATTTTGACTGAAGATTCATTGCTGTACTTCTTCAAACTGAGGTTGTTCAAAAGAAAGCTCCACTTCTGAGAGGTTGGCCCTAATACAGTGCATCAAAGACTGTACCTTCAGAATACCTTCCACATCCAGAAAGAGATTTAATAGATAACATAAAAGGGAAGGTATGGCTCCTCTTTAAGATATAAAAGCATTTCTAGGTAGTTGGGAAGATGCAGTTCAAAACACAACTGTTATGAATCTCTTCTAATGTAAGGAAGAGAACTAACATGCACCAGATTGAAAATATCTCAGCTGCAATGATTTGACAGATAAAAAAAAAATCTGTAATATGTTTTCATGGTAACACCTCTACAAAAGGCAGCAACAACTAAAACTAAAACAGGAACTCAAATGTGTTGAATTAAGGTAAAAACTTTTCTGCTGAAGAAGTTACCATAGAACACAATATGTATATATTTTCAGTAAATCCCAAAACTTTTGGGGGGAAATGGCAAGTGACAAGCGTCAAAAACACAAAACCCACAGGGTCACTAAGGATAGTCTAGTCTGAGTTAAATATTCTTAGTCTTCAGTGTTTTCAAAATAGAACATGTAACGTGTCACAATTTAATGCTACATATTACAAATGATTAGAATGCTTTAAAAATAGCTCATTCTCTAAGTGAAGAGATCTAAAAATTCCAAATGTGTGTATGTGTGTGCTATGGTATGTGTGTTGTGTGTTCACATTAGAAGAGTGTTAGGAAGAATTCTCTTCAACTTGGACAATAGCCTTTGCCCATGGAATTCAATGAGTCTGTATTATTCTCACTGGAGAATAGCATTATTTTTTATTTCAGATATATGCAATATTATTAGCCACTAAAATATGAACTCATGGGAAACAGCAACAACAACAAAAGCACAATAGAAATTTCTTCCATTCTTAGCCAGTTTCTTCATTACTGTGAACAAAAGGCCTGAAAAGAACAACTGTAGAGGAGAAAAAGTTTATTTGGGGGCTTTGGTTTCAGAGGTCTCAGTCTATACATGGCTTAGTTCATTTCTGTGGACCTGAAGTGAGGCAGAACATCATGAAGGAAGAGTATGGAGGAGGAAAACATTTGGGAACATGGCACCAACAAGCACAGAGAGAGTTCCATTCAACTAGAACGAAATATATGCCACAAAAGGCATGCCCCAGGGACCGGCCTCCTCTAACCACACCCTATCCGCCTACAGTAACCACCCAGTTAATCCCTATCAGGGGATTAATGCACTGATTAAGTGCATTAAGTACATTATATTAAGAGATTCTTGCATTGTCTCACACATTAACTTTATACCCTTTATATAAAATCAGTCTTCTGTTAAAAATATGCAAAATTTATTTGATGTCCCTTCACTTACTACAGGTGTGACTGTGGCAAACTGTATCTTTTCTTTGTAGTAGGAGAAGGTTTTTTGTTGTTTGTTTTTAATGAGTAAAACTTTAAGCTTTTGATAAGTACTGCACAAAAACTGAGTAAAATAGATGAAGGAAAACTGTTTAGAAGAAGCCTTAGCCTATGATAAACACTAAGCACATATTGGCTTTCTCTACTCTTATAATTATTATTGGCCTTGATGCTACTTTAGTTTATAGCTTGCAATTATACTTACTAAACTGCAGATGGTTCCTAATCACTTATCTCCATGAAGTTTAAATGTGCATTATCTTTAGCTCCTACTGATATGTGAGCTTTTAGAGGGATAGTCCACTCTCATTCATATCTTCTAAACAAAATTGTTAAGAGCAAAGCCTTTGGACTTGTCTAGTTTGATATTTTAATTATAATATTTTATTTATTGCAATATTTTATGTTATACATTTGAAATTTTCTGATTAAATTTTATACCAGTCTTTGCCGGCTTTTTGTGGGAGATATTTTACAGTTATATCAGAAAATATAATCATATTTCTTTAGAAATTATGTATTGACTTGCAATAGACTCAAAACCTATTTTAGTAATGTAAATAATATGAGTAATAAATAGAGTTATTTTGGAAAAATTAATGTATATGTTCAAAGAGATAGTGTACTTAAGATAAAATATTTTATAGAATTTTGGGAAAAAATATAACAATGTTCTAACCAATCCAGGAGTTAAGGATGCCGGGGAAAGTAAAATAATCTGACCAATAAATACTCAAAAAATATACATGTGTAATTGAAGTTTCTTTTGTTTCTTCTTTGAGCATTTCTATGACGTTTGAAGGCAGAATGGAACTAAATTCTTCTCTAATATTAATATCAGACTATAATATATTTTACAGTTTAAAAGAGTAAAGAAAATCATGTCATTTTATGAACATCTTAGATGGTAGGGGACAGAGAATAGGTCCATGTACTGTATACTGTTTGGTAAAAAACATAGTGGACAAATGCCCTATACTCATGGAACCAGTGTAAGGAAGAGTTGATGATATAAAGCAATCTATATTATTTGAAGAGACAATTAATCAGTTATATCTAGGTCATTATACTTGATATACAGGTCCATAGTTACAACTTCCATTGATTAAGTTTTAAATGTCAATGACAATTTAATGAAGAAAATATTTAATTTAATGCAGACATCAATTACTAAAATTTCAGACCATCTATTAGTATGAAATAACATTCTCCCAAAGAAACAGTTGTTGTTCATGATTATTAAAGTGGTCACAGACCCCATTGCTTTGGACCTGAAATGAGGCCCTAAAGGGCATGGCAGGGGGAAGCTGTTCAGTTCACAGCATCCAGGAAGCAGAGAGACAGGCAGGTGCCAGGAATAAGATACAGTCCTCAAGGTTCCACTCTCAAAGACCCAGTCCCTCCAACTAGGTTCCACCTCATACAGTTTCAACCACCTCTCAATAGTCATTTCAATTTATGAATTTATTAAGCAGGTAATCCTTGTGTTCTAATCGCTTCCCCAAATCTCAAATCAGAACACTGCTGCATTAGAGAATAAACCTTTGATACAGGAGCTTTTGAATGGTGTTCTAGATCCAAATCACAATAGGCTATAACTAAGCTTCAACCCAACTCTGCAGATATAAAGAATGATAGGTGTTAAAATTTAAGTCTGTAATGTCTCCTTCATGTGTTGAAGGCTGGTCTCTAGTGCCAATGTTCAAAGGTGGGATTTGGGGGAATAACTGGATTATGAAGTCTCTGACCTCACTAGTGATTTAATCTATTATTAGGAGGTAATGGAAATTATAGGAGGTCAAGCCAGGTTGGAGGAAGTAGGTAACTTGGGACATGCCCTGGAAGAGTACATCTTATCCCCAAACATTTCTTCCTGCCACCTCCATCCTAGCAAGCACAGAGTGAGCAGCTTTCTTCCTCCATACACTTTCATCTTGATGTTTTTGCAATAGTGCCGTGGCTTCCATTGAAAGACATGGGCATGACAAATCCCCAAATAGCGTGGCCTGTGAAGAGGGTGTGATGAAGAAGGCATTGATAACATTGATCCTTTCCCAATACATACTTTTCCAGTGACAGGACAATCCCTAAAAAGGAAGCAAATATTATGCAGTGGCAAGATAATCCCTGGGAAGGACAGATTCATCAAGCCTAGAATGGCAGTCTCTGGGGGGAAGCCAAAGCTTTAATCCTTCCTCAAATGAATCTTTTCCCAGTAATAGTACAATGGGACACTGAATAAAAAGAGATAAGCACTGAATGCTTCCCCAGGTAAAAATATTATGTAGTAAAAACAAATTTCAAATTCTCTCAAACCTGTTTCCTGAGTGCCTAAACTAAAATGCCTTGTCAATAATTAAGTCACCTCTCATTGTAATTTATATGAGCACAGACTTCCCCTTTGGCCAGTGGGTCCATCAGAGGCATGACTCTGCTGATGAATAAAGTCTGTGCTGACCCATGGAGTTTGCATCCAGCTTGGTCATTTTGTGCTAACACCCATTGTGATATTTTTGCAATGGTGCAATGGAGCTAGTTGATCATGGACTCAAACCTCTGATATTGTGAGCCAATGTAAATCCTTCCTCCTTTATGTTGATTTTCTCAGGTATTTGTCATAGCAATGAAAATCTACTCACACAGTAGGTTTTTTAAAGGGCTGGGTCAAGTTTATGGAAAAGTAGTGGAAGGATATTGTGGGGAGGTTGATCAAGAGATTATTCAGTACATTAAATTATATATTGGGTTTGTGGGTAGGGTCAGATGATTGTAATGTGTTAGCTCTGTGATTGGAGTATGGATGTACTGTAAGACATGGCATGCATTCTAGGGAGGGAGTTCACTGGTCTTAATGATTAGCTCATTTGTTTTTGAGCGAGGGGGGAGTCAAGTATCTAGAGAGGAAGAAGGGTATTTAAAGATGAGTCAAAGTAAAGATAATCATGACTGTCTTAACCATATGCCCCTCTTCTGTGCCCTAGCACAGAATAGCAAAGCCATTTTGTAATAAAATAGAAATCCATCTAGGAATTCTCAGAAAGTACTGTTCTAGAAGCTTGCTATCAATGTTTAGAAAACCTTATTTTTCCACATGGAACAAGATATGCTGAAAGTTTCTAGCAGCAACATCTAATGAAAATATATATAAATGCTGTTTCCATGTTTTTTTTTTTTTTTTTTTTTTTTTT
>NW_025999968.1:42560314-42587362 GCF_001458135.2 Marmota marmota marmota | reverse complement strand
AAGAGCATGAGAAGAAGATTAACATTAAACAGGGGTGAGAGGTGGGAGGGAAAAGGAAAGAGAAGGGAAATTGCATGGAAATGGAAGGAGACCCTCATGGTTATACAAAATTACATACAAGAGGAAGTGAGGGGAAAGGGGGAAAAAAACAAGGGGGAGAAATTAATTACAGTAGATGGGGTAGAGAGATAAGATGGGAGGGGAGGGGATGGGGGATAGTAGAGGATAGGAAAGGCAGCAGAATACAACAGACACTAGTATGGCAATATGTAAATCAGTGGATGTGTAACTGATGTGATTCTGCAATCTGTATATGGGGTAAAAATGGGAGTTCATAATCCACTTGAATCAAAGTGTGAAATATGATATATCAAGAACTATGTAATGTTTTGAACAACCAACAATAAAAAATTGAAAAAAAAAAAACTGAGGTAAGATTTTAATGTATTCATGGTTCCTTCCTTCATGGCCATTCCAATCCCCTGGGTCATTCCAATCAAAACCAGCTATGTTATACTTAAAAACACTTAATGCAAAGTTTACTTAGTATAAACTTAGCAGAAGATATAAAGCCTCTTGTGAGCAGAATCCCTTTTTTAAACATTAAACAATTCTGACACGTTGAATAAGTGGTTTGATTTGCTTGTGAAATTTTTATTTAATTTGGTCATAAATATACTAAATATGATATTGGGAATGGTAATAACAATGTAACTAGAAATTTTTTATTGTTATTACTATTATATTATCATTACTACTACTACTACCACTAATGGCATCTGTAAGCTCAAATTTGTTATAATTCAACTTAACCCAAATTGTGTCACATTTAAGTCAAATTTAATACCCAACTCAATATGAATTCTTGTGTTTTATGTCTTATGTCAGCATTCTTGCATACTCATACACTCAACTAGGGATTTTAATTTTTTGTATTATTTTAGTATAGCTACTCTTTCTGTAAGACTGTCCAATTGGAAAAATTACTGAAACTGTACTTTCTTAATATATCAAATGTTGATATGGCTCTAGAATTATAGATACTCCCTTTATCTCTTGGTCTTCTTACATAAGTTTTGCATTTGCTTAAGTCAAAATGCCCTAGCTTTTGAAGTTATTGAGAATCTGCTTTCATGCTGGGAAATGCTAAACAGTTGAATCCATAAGGGAAGGAACCTTTTAGGTAGACTTGTGGAAAGGTGGCTAAGCCTCTACTTTCTATAGTGAGATTGTCTTTATCCAGTAATTCAAGGTTATACTTTCAATCCTGAATCAAAAATGTGATCAGTTTATAGGCAATAGGTTTATGTGGCTGGAAAGTAGCAGAAACCATCCTCTTAAGAATTTAGGCTAGAATAAAAGATTATAGGACTGACCGTACACTGAAAAACATTTAAATGTAAGAATTTATTGTTATGTCCATAAAAGGTTGAATTTTTGATAATTTTTGCTAATAGTGCATCCAGAAAAATATATTTTAAAGAAGTACCTATATTTTTATGGTCTCAAAATGCAGATGCAATATAATACCTAGAAAACTATCTTATTGCCCTGTTATTTTTATGTGAATATGAACATTTAACAGCAGTACTATATCATTTTTTTTTTGCTTTGTATTGTGTTAAAGAGAAAAGAAATCTAATTGTTGCAGTTTTAAAAGCTAGGGACAATTTTGATTTTTTATGCTTATAATATTCTCTGTAGGAAAATTTGTATTAAAAGTAATATTTTAACACTCAAACAATAATATCACTTTGTGGGACTCAGAACATTTTTTAAATTTCCAGAAAAGAAATTTCAGAGAGATTTTTCTTTTTTCTTTCTTTCTTTTTTTCTTTCTTTTTTTTTTTTAACTTTAAAACATAGCCCTCAGATTATCACTTGGACAAAAGCCTGTAAAAAATACAAACACCATATGTGCAAGTAAGCCAAAATTCCTCAAGTTGCTAAATTGTAGTCTGACATAATGGGTGCAGGGAGCTTCATCCAAGGAGCTGTCCTCTGGAGGAAAGCTTATTTTTCAGCCCAGCGATGAAAGTGATTGTATCCTCCCTGATGTCAGTGAAGGATGCTGCCCACACAGAGTGGGAGCTTTGAAGTTTTAGTATTTCAGTCCTTGAGTTCCCATGTGTCAGTTCCGAAAACAAAATGTAGAAAATAGACAGCTGCACAAGAATCTCCAGGAATAGCCTGCATCAGTAGCAAACGAAGAGTCATTCTCTTGGACATATTGATTCAGTTTGTAATTTTCCCACTCCTTGTTAAAAACCAGAATGTACTTAGATCCTTCTTCTCTGAACAGCATAATATGACATTGATCTTCTCATGAAAAGTATTTGTTGGGGAATATCTGTCCACTTGAACTTTTATGTGAAGTAATCGTTGGTTTCAAACGCAAAGCTTCATCGTGATATATGCATAGTGGTATTCAATGGAAATGTAGAGGAAGGGAAAGAAGTGAATAGTACTTTTTTCTTACCAAATTTGCAGGATCATGTAATGAAAATGCAAATCTGACAGAGATGAGCTGAAAGTTCTGATTTGTAAATCCAGCCCTATTTGATGAAGTTAGTATACTCCTATCATTTCACTGTTTCTAAAAGTTTCTTATTAATAGTACATTTGCTCCTGAGGGTCCTGAATTCATTTGCATTGCTTAAATATGGCATTTATAAAGAAAAAGGATTAATTGCAAACAATGAAAAAGAGGAAGCAAAAGCACATACATAGTACAGGAAAAAAAATAGTATGAAGAAATTGACATTTTATTCAATAAGTGGAAAAATAATATTTAGTGGCTGCCTACCATGTGCACTACATGTTTGGGATACAGTTGGCAAAGAGGGAATTGTGTGGGAGTATAAATATGCATAAAATATTTCCAGGCCTATAGCAATTCTAAAACTATGTTTAAATAAATACCAAAATTGTAAATTACAGATTCTGGAATGAAAAAGAGTATAGGAAATGCCACATGGATATGCAAGATTACAGTTATAATCATAATTACAAAGATCTTTACATATGTAAAGATAAGATGATCAGAAAGGGCCAGGGAAGGAAGACACAGGTATTAAAAAAGAAGTGATAACAAAAGAGAAAGGTGTGGGTTTTGGGAGATGTAGTATTTTAGGCAGAAGGAACATTGTATAAAGCAAAGGAGAAAAATAAAGTATGTGGAAACGTTTGGGAAATCTGTCATATACAACTCTGAATAGAAAGAATTCAGGAAACACTTGGGAAAATTGATGACTGGGGAAAATTGATGGTTGGGTTGTAATGTGACTGTGGTATATAAGATCTCTGTGTAATAGAAGTTAAAAGCTACACTCATTCACAGATATATTGTTCCTTTGCCCTACAACACAAAATAATGTCTTAGGGTTACTTAGACTATTTTCTTTTAAAGAAAACTTTTTGTAAGTCAACTTTATTTTGGCGAAAGAACAAAACAAACAAACAGACCTTTATTGCATAATTCACAGAAAAGTATTATTTCTGATGAAGTAAATTGGTGCTGCAGTTCTTGCCTCTCCAAAAAACAGAGCTTTGGGAGAAACATTCATATTTTTTACCTCTTTATTTTTCTTACACAATGCACATCATCCAGCCCAAGCCTCTAGGATTTCCACTCTTCTGTGATGTGTACTGTAAAGAGGACGTGATATTGGACTTTTTCTATAAGCTTTTCAAATCAGTTCTCAAATAAGGCTTCAATTTTGCATTTAATTTTTACCTATTGAATGAATTGCTATTCTTATATAAATTTACATAAATACATATATTTAAGTAGGTAAGTTTAATCATCTTATTAAAGATTTAGAACTTATAAAACTTTGAGCTGAGATGTTAGACATATCTCAAAACTGCCTAGTGAGTATCATTGAAGATTAGGAAAATCCATGCAATTTCTGTCCTTTATGAGATTCATGAAGGAGTATTAAGTGTGCACCTGATGAGTTTTAGTTGTGGATATTTTAAGAACTGACCTTGTTTTTAAATGACATGTGTTTTTAAAACTCTTTAATAAAAGAAATCAATTTTTTCTTGTCAAAATATGTCAATTAAAAATGTAAAATTTGCCTTGTAAAATGATGGCGAAGATCTGTTCTGATAAGGTATGTTGACTATATCTGTCAGAAGTCAAAATTTGTAAGTAACTGGATTAAGAAGTAAACAGAGACAAAAAATAAATATCCTTATTAAAGAATAAGCAAAAGTTAAGAAATATTAAACCAAAAATTTTAAATATCCAAGGAGGAGATCTTGGTTGATTTTGTCTTCTTTCCTTCCCTTTTTTTCCTCTTTTTTTTTTTTTTTGTGTGTGTGTGTGTGTGCATAAGATAAATCCACACAAGATGGGGAAAAATGTACTGTAGATTCATTGTGCATATCTCTACAAAAGTTATTGAGTTTAGTTTATCATAACTTGTTTCCATGGTTCTCTGGATAGAAAAACTCTACTGCTGATGTGGAAGGAATGGACATTGTAAGTAGAATATGCTTTGTGGTCTTATGCTATTCTTCTATTAATTAGGGCTGTTAACCTAATTCAACATTAATAAATTTCTTGTAGATTTTATCCATCCACCTCATCATGTAGACTCTTGGGATTGAGGATGAACTCACTGTGTTAGGAGTATCTGTGAGTCTGGATAGGCTGTGGTGGTGACAAAGTTGACAACATGCAGGAAAATAGGACCAGAAACTTCAGAGTATCTGTAGAGAAATGTGTTTCAGAAGAAATCTTTGTTCCTGGGACCAGACTGTCTGCTCTTGGAGATAGTCCATGTTCTAGGCATGTCTAGTGTCTCTGAGCTATAAGTCCCTCTAGAAAGGTCTCTCCACTTAGATGTTAGTGGAATACAATAGGAGGGTGAGGAATGTCTTTATGGTTTCTTATGCATTCTTCTATGTGGGAAACTGTTCTTCTGTTTAGACTTATATTTGAACATGCCTTGAACATACATGAATATGATTAACAGGAAGCTTAAAAGAGTTTCCTAAAAGTTCTCAAAGGATAAATATATTCTTTCCCCAGTTCTAGCAAATATCTACCAGTTCCCTAGTCAGAATATGCCATACCTAGGAGATGGGGTAGTGGTAAAAAACACAAACTACTTGGGTGAAGGGGGATTTCTACTTAGATGACAAATGACACAGATCCTGTTTCTTCTCAGCCCTTCACTCATGAATTTCTGCATCTTTCAGATGTCCAAATCACAAATTTCTTTTCTAAGATTTTTCATGAGAAAACCATAGGTGAGGCACAAAACAAATATATTTAAGCTACGTGGGGTAAATTCCCTGTCTTATCTTAGTTTCTAGGTGAACCTGAAAATTTCAATTAACCTAATTAACCATATTTCCTCATAGTAAAGAAGGATTAATAAGAGGATGTAACTATATGTAGTTTTAATGAAAATTAAGCAAAACCACACATGTAACAAAATGCCTTTTATATAATAAAAGCTATCAACAAGATTAGTTCTTATGCTCTTGTTTTAATCAGCTTTCTGGTGCTGTGACTAAATACCTGAGATAAATAAAGAAGACAGAAATATTTGACTCAGGGTTTCAGACATTTCAGTCCAAGGTACTTTGCTCCAGTGTTTTTGTGGCTATGATGAAGTAGCACTAGAGAGCATGTGGTGGAGTAAAGCTGCTCAACTCATGATGGCCAGAAAGCAAAGTTTGAGAAAAAGGGCTAGAAGAAGAGCCCCAATGTGCCCTTCAAGGACAGATCCCAATGACTTAACTTTTCCCATTCAGCCCCATTTTCTAAAGGTTCCACAACCTCCCAATAGTAACACAGGCTGGCCATCAAGGTTTTAGCATATGGGCCTTTGGGGAACATTAAACATACAAACTGTTACCATTTTTAAAATGACAGCAAAATGTCTAGGCATTTTTACAAAAGGTTAACCAGATGTAAATTTAAAGTGATCCATCAATCTTTACTTATTATTATTGATACATGACTTATGAAAACACCTCTGAAATTCAGGAGTCAATGAAGCCATACCTATCTGAAACTTGGAGAAATGAAGCTACTGTTTTTCTATAGATAAATGTATTGCCAGCTACTGTGCTACTATGTCAGGAAAATATCAAGGAGCCAAATGTTTATGGTTTTAATTTTCATGGAAATTACTATCCAGGAGGAAAGTCATATAATAAAGCAAATATTCAAATATGTAATGGGTAATTTTAACTTCCTTTGGTGCTACAAAGGTATATAGCATCCTGAAGGTATATGCCATGGAAACATTCCCTGAATAGGAAATTAAAAATACTTGCTCAGGAAATGTCCTTTAGAGTAGGTAGCATAACTTCTATTACAAGTTTGGAATCCGAAGCAGACTGGTTGGATTGAAGGCTAATGCCACCAATTATCCTAGTGATATGAGGAGTTATTTCATTTTACTGATTCTCATGTCCCTTTTTCATCAATAGGATTAATAGTCCACATCCATAGTGTTGTAGTGAGGATCAAATGGTTTAGTATTTACAAAATACTTAGCACTGGCATGTAGTATGTGCCCTACAAATATACCACTACTACTAATATTTTTTTTCTCTCTCTAATTTGTAGATTTGTAGGTTGGTAAAGGTTAGCTAACAAAAGAGGGACCTGAGGTGGGAGTAAGAGAACAGAGCCTAAAGCGTTCATAGAGGAGGGAAGTGTTACCAGAAATGAGGTTAAAAGAGAGAAAACAAAGAATCCTCAATAGCATTAAGTTTACCAGGACTAAATCCTCTGCAGAAGACAGTGTACAGAGAGAGGCCAAACAAGAGGTTGGGAGGATGCTGAGGAGGCTGTTGAAATAGTCCTGATGAGAAATAACATAACTCCAAGGAACCATGATAGAAATAGTCATGTCACTAATTGACTTATTCTAGCATTACAAAAATTAGACATGGAAAATGAAATATGTACTCAAGTGTTATACTTTTGAGCTTAGATCCCAAATACGCCCCCCATCTAATTTGTATTCTCATTTCTAATTTACAGATGGGATTAAAAGCAACTTAAAAAGCCTGTGTGGTGTTTCATGCCTGTAATCTCGGCAGCTTAGGTATCTTAGGCAGAATGATGGCAAGTTTGAGGCCAGCCTCAGCAATTTAGCAAGGCTATAAGCAGCTAAGTGGGACAACGTCTCAAAAAAAAAATTAAACAAATGTCTGGGGATGTGGCTCAGAGTTTATGTGCCTTGGGGCTCAATTCCTGGTATAATCAAAGAGTTAATTAATAAATTAATTAAAATATTTCTAGGAAGAAAAAACAAAAACAAAACACAAGATGGAAGAATTGAGTCCCTAAATGGCGCAAACTTTTGCACTATTTCCCTGTTAAAGCTAATTGGTATATAAGACCAAAAAGAACAAAAAAGGGTGGTCTCCTCAAAATCTTAATGTAGGAGAATTACACTCTGAAATTAACCCACTGTCAAGATGTTTGTAAAAGAGTTTTAGCTGCCTACCTAACTAGAATTAGATTACATGATATGTTAAGGCAAAGACATGATCTGTACTATACCAAATCCTAGTCATGAGAAAATTGCTATGCTGTTTACTTCCTACCACAGGTTGCATCTTAAATACCCACCCCACAAAATAAATGATGTTATTCTTGTACCATCTTATAGCACTTTCTCTACTTTCATAAGTGTGCTAGTTTAAATAATGGGTTATAGGATCATTTCCCTATGAAACAAATTGCAATACTGCCTTCAATAATTGTCTTTCACTTTATTTTTAAAAACTATTCCTTTCTAGCTGACTTGATGTTGTGCTTTCTTGTTTTGCTCCTCAGTATTTATCCCTTTAACTTCTTGGATCAAAAGGCAACCCAACGTGTTTTTCTAATGTCTGAGTTCTGGCATTTCACCTCCCCAATTCACCAGATGTGAAAATGTCCTTTGCTTCTTCACACCCATTCTTTCTTCTTTCTTTCTAGTAAGACATTTCTTTCCCATCAGAGTCCAGGTTTGTTCTCCCTTTTTTTCTTTGTTGCTGATCTCATCCATTTTATTGTTACTTACTATTATCTCTTGTTGTATCTTGGTTGTCACACAGCACTGATCATGGTAACTTTAAATATATATTTACTTACCATGTTACTTATAAACTCTTTTAGATAGATTCTGTCTCTGTGGCCTATTCTGCCCCTACTTGCTACAGACCAAATGATTACGTACCCCCAAACTCATATATTGAATTCCTAACCCTCCATGAAATGGAATTTGGGGTTGTGCCTTTGAAAGGTGATTGGGTCATGAATGTGGAGACTTTGTGTGGGATTAATGCCCCGGAGAGCCCCCTCTCCTCTTCCACCAGGCAAGGACCAGGTGAGAAGATAGAGCCATTTATGACACAGGAAATGAGCCCTCAAGAGATGTGGAATATACAGCCACCTTTATCATGGACTTCCCAGCCTACAAAATTGTTAGAATAAACTTTTGTTGATATTTTGTTATAGAATACAAACAGACAAAGATACTACTGCTTCCCAAATACTCAGGTTTTAGGTTAACATCTCTCTCCCTTCTCCTGAACTTCAAAGGAAAGTGAGAAGAGGGGGAAATTAATTTAAATAATGAAGATGACAACAGCATAACATACAGGCTTGTTCTATACCACAGGGACAGAGGAAGCATATAAAATATGGCCAATTCAGTCTTAACACAGTGTTTACTCCATGTGACCAGAGATGCACAACCCCTGGCTACTTGACTCAGAGCATTTCAGTTAAATATTTTTTCAGGCTGCCCGTCTTCCCTCTCTCTTACAGCAAAACAAAAAAAAACAACAACAAAAATTTTATAGCAAAAATAGCAGTTCCTGATGGTATAATTATTTTGCTCCAGGAAATTGAGAACACCATTATGATGTTCTAGCTTCCCATAAGCCTAACAGAATTTATGTTGATTTGCTTTTCTTTTTCTTTTCCTTATGTGCATAGATGTTATTGGCATAGTTAGAAGTAGGAATTGTGTAGAATGAAAAGTCACAATCAGTAAAATAAAATATTTATTCTTAACACCTAGAATAAAACACATGAAAGACATTCTTTTCTCATATCAGGAAATACTAAAAATGATATATAGTATTTCTACTAATTGATTTTAATAAGTTGGTAACTGACAAGTCCAAGTTGGTAGATGGAGCATTTTATTGCTAGTCTTCCTCATGGTATACTTCTCTGCTGGCTGGTCAGCTATGTGGGGTTGCAGGTCTAACTGGAGCTTGTCTACCTATGTCTCTGATCACTGCACTATTCCTCTACTTTTCCCTCTTGCACATTCCCTTGGTGCTTTTTATCCCTGTCTTCTTGCCCTAGAGAACTCAATTTTTCTATCCCTTACCAAAATATGCAAATCTTGTACCTGTCCTTTTAGGAATCAAACAATAATTATAAGGTCCTTAAAGTTACAAGGCAAATAATTGTGGAAACAAGGAGACTAAGAAAGTCATGATTTTCCCATTAACTCAAGCAATGTTCATTTTTGTTAATATATCAGAAAAAGCAAATTATGCATTATTTAGTTAACATATTTTCAAAATAATTGGATTTGCTGTGTTATCACAGAAGCATTATGTATTTGTTTATTTACTTTTTTGCCTGATTTGAATTGCATTTAAATTTAAATAGACAAATCATATTACACATCAGGATTTCAATTTATTTTTCTGTAAAATAAAACCAATAGGTTTGGAAACTTACTTCTCATTCAGCTGGTAGGAGGTATATATAAGCTTGGACCACATATTCATTGAAGTTTTTATTTATTTGAAACAGATTCTGCCCATTCTAATCAAAGGAAATAGGGAAAATTATTATTTCAGAATTTAGACATATAAGTTAGAGCTATAAAGATTTTTATGTGCATAATAAACAAAATAATTATAGATTTTCACTTACCTTAAATATACACAAGCCTTAAAACTAGTTATAGACTAATAATTATCTGATCTAAAAGTGCAATACAACTTTACTATATGATCTTTTGCAGCTATTTTGTATGACGTTGGTTTTCAGAAAGGATAATTACAGGAGGACAGAAACTTTCCTAAAATGAATCATATATTCCAGATTTATGTTTTTATTCTTATTTGGGTATGTGTTATTCAACCAAATCCCAAGGAATTCAAAAGTCATAATTCCTTCTTTTGTTTAATTGCATTTACTATATGTATAGTTCTATTAAAAGTTTCTTTTAAGTTGCCACGCCAGAGTTTTACAGAGATTTTTAAAGGGAGAAATAACTAGGTTGAAAAGTGAGAAAAAAAAATAAATTTTTGACAGGAGAGGTTGTTAAATATGTGAACAAGTTCCTAAAGGAGTTTGTAGAACTGGAAGACTTTAGAAAAATGAAAAACTCTCCTATCTGTACTACATAAGATGATTTGGGTGAGATTATGACTAAAGGCAAAATAATAGCCTAATGAATACAAATTGAATTTTATAACCCAATGGGTTAAAGATTTATTTTGTTGGATATGACAAAATCAGATTTAAAAATAATACCTCATTATAAAATCCAACTGGAGAAGAAATTTGATTTTGAGATATTTTTGAACAAGAAAAATGAGAGAAAACCATTGTCCACTTCATGTTAATGCAGTCAGTCTCTACTGTATACAAAATGAACGAGTTTAACATCCCAATAATATTTGTGAAATAGCGTGAAGGAACTTTCAAGTGCAGTATGTAGCCAGGAAAAAAATTCAGGAGATGGTGACAGAATTTGCTTAGGGAGAAAATCAATCTGGATTCAGTAAAATGTATCAGTGGTCCATTTTGGTTGTACAAAGTTAACCTCCATTATATTACTGAAGGGCTAGAAAAGAGGTAAGTACACAGAGAGCCAGGAAGAAATTTGTGGATGTCCTGCATGAGAGCAAGGGACAGGATAGAGCCACCTGAGCAGAAGAAAGGGGGCCCAGAATCTTAACATAGCCCCAGGAGTAGGCCACATGTTAACTCTACCCCAGGCTCAGTTCCAGTTTTCCTTGTCTTTCTTTGAAATGTTTTAATACCTCCAGTGTCTGGAAGTTGTTACGATTTTTGGTCTCCTTATTGTAGCCCAGTGATCCATGACATGCACACAAAATGCTTTGTTAAGTCAACCAGATGCTCAGACTAGCTCAGGGCTGACCCTTTCAAGGTCAAGTGAAGCTCCTGGACAGCTGAGTTCAAGGAGGGTGGCAGAGTAAGCTAGTCTAACCAGCTAGCCACCACTATGTTTATTTTTCAAAATCTGCAAGAGACCAGACCACTATAGTAGCACTAACTGCTCATTTAGGGAAGTTACTCATAAAGAGCAGGCTCTAGGCCACTAACATGGAATCTGAGCATAGACTTGGGTTGCAAGTGAGAGAGAGCATGCTCATTGTGTTCACTGTGGCAGTGTCTCCAGTCTGTGGCAATAGAGAGCTACACTGATTAAACAGCTTATCCCAGGGGCTACCCACTGATGGCACCCAGTGCAGCCACCCCACTCCCACAGCAGACTCCTGGCCCCCTGTCCACCAGTCCTTCCTGAGTGGCTGTACTTATCTCCTCTGTTATTTAGATTGTTGCTCAGTACTAAGGGGCTAATAACACATGAGAGATGTGGATAACTGTCAAACAATAATCTCCTATGCTGTCATCCCCAAGGTAGTAACATGTGGATGATAAGTACATATTCAACTTTAAATGATATCAAGTCCTAGAAATATAGTAATTAGGGTCTAAGGAGTTCCAGAGAAGTATCAATGAAAAAGGTGCTCCTAAAATTGTCTAGTGATAAAATTCAGATTAGCATATTTAACGTGACTAAAAAATGAACCAACTCACAGTTTTCTGCATAGTCTTGGTGAGACTTCTGTTCATGGCCACTATTAGGAAAGCAAAGTAGCAACCTCTGAAGTAGTCACTGGACAGAGTAAGAGATGATGCAAAATCATGCATGATGATGTTAAATAAATGGCTTAAGAGGACTGTACAGGCAAGGAGATCTACATTGTTTCAATACAAATCACTGTGAAAGAGTCACAGGGATGAGAACAGTTGCAGTTGTCATGATTCATCACTACTTTTCTCCTCATTATTCAGGAGATAATGTTAAGCACAATTCCAAGATGAACCCCAGTGTCTCTTGCTGTTGAATTCTTTTCTCCTCTTTGAATGTAAGTGGAACCTGTGACTATGAGGAGCCTTGATTCTTGTGATTATGTTTCATTAGAGTAGAGCAAAAGGGGCACTGACCTGAGGAGCTGGCCATATACCCGTGAGCCCATTTAAAGATGAGCATCTTCTTTTGATGGTGGCCGAAGAGCAGGAAGAGGGAATGTGCTTTGGCTGCACACATTTTGTGACCCGTATATGAATGCTTGGCAATGAAATCCAGAGGGCCTTGGTTGCTGACTGCACTTTGCAAACACTAGCTTCCAAGGTCTCCATTCAGCAACAACAAGGAAATCAACTTAACCATCATTCATGAGCTCAGAAAAGATCCAGAAGCAGAGATGAGAACTACAGTCTCTACACTTTAATTTCGGTCCAGCCAGACCTTCAATAGTGGAAGTGAGTGCACTTGCACTGTGTCTCAATTTCTGAACTTTAGAAATGGAGAGATGTTTGTTTTGTTTTAGCTAGTGTGTTTACAGCAATTTGTTATTCAGCAATAGAAAACTGATATAGCTAGGAACAGTGCAAATGACAGTTAAGTACATGAGAGGAGATGCAATGAAGTACGTGGACCAGCACAGTAAGAGGCTGTACCTGGACACTATAACAAACCTTCAGTGCACTCCTGGGGCAAGAAACCAATATCTGTGGATCTCGTCTCTACAAGTCACTATAAATGCTCATTGATAAATTATTACTGTTTACATGGGCCATTCAATTCCAATACTTTAAATAATCAACTTATTCAAATAGACATTGTCCTCATCAAAAATATTATCCTAGGAACATGTACATTCCAAGGGTAAAATGATGCTGTGACTATTTATTGTGCTAAGGGTGACTCTTTTTATTAAGATCACTTAATTTTGAATTTCTATGACTTGGAGCCCAAAATGATACATGATAAGTGATAAAACAATATTATTTAAATTGAAGAATCATATATTGAAGTACGTTCAATTTTGCCAGAATGAATATGCAATTGGTGATTCACTGTGCTTTTCCCCCTGATGTCTTCTTTTTTTATATAGATTACTGCATACTAACTTTATCATTTATGGCCTCATGGTACTGACATAGCACCATACCCACAGAATCATGGATGAATGTAATAATTGTGTTCTTTTAAATGCCAATCAAGTCCAGGCAGGGTTTTGGTTTTATTTACATATGTTGTGAGATATGGAAAATAATCAACATGTATTGCCAAAGCATTACATCTTTATTTCTTAAAATTACTGAATTATTTTTTAATCAATACCACATAATTTGAACAGTATATTTCTATTAAATTCTAAGAACAATGGGACTTAATCAAGTTAATGCCATCATGATCAAACATGTGTATTTGAAAGAAAATGTCAATTTTTGAAAAATTATCATTCAGCTCTATCTATGAAATACTCAATACTTAGCAAAGGTTTTAGTTGTAGCTAATTATAAAATTTTCACCTCTTACAATGTATATGTTATTTTACATAGCTAATTGTATCAACTGTTTAAATATTTCATTTTCATATTTTACATTTATAATTGTTTTATAAATATATCAAAAATACATTGAAACTGTTCAAATGTTAGAATTTTCAGCAAGTTCTTAAGTGTTTACTTTTCATAAATAAAAAAATTGTTTTACACAGAAAATGTTTTGGTCATTTTGTTTCAAATGAATAATATTTATTCCTCAGTGTTGATTAGTTTGTTTACTTATTATATTTATCACCTCTACAGTGAAATGTGGAGAATGTTTATATGGTTTCTAATTACAAAGGACCTTATAATCCTAAAATATATTGTTAGTCACCTTTATTTTAATATAAGAAATTACCTGAGATAATTAACTTAAAATGAGGAAAAGTATATTATGGTGTACAGTTTTGGAAGTTCTAGTTTATGATCAATTGACTCTGATCCTATGGGCCTATGAAGAACCAGCATGTTCATGGTAGGAACATGTGGCAGAGTAAAACCACTTGCATCATAGGCCAAGTGGAAATTGGAAAAGAGATTCCAAATCATGCAGTATGAATCTGGCTATGCTATTTCCTTAATTCTGGGCAGGACTGACCCAAGGATATATAGATATATGAGCAATTTATTTTTATATTTTGCATATGTATTTTATATCTATCTATCTATATATCTATCTATATCTATATCTGTTTATATCTATATCTATCAGTCTATATATAAATATATATATATATATCTTAAGGTCATCTGTAAACCATAGCCACAATCTATGTGGGACTATAGGTTTAGGTGTATAGATGTCTAGATATAGATATTTAATATATATTATATATGGATATTGAGTATACACACATAAAATTTCACCCTTTTAATGAATTATAAATGCATGGACACATGTGAAATATAATGACTCATAAATGAATATATAAAATAATGGGTAGGAAAGAGGTCTTTATGTGTTTGTGTATTGTCCACAAGAGTATAGAATATGTCTTCTATTTCTTCACAGTGTTCTGCACCAGTGTTCTTGTGCCTGTTCTTCAGGCACAAGACCTGATAACATTCTTTATTGTCATATGTACCATTTCTTGCTAATTTCCTAACACCTCATAACATGAGAAACTTTAACAATCCTGCTCTTAAACATAATGACATGGCTTTTAGCCTGTTTGAATGAAAACAATGCAGACCTTTTGCCTGTACAGTTCTCTAGAACCATTTATACAATTCTACCTACACCATCCATTGTGCTTCACATGAATGTTGACTTTAAATACCTCCCACGTAGGCTGTGACTACGGTTTATTGATGACCTTAAATACAATATTATCCAGAGTATGCAGGGAAATCGAATCACAGATAATTTTCTGGTCATGTTATGCTTACTGTTGGGATTTTACAGTATAAATATAGAAGAACAACATCTTCACACATTTATTCTCCTGGATTCTTTAGGCATTGACCACTGCATTTGAAGAACACAAACTCTTAATCCTGACGTTGACACTTCATTTCTACAAACCATCCTATAGGAGGGGAGATGGGTAATAGTTGAGGAGCCTGAAGTAGATATAGAATCATTGCATTTACCCAAGTATTGTTCATTCTTACTCTAGTTCAGTGTTATGACCTGTATGTGAAAGTACAAAATCACATTGATCAGAGGCAAGACATATGGCACTGTTTGGAGGATCACATACACATTGTGGAACAATAAAATCTGAAAAGCCCCATAGATTGTAGGCATGGTCATCTCTCAGGGACTGCTTGGCAGGGCTCAAAGAGACTGGTGGGAGTGAAAGAACTTTGCTCAGTAGTGAGACACACACAAGGACGTGTTCTCTGTGGTGTATTCAGAGGCAGCAACTTAGTGGCTAGGGAGATAGACATATGTGACTCAAACACCAGAGTCAGTGGTGGGCAGTTAGTAATCTGGAGCCTTGCATTCTTCTTATGATTGAGAGTCGTTTAAAATTAGTCTATCAACAATGCCCTTCCTTCTCAACAAAGATGTCTTGTGGTTAGGAAAGCAAACTTCAAACAAGATTCTCAAAGGAGATTTTTGGTTATTTTTTTTCTCTCATTGCAGGTTTTCTATCACCTGAACATTTATTATTGTTAAGATAAATAACTAATAAAGAAAACCTGACCTGCAAGAATCCTCACCATTAGATTAAATATATTCCATTAAATATTTGCATTAAGATCATTGCCTAATTACAATAAATAAGTTGACAATTTACTAAAAATGAGTAAATAAATGATTAGATGCACCAAGACTCAAACCAATTTTCTAATCCCTACTTCAAATTTGTTTCAAATATACAATCTGAAATAATCCATGGCATTGTTTTTTTCTAATACTCACTAAAAGAACAACATATAATTTAGCTTGTAGTATTTCTAAATGAATTTCACATTCCCTTAAAATTGTGGGGAACCATTATGATCTGCATATTTCAATCATACTGTAACTAATTATTGTACACTTTATCACTGTTAGTCATTTCATTTATTTATCATAAAATGTTACCACTTCATGTAAATTTAGATTTTGCATCAGTGGATGATCTTGCCCTTACCTCAACCATAAGTCATACTTCATTTTGAGTGGGGTAAATGGAGGAGAAAGACTAGCTAGGATCTTTGAGACCCTTTGTAATGATAACAAAGCACATGTGGGTAATATATGCCAGAAGCATTTTTGTGTTTTTTAATTATTTACTGCTGGGAGCCATTAGCCAAGTAGGTATGACAATTTCCTTGCCAGCGTACCCCATGTTGCAGTGACATTGAATGTAGGTGACCTTGCTCAAGGACCAAGGCGGATTAGGGTGTTCCCGGTTTAAGATAATCGTGTTTAGGGCGTTCCCAGTTTAGGTTCCAGGTTTAAGGTTTAAGATTATTCCTGCTGGGAATAGGGCGTATCCTGCTGCCTGAGTTCCCCTTGAGTTCTCACGGGATTCAGAGTATATTTTGGGAGACAGAAGCCCAGTGGAGGTGGATTTGGGCAGAGAACGTGGATTTCCCCAGAACGTGATTGTAGAGTGCCTGTGTGAGTTCGGGAATAAAGAGTTGCTGTTTGAATCTACAAGCTGTGTGGTGGCTCGTGATTGTGTGCCCAGCCCAGCCAGACTGCGGCAATTTACTTGCAATATTTTTATAACAATGAGACAATATTCCTGTTTTCTTCTTAAACAGAACATAGGTCTTCTAAATTTGTGTATTTTTTTTTTTTGGATGATCTGTAGCTGGTAGACTATGCAAAGCAAGATTTGTGATATCTTTATCAATCAACTTTTATCTTTCTGGGTTAGAAGAACAATAACTTTAAAGGTGATCAAAAATATTCTTATTTTTTTTAATTTTTTATTGTTGGCTGTTCAAAACATTACATAGTTCTTGATATATCATATTTCACACTTTGATTCAAGTGGGTTATGAGCTCCCATTTTTACCCCATATACAGATTGCAGAATCACATCAGTTACACATCCATTGATTTACATATTGCCATACTAGTGTCTGTTGTGTTCTGCTGCCTTTCCTATCCTCTACTATCCCCCCTCCCCTCCCCTCCCCTCTTCTCTCTCTGCCCCCTCTACTGTCATTCATTTGTCCCCCTTGTATTATTTTTCCCTTTCCCCTCACTTCCTCTTGTATGTACTTTTGTATAACCCTGAGGGTCTCCTTCCATTTCCATGCAATTTCCCTTCTCTCTCCCTTTCCCTCCCACCTCTCATCCCTGTTTAATGTTAATCTTCTTCTCATGCTCTTCGTCCCTACTCTGTTCTTAGTTACTCTCCTTATATCAAAGAAGACATTTGGCATTTGTTTTTTAGGGATTGGCTAGCTTCACTTAGCATAATCTGCTCTAATGCCATCCATTTCCCTGTAAATTCTATGATTTTGTCATTTTTTAATGCAGAGTAATACTCCATTGTGTATAAATGCCACATTTTTTTTATCCATTCGTCTATTGAAGGGCATCTAGGTTGGTTCCACAGTCTTGCTATTGTGAATTGTGCTGCTATGAACATCGATGTAGCAGTGTCCCTGTAGCATGCTCTTTTTAGGTCTTTAGGGAATAGACCAAGAAGGGGAATAGCTGGGTCAAATGGTGGCTCCATTCCCAGCTTTCCAAGAAATCTCCATACTGCTTTCCAAATTGGCTGCACCAATTTGCAGTCCCACCAGCAATGTACAAGTGTACCCTTTTCCCCACATCCTTGCCAGCACTTGTTGTTGTTTGACTTCATAGTGGCTGCCAATATTCTTATTTTTGGGGCTGGGGATGTGGCTCAAGCGGTAACGTACTCGCCTGGCATGCGCGGGGCGCTGGGTTTGATCCTCAGCACCACATTAAAAAAAAAATAACGAGGTTGTATCCACTGAAAACTAAAAAATAAATATTAAAAAATTATCTCTCTCTCTCTTTAAAAAATATTCTTATTTTAAATAAACTATTTCTTCCATTGAAATACAAGTTAATATAGCTATGGGATTTGGGAAGAAATTTATCTTAATCATCTTTTCACCAATATACTAGCTTATAACATGGTGTACACACATGGGCACTCAACCATAGTTGCAAAATGTCTAAAGAGAAAAATAAAATACTTATATAGTTTCTGCTATAATAGATTTTCCTGCAATTTCCTCCTTTCCTCTTTTTCTCTCCCTCTCTCCCTTTTTTTCCTTCCTTCCTTTTACTTTTTGACTTTTGTAATGGTTCTCTTTAAGCATCACTGAGAGGAAATAACATTAGTGGGCTTACTTCATGAAAGCTAGGATTTTTTTTCCATAATCTATCTACATATGTCTAGAGCTAGTTTAAAAAATGAAAAATTTACTCTCAATAATTATTTGTAGCAATCAAAAAAGTTTACATAATTCCAAATGAAGTGGGCATACATGAGAATTTTAGATGAATTTCAAAAAAAAAAAAAAAAAAACAAGCTTTTAACTTATAGTGAAAATATTCAGTTCTTCTGACCTGAATCATTCTTTGAAAAGTAAAATAACTCTAATGGAATATAATACATAATAGGTTGTTTTAGTCATGACTCCAGTAAAAGGATTTTAAATCCACTGTTCTTTGCTTTTCCCAGGCCCAGGGGTAAATGGTGGTTGATGGTTGCATTCCTTCTGTTAGTGATTGGACATTTCATGCCATGCTACATTATAAGGGGAGTATATATATGTTGCATAGAGAGACTGTAGTCTTCATATTCAAAAGGCATGCTGTAAACACAACAGGAGTGATAGAGAAGAAAAATGAAATGGACCCAGATCCTTAAAAATATCATTGAGCTAGTGAATTAACCCATGGAAAATCCATCCTTCCATGTATCATTCTTATTATTTGAGATAATGTCTCCTTACTGTTTCATGCAAATATTTTATTCTCTAGCTTCTTTCTGAAAGTCATTCACTGATAAAATAAACATAGTATGAAAACTTATTATTTTCCTTACTGAAAATTTACATGAATGGGACTTGTTAACAATTAATTAATGAATGGATCAAATTACAAAGTAAAACAGAGCAATTGACTGAAGATTTTTATTTAGCATTTGTGCATTCATGTAAAACTCATTCAACCCATTAAATAATGTGTTATATACTATTTGAAATACAATAAACAACTAAGGATTAAAAAAAATCTCTACCCCAAAGCATGATAAACAGAATTTGTAAAATTATAACCAAGAACGATTTGAGCCATGGGTAAGCTTGTTCTGGAGATCTATGCTTTTACTCTTTGCAAGTGTATTCTTTCCTAGCTTTGTCTACATGCAGCTGTTTGTCTGAATTGAATATTTAGTCAATTTATCTTTCAATTGATTCTAGTTCTTCACCTGTAACTTCGGAAATCTATAAAGAATTTTTGAAGAATAATAAAGAATAAACATTTCAAGTATAAAACATCTATCAGAGACTATGCTGATAAATATATGTACAAAGAAAAATGAAAGAGATATTATAGCGAATCCACATGGTTGTCCAGAAAATAACAAATTACAATAAAATCTGATATGGGAGATGCTCTTATCTATGACTCCAGAGGTCTGGCTTAGTCTTGAAGCATCCCAGTGGCCCTTCTCCACATAGTCTTAATTGTAATATGGAATCAAATTATATAATCACATTCCTGATTGGTAACATGGTCACTTAGAAATTTTCCTTTCATTGAAGAAAGCAATACACAGTAAGAATCAGGGCTCACTTGGGAATTTGAAAGAAGATTCCAGAGGAAACATGTCTCCATATCTTAGGTGATCCTTGGCTAATTCTGTCAGGTGTTAGTATTAGGAAAAGAAACAAGCAAAAATCCAAATAAATAAGCTTTGCTTCCCCTGAACAAGTGATTGCTTTTTAGCTCAAGTAAATTAAGAATCTCAAAATCAAACATATTTACTGGTTAGCTTTATCATTCAGGCAAATAATTAACTGACTTGCATCCTTCTGTTGGCTTGTCATTGAATGATGGCAACAGATGAGCACCACTGGATACGATTTTATGTCTGACTTTCCTAGTCTTGTTTCTTTCTTCAATACTCCAGCTCTCCTATCTACACAGTTTCAACTCATGTGCAATCTTTTTTTTTTTTTTTTGTCAGAACATGTGAGTTGAGGGAAAGTAGGTATCTGAGTTTCCTTAATTATAAATTAAGAAAATGTGTATAGATGAGCTGGGTGACATCTTTGAATTTTTAAATTCCTATTTATTTTGCTTCCTATTTTAGTTATTTTCATGCTAGTAAGTCACAGATGTATATATTGATATTTATCTTTTTAAAGATGTCACTCTATAGCTAGCTTTAAAAATGCATGAAAATCATTTGAAATAAAAAGGTTTGTAGTATTTCCTTAAAATTTTCATCAATTTATAAAAGTGTTTAAGAAAATATCATTTGAAAAAAATCTTGAATGTGTTTTGTTAACATTAGATTTCTTTCTTTCTATGGAGCTAACAGCTATTTCACAATTTTGTATTTTTTCTAAATATAATGACATTTCATAAAGGGTCATAATTATGACATATTCTCATTTTTCTAAAGACACACTTTTAAAGAATTGTTTAAGCATGAGCAATTTGATCTCCTTAATTTTGTTCCTATATCAAAGATGCATATAATACTTACCTAGCTCTTGAAATTTTAAAGAAGAATATGCTCTAAAATGTATTCCAAATGGATAAAATATAATTCCCCTTACCAAAACACAGACAAATAAAGATGAATTCAAGAGATACTTTGATATAAAATTAAACTCTCAAACTGTATTGGACAGGTTATCTTCAAGATCTTTATTTTTCCTCAATATTCCTTGGAAGACAATTCAAATGAGGATATCAATTTATGTACCACAGAAAATTACATTTGTCTCATGTTTAAATATAAAAATTCAAATATGTATTTCTAATCCAGTTAGACTTTAAGTTAAAGGAACAAGAAAAAGAATGAAAAAGAAACAGAAGTTTATGTAACACAAATCCTAGTGCTTTTGAAAGAATTTTTTTTTTCTTGTAGACCAAAGCAGGACCAGTGATTAGTTTAGGTTCAGGGTAATTAGAACATCTGGCACAGCATTCCTATTACACAGCTATTCCCCTTTGTCTGCAGCTAAAACTCTTAGACAAGCTTTGGGATAGGAATCTATTTCATTTTTCTATAACCATGTTTTTAATTCTTTATTTGCTAATTAGTCTTCTTTTTCTAAATTTTCTCTCAGTCTTTGTGAAAATATTATTTTATGGCATGTAGAATATTTGTATATACTCTCCATGTTCTCATTTTCAAATATTTTAATAACTTAATTGTTTTTATTTAAAAAATAAGTCCTACAGGCCAGGCACAGTGACACATGCCTGCAATTCCAGAGAGTTGGAAGGCTGAGACAGGAGGCTTAGAAACTTAGTGAGACCCTGTCTCAAAATTAATAATAAAAAGGGTTGAGATTGCAGCTCAGTGGTAGAGCTTCATTGGATGAAGGGTTGAAGCAGACTCCAGGGTTCATGGGTAGGGGCAGCCAACTTAGGTCTGCAGACCCTTTGCTTTTTTATATATATAAAGTTTTATTGGAACACAGACACACTATCATTTCACCTGTCATGTGTGACTGCTTTTACACGTTAAAGGCAGAGTTAAGTTTTTTGCAATGGAAAACACTTGTCCCTTAAATCTAAATATTTATTCTCTGGGCCTTAAAAAGAAAAACCATTTCCAACCCTGTCCTAGAGTTGTGATAGGAAACAAAGTGAGGCCAATAAATTGGTGCTGAGTGAGCTCAAAGAGGTCAGGAATTACAACAGCCTCCAAGGAATCCTAGATGTGGAAGCAGTATCCCTGGGGTCAGTGTCTCAGAAGCAATGAAGTATATAGGAAAGGAATTCTACCAGCTGCCTATGGCCAGTTATGCATATTTCTTCTTAACTACTACATATTTATAGATTAAAAAGTGACCCTGGGAGTATTCACACATGGAAATTGGCATGTGCAACAATTCAGGACTTTTAATTCATTTAGGTATTTTCAGAGATTCTGTTTTTAAACATGTTAATCATAGCATACCTATACCTCTGCTCAAAAAAATTGACATCTCAGAGATCAGTGGCAGTATCTAAGATGATAGAAGCTCACTCATATCCAACTCTTCTAAGGTAAATGCTAGAAGGAATGATAGAAATCCAAGGGACTAAACATGCTTATTAGGAAACAATAAGAACTACCTTTTTTTTTTTTTTAAATTATCCTAACCTAGTTTTTTATATGATTGTGTTCAAAAGTCACTGATTCATATAATCATTCTTTTACATATTGATGTGTTTCTGTTATCCTGAAATGGGTCTCTTAAACCAAATCAAGTCAGTTGACAAATGCATTTCTATATATGGGAGTTTTAGGTAACAAAATTTCAAAATGTGTATCTACATATATGCACATGCATATATGTATGCATCTATGTATATGCACTGAATATTATTTATACACATTTTGTCATTTTTAAAGCTTAAGTGCAATATTGTTTCTAAGAATGCTAAATACTCATAAAAACATCATTTAAAAAAAATCCATATATTTTACTTTTTTGTTTACTTCTTTATATTTTTACCAAGACATTAATGCCAAAAGAAATGAGGGAGATTAATCACCACCCTATAATGTGGACTTTCCCAACTTAATTTGTAATGCATTAATTGTGTAGTTTTTCTCTGATGTTTAGGTTTGTTTTAGAAAGATATATATATATATATATATAATGAGGAACATATAGCTTTGACATTTTAAAATATATGAAGTGTAATTTTTAAATAAATGTAGTGTAACTACACAGCATGTACAACCACAAGAATGGGAAGTTATACTCCAAGTGTGTATGGTATGTTGTAATATATTCTTCTATCATGTGTAACTAAAAGTTAAAAACAAACAAAAAAATAAAATATATGACTAAAGTTCTTTTCATTATGAAGGGGAAATTTTCCTCATCATGGTACCACACCACAAATGGACAACATCAGTTCAAATGTTTTGCTTATTCAGGATCAGTGGACATTGGAATTCTTTAAAATCTTTACAACTCTATATTTCTAAATAAAATGTTAGAAAGAGTTCATTTTCAATTACAAGCTTGTCTTGGTTGAAATTATAAGCCACTGGAGATGATGGTAAAAACTAATGACTCATTCTCCAAAATTCTAAACACTTATTTGTCTATAATTGCATTACTCCTTGTTTCAAGTACACAATTTATATACATATTGATATACACTCAATAAAACCATTTATCCCAATCACTTAAGTTTGAAATTGAGATGCTTGCCCACATTTGTTCATTTTTAAATTTCTGTATTCTTAAAATTTCAACTTAAATTCATACAAGTTCCCATGTTGAACCTATTTGTTCCTCATTATTATATATAGCTTTCACATACAAACCTAAACATCAAGCTATGTACATTTATATTTATAATAACATTTTCATTATGTTAGTTATCTTGAGAAAAACTAATGGAAGTTGTTGATTCAAAGAGATACTTAATGTACTTCAGAATCCCATAAAATTCATAAAGAAAATGCATGCAAATCTAGCTTTGAGATTTTGCTTAAGATCTTTTTTTTTAAGGAGGGTTATTTTATTCAGAGGTATAACTGGGTAAGTATTAAGGTCATTTATTCATTCTTTTATGTAGTTTAGTAATTTAACCCTCTATTTAACAAATGTTTTCTTTGGAGACTCTATTCTAAGTGGAAACTTTTTAGATCATTATGTCCATGACTATCATTTTAATCTGACAATTTACAAATCTAAAAACTTTAGCACCCTGAATTCTTCATAGGAGCACAAATCCCCTCTAGTTCTAAATTATATAATCAAGTTAATAGAGAAATTAAACTCTTTTCAATTGTTGGTATTCAATGAATGTCTCATTGTTAAATCAGTCTACATTTTGTAGATGATATTTATTTGAACTTGTCATATCCTGGACTTGATGCAGAGAGTGTCACTTGGGAAGGGAAAGTTGATATTTCTTTCAAAATCTTATATTCACTGAGGAGGATTTCTTTGTTTTTTTTTAAGGTACCTTTGATTACTTGGTTTTTCTGCCACTGCCCTTCTTTATTAATATTTTCTGTCTTATTTTCTAGGTTTTATTAATGCTTCTGACACTCCACATATGAAGAGATCAATTTGTAATGTCTGACTTTTATAAACCTAATCTTTTCCAACATATAATTTTTTTTTAATTCATGTAAGTAATGAGATCAAAAGTTTCAACATGAACTGAGAAAGAGATGGTTATTGTCCTAAAATTAAAACACATTCAGAAAGTCAGTCTAGCATAGGGGTTAGCCTGTCTATCCATCTATCATCATCTATCTGTTTATTATCTATCATCTATCCATCATTCTATCTACCTACCTATTTATTATTAGAGACATGCATAATGTATGTGTGCATATATTATCTATCATCTACCTTACCATCTATTTATCTATCCATGAATCCATCTCTGTTATGTCTATTATCTATTTACCCCTCTATCCCCCAGAAAGAGGTTAGAGTTAATACAGAAACTAGGCAGACACACAGACTCAGTCTTTTATCTCTACTTGAAATGACAAAATCCTTTATAAATAGATAATGAGACAGAAATAGAACTTTTCAAAGGAATGTTTAGGCTGACAAGGAAAGATGAGAAAGAAGATTGAAAGGAGAATATCCAGCAACAATTGTACAATTTAAACAGTGCATCCTTCCTATGGCCTGCCTCCTTTTCCCCTAAAATCCATGCTTCTCTAGGTACTGCCGAGAATTTGATAAACTTGCTAAAAGAGCTTCAATCAGATGTTTTAAATTTTCATCATTTACCTAAGATATATAAAGTGAAGGGTATGCGTGGAATTAATCACCAGCCTGAAGCAATGATTACTGTTGCCAATTTTGATTAATGTAAATGTTCTAAAAAATCTGTATTTGGATACTTTCATATCAAAGTTATAGCTACATAAAAAATACTTTATGCAAATGTCTTCTACATACATCTTTATACTTTCTCCTACTTATTTCTATAAGTAGGATTATTAAACGCAGAAAGGCAAATTAATTGTGATGTTTATGTATGTGAACTCTTGTGACAAGCATCCTTGTTTTGAACCTGGTTCTGACACTCATCAGCTGTGGGCCCTGAGTTTATTCTACCTTTCATACCTTAGTTTGCTCACTTATAAAACAGAAATTATGATAATACTTCATAGACTTATAAGATTATACACTTAGATACATATACAAAGCATGTAGAAAGGTACTTAAATCAGAATAATATTTTAACATTTCCATATACGCTCTTTTTTTTTAATATTTGACTTTTTATTTGATATTTAAGGAGACTAATTAAAAATCTTTTTTTTTTAATTTTTTTTATTGGTTGTTCAAAACATTATAAAGCTCTTGACATATCATATTTCATACATTAGATTCAAGTTGGTTATGAACTCCCAATTTTACCCCAAATACAGATTGCAGAATCACATCGGTTACACATCCACATTTTTACATAATGCCCTATTAGTAACTGTTGTATTCTGCTACCTTTCCTATCCTCTACCATCCCCCCTCCCTCCCCTCCCATCTTCTCTCTCTACCCCATCCACTGTAATTCATATTTCTCCTTGTTTATTTTCCCATTCCCCTCACAACCTCTTATATGTAATTTTGTATAACAATGAGGGTCTCCCTCCATTACCATGCAATTTCCCTTTTCTCTCCCTTTCCATCCCACCTCATGTATCTGTTTAATGTTAATCTTTACTTCCTGCTCTTCCTCCCTGCTCTGTTCTTAGTTGCTCTCATTATATCAAAGAAGACATTTGGTATTTTTTTTTTTAGGGATTGGCTAGCTTCACTAAGCATAATCTGCTCTAGTGCCATCCATTTCCCTGCAAATTCTATGATTTTGTCATTTTTTAGTGCTGCGTAATACTCCATGGTGTATAAATGCCACATTTTTTTTATCCATTCATCTATTGAAGGGCATCTGGGTTGGTTCCACAGTCTAGCAATTGTGAATTGTGCTGCTATGAACATCGATGTAGCAGTATCCCTGTAGTACGCTCTTTTAAGGTCTTCAGGGAAAAGTCCAAGAAGGGCAATAGCTGGGTCAAATGGTGGTTCCATTCCCAGCTTTCCCAGGAATCTCCATACTGCTTTCCAGATTGGCCGCACCAGTTTGCAGTCCCACCAGCAATGTACAAGAGTACCCTTTTCCCCACATCCTCTCCAGCACTTGTTGTTGTTTGACTTCATAATGGCTGCCAATCTTACTGGAGTGAGATGGTATCTTAGGGTGGTTTTGATTTGCATTTCTCTGACTGCTAGAGATGGTGAGCATTTTTTCATGTACTTGTTGATTGATTGTATGTCCTCCTCTGAGAAGTGTCTGTTCAGGTCTTTGGCCCATTTGTTGATTGGGTTATTTGTTTTCTTATTGTTTAATTTTTTGAGTTCTTTGTATACTCTGGATATTAGGGCTCTATCTGAAGTGTGAGGAGTAAAAATTTGTTCCCATGATGTAGGCTCCCTATTTACCTCTTTTATTGTTTCTCTTGCTGAGAGAAAACTTTTCAGTTTAAGTAAGTCCCATTTGTTGATTTTTGTTATCAACTTTTGTGCTATGGGTGTCCTATTAAGGAATTTGGAGCCCGACCCTACAATATGTAGATCGGAGCCAACTTTTTCTTCTATCAGACGCAGAGTCTCTGATTTGATATCTAGCTCCTTGATCCACTTTGAGTTAACTTTTGTGCATGGCGAGAGGAGGGGATTCAGTTTCATTTTGTTGCATATGGATTTCCAGTTTTCCCAGCACCATTTGTTGAAGATGCTATCCT